>NC_140998.1:174522537-174575280 GCF_052327205.1 Somniosus microcephalus | reverse complement strand
GGGGAGTGAGGGGCAAGGGGAGTGAGGGGGAGCAGGTGTAGGGGAGTGAGGGGGAAGGGGAGTGAGGGGCAAGGGGAGTGAGGGGGAGTGAGGGGCAAGGGGAGTGAGGGGGAGCGGGTGTAGGGGAGTGAGGGGGAAGGGGAGTGAGGGGGAGTGAGGGGGAAGGGGAGGGAGGGGGAAGGGGAGTGAGGGGGAGTGGGTGTAGGGGAGGGAGGGGGAGTGGGTGTAGGGGAGTGAGGGGGAAGGGGAGTGAGGGGGAAGGGGAGTGAGGGAGAAGGGGAGTGAGGGGGAGTGAGGGGGAAGGGAGTGAGGGGGAGGGGGAGCGGGTGTAGGGGAGTGAGGGGAAGGGGAGTGAGGGGTGAGGGGAGTGAGGGGTGAGGGGAGTGAGGAGTGAGGGGGAAGGGGAGTGAGGGGGAGCGGGTGTAGGGGAGTGAGGGGGAAGGGGAGTGAGGGGGAAGGGGAGTGAGGGGGAGCGGGTGTAGGGGAGTGAGGGGCAAGGGGAGTGAGGGGGAGCAGGTGTAGGGGAGTGAGGGGGAAGGGGAGTGAGGGGGAAGGGGAGTGAGGGGTGAGGGGGAGTGAGGGGCAAGGGGAGTGAGGGGGAGCGGGTGTAGGGGAGTGAGGGGGAAGGAGTGAGGGGGAGTGAGGGGGAAGGGGAGTGAGGGGGAAGGGGAGTGAGGGGGAGTGAGGGGGAAGGGGAGGGAGGGTGTAGGGGAGTGAGGAGGAAGGGGAGTGAGGGGGAGTGAGGGGGAAGGGGAGTGAGGGGGAGTGGGTGTAGGGGAGGGAGGGGGAGTGGGTGTAGGGGAGGGAGGGGGAAGGGGAGTGAGGGGGAAGGGGAGTGAGGGGGAGGGAGGGGGAAGGGGAGTGAGGGGGAGCGGGTGTAGGGGAGTGAGGGGGAAGGGGAGTGAGGGGGAAGGGGAGTGAGGGGGAGTGAGGGGGAAGGGGAGTGAGGGGGAAGGGGTGTGAGGGGCAAGGGGAGTGAGGGGGAAGGGGAGTGAGGGGGAGTGAGGGGGAGCGGGTGTAGGGGAGTGAGGGGGAAGGGGAGTGAGGGGGAGTGAGGGGTGAGGGGAGTGAGGGGGAAGGGGAGTGAGGGGCAAGGGGAGTGAGGGGTGTGAGGGGGAAGGGGAGTGAGGGGCAAGGGGAGTGAGGGGCAAGGGGAGTGAGGGGTGTGAGGGGGAAGGGGAGTGAGGGGCAAGGGGAGTGAGGGGGAGTGAGGGGCAAGGGGTTGTGAGGGGGAAGGGGAGCGAGGGGCAAGGGGAGTGAGGGGGAGTGAGGGGCAAGGGGAGTGAGGGGGAGTGAGGGGCAAGGGGAGTGAGGGGGAAGGGGAGTGAGGGGGAAGGGGAGTGAGGGGGAAGGGGGGGGAGGGGGAGCGGGTGTAGGGGAGTGAGGGGCAAGGGGAGTGAGGGGGAAGGGGAGTGAGGGGGAAGGGGAGTGAGGGGGAAGGGGAGTGAGGGGGAGTGAGGGGCAAGGGGAGTGAGGGGGAGTGAGGGGCAAGGGGAGTGAGGGGGAGCAGGTGTAGGGGAGTGAGGGGCAAGGGGAGTGAGGGGCAAGGGGAGTGAGGGGGAGCAGGTGTAGGGGAGTGAGGGGGAAGGGGAGTGAGGGGAGTGAGGGGGAAGGGGAGTGAGGGGAGTGAGGGGGAAGGGGAGTGAGGGGAGTGAGGGGGAAGGGGAGTCAGGGGAGTGAGGGGGAAGGGGAGTGAGGGGGAGCGGGTGTAGGGGAGGGAGAGGGAAGGGGAGTGAGGAGGAAGGGGTGTAGGGGAGGGAGGGGGAAGGGGAGTGAGGGGGGAGGGGAGGGAGAGGGGAGTGGATCAGGAGTTAGTTCCACACCTCACCTCAGACAGCCCCTGGATTAGGAACCGGACCGGGGTACAGATAAACCCAGGGCGTGAATGGAATGCAAACGATGCGCGTGATCTCTGGTGCGCTCGCGCCGCGGGTTTTGCAAGTGATGGCAGTAGGCTCTTGCTGCTCCCCGCTCCAGCGCAACTCTGTGGGGTCGCTGTCTTTTGCTGGGCCGTCGCTCGCTTCGCGCCTTCCACTTCCTGCTGCCTCTGGGCGCTGAGCTCTGTCTTGTCTCTGCAGTGGGATTGCAGCTCTGGGCCTGTCTCAGGCGACCTCTGACTCTCCTGGTGCGTCTGCTGCGACTGGAGAAGCCGGTCATTACTAACTGTCTTGTCTCTGGTAGGAGCATCTCTGTGCTGTAACCTGCCAACCGCCTCACAACCCATCGGCTTTCGTTTCCTAGCAACCCACGCTGTTAACCAGTAGCTCACGTTGGCGCAGTGCCCGTGATCCCACAATCTCTTCCTGTGCGCGTCTGTTTGCTTTCTCTGCCACTCTTGCCTGCCTCGCCCTGTATCCGTACCAGCTGCACGTCGTGTGGTGTCGTCTGTCTGGTCTGCCTGGGTCCTTGTCGTCTCGGCTTGCCTCACTCCCTGCTTGCCTTTGCACACTCGTCCAGTCCCGCGTTGCCTGCCTGCCTTTGCTCACTTGCCAGATCCCGCAGACGTAAAAGACCCCGGGGCCACCGATTCGAAGAAGAGATGGGGCGTTCTCCCCGGTGACCAACATCACTAAAACAGATTATCTGGTCATTATCACACTGCCGTCTGTGGGATCTTGCTGCATGCCAATTGGTTGCCCCGTTTCCTACATCACAACAGCGACCACACCTCAAAAAAAGCACATTGTTGGCTGTAAAGCGCTTTGGAACGATCCAAGGTTGTGAAAGACGCTGGAGAAATACACATTCCTTCTTTCTATCTGTACCGTGCCTCGCGGTGTGATTAGTCGTGGGGTCAGTGGGGTTCGGCCCCCCGCCCTTCAGTATTGCGTGTGAAAAGGGGGCGAGTTTCGTGGTTACGATGGAGACCGAGACTGAGACGGGTCGTGTCTTGTTCTTCCTGCATCCCCCCACCCCCCCCCCCCCCCCTCCACCAACAGAGGCGGTGAGGAAGAGCTGCTCGGAAGCTTCCCTGACCGGGGTCTCCACAACCTGCTCCTCCACGGACCTCGACCAGAACTTCGTGATGAGCCAGACCTGCGAGGACCTGGGCAAAACCACCCCGCCCACAAGCAGGCCGAGCCTGAAGGCCCAGGGACCCGAGGCCCAGGCCAGCGCCAGGCCGAGAGTCAACTTCCACCTGAACCAGGAGGAGGAGGAAAAGGAGGAGGGGAGCCAGGCCGGGGAGCAGCGACCCGGGCCCTCCCGGTTCCCCGAGGGCTTTCAGCCCCTCCGCAGCAACACAACGGCGGCCAACATTAAACTGCAGACGTCGGCTATTGTGAAAAACCCCTTCATGTCTCCGCTGCTGGCTCCAGATGACATGCTCCGAGGACTACCGCCTGTACACTTAGTGGTGAGTGTCGATTGCCACTTAATTTACCACCCGCCGCCCCCCCGCTCGAGATACCGCAGGCACTGGACCACCTCACCCAGCTCGCCAGTCTTCACCAGTCTCATCAGTAGTTTAGAGATTTCTCAGGGATCCCAACCCCCCCGCCCCCTGTAACTACTGACACACTCCCGGGACTCCCCCGTAACTACTGACACACTCCCGGGACTCCCCCGTAACTACTGACGCACTCCCGGGACTCCCCCGTAACTACTGACGCACTCCCGGGACTCCCCCGTAACTACTGACGCACTCCCGGGACTCCCCCGTAACTACTGACGCACTCCCGGGACTCCCCCGTAACTACTGACGCACTCCCGGGACTCCCCCGTAACTACTGACGCACTCCCGGGACTCCCCCGTAACTACTGACGCACTCCCGGGACTCCCCCGTAGCTACTGACGCACTCCCGGGACTCCCCCGTGGCTACTGACGCACTCCCGGGACTCCCCTGTAACTACTGACACACTCCCGGGACTCCCCCGTAACCACTAACGCACTCCAGGGACTCCCCCGTAACTACTGACACACTCCCGGGACTCCCCCGTGATTACTGACGCACTCCTGGGACTCCCCCGTAACTACTAACGCGCTCCCGGGACTCCTCTGTGAATACTGACACACTCCCGGGACTACCCCGTAACTACTGACACACTCCCGGGACACTCCCAGGACTCCCCCGTAACTACTGACACACTCCCGGGACACTCCCAGGACTCCCCCGTAACTACTGACACACTCCCGGGACTCCCCGTAACTACTGACACACTCCCGGGACACCCCCATTACTACTGACGCACTCCTGGGACTCCGCCGTAACTACTAACGCACTCCCGGGACTCCCGCGTAACTACTGACACACTCCCGGGACTCCCCCGTAACTACTAACGCATTCCAGGGACTCCCCTGTAACTACTAATGCACTCCCGGGACTCCTCTGTGAATACTGACACACTCTCGGTACTCCCCTGTAACTACTGACACACCCCCGGGACTCCCCTGTAACTACTGACACACTCCCGGGACTCCCCCGTAACTACTGACGCACTCCCGGGACACCCCCATAACTACAGACACACTCTCAGGACTCCCCCGTAACTACTGACGCACTCCCGGGACTCCCCCGTAACTACTGACGCACTCCCGGGACACACCCGTAACTACTGACACACTCCCGGGACTCCCCCGTAACTACTGACACACTCCCGGGACTCCCCCGTAACTACTGACGCACTGCCGGGACTCCCCCGTAACTACTGAGGCACTCCCGGGACTCCCCCGTAACTACTGACACACTCCTGGGACTCCCCCGTAACTACTGACGCATTCCCGGGACTCGCCTGTGAATACTGATGCACTCCCGGGACTCCCCCGTAACTACTGACACACTCCCGGGACTCCCCTGTAACTACCGACACACTCCCAGAACTCCCCCGTAACTACTGACACACCCCCGGGACTCCCCTGTAACTACTGACACACTCCCGGGACTCCCCCGTAACTACTGACGCACTCCCGGGACTCCCCCGTAACTACTGACACACTCCCGGGACTCCCCCGTAACTACTGACACACTCCCGGGACTCCCCCGTAACTACTGACGCACTCCCGGGACTCCCCCGTAACTACTGACGCACTCCCGGGACTCCCCCGTAACTACTGACGCACTCCCGGGATTCCCCCGTAACTACTAACGCACTCCCGGGACTCCTCCGTGAATACTGACACACTCCCGGGACTCCCCCGTAACTACTGACACACTCCCGGGACTCCCCCGTAACTACTGACGCACTCCCAGGACTCCCCCGTAACTACTGACGCACTCCCGGGACTCCCCCGTAACTACTGACGCACTCCCGGGACTCCCCCGTAACTACTAACGCACTCCCGGGACACTCCCGTAACTACTGACGCACTCCCGGGACTCCCCCGTAACTACTGACACACTCCCGGGACTCCCCCGTAACTACTGACAGACTCCCGGGACTCCCCCGTAACTACTGACACACTCCCGGGACTGCCCCGTAACTACTGACACACTCCCAGGACTCCCCCGTAACTACTGACGCACTCCCGGGACTCCCCCGTAACTACTGACGCACTCCCGGGACTCCCCCGTAACTACTGACGCACTCCCGGGACTCCCCCGTAACTACTGACACACTCCCGGGACTCCCCCGTTACTACTGACTCACTCCTGGGACTCCCCCGTAACTACTGACTCACTCCTGGGACTCCCCCGTAACTACTGACGCACTCCCGGGACTCCCCCGTAACTACTGACACACTCCCGGGACTCCCCCGTTACTACTGACTCACTCCTGGGACTCCCCCGTAACTACTGACGCACTCCCGGGACTCCCCCGTAACTACTGACACACTCCCGGGACTCCCCCGTAACTACTGACACACTCCCGGGACTCCCCCGTTACTACTGACTCACTCCTGGGACTCCCCGTAACTACTGACGCACTCCCGGGACTCCCCCGTAACTAATGACGCACTCCCGGGACTCCCCCGTAACTACTGACACACTCCCGGGACTCCTCTGTGAATACTGACACACTCCCGGGACTCCCCCGTAACTACTGACACACTCACGGGACTCCCCCGTAACTACTGACGCACTCCCGGGACTCCCCCGTAACTACTGACGCACTCCCGGGACTCCCCCGTAACTACTGACGCACTCCCGGGACTCCCCCGTAACTACTGACGCACTCCCGGGACACACCCGTAACTACTGACACACTCCCGGGACTCCCCCGTAACTACTGACGCACTGCCGGGACTCCCCCGTAACTACTGAGGCACTCCCAGGACTCCCCCGTAACTACTGACACACTCCTGGGACTCCCCCGTAACTACTGACGCATTCCCGGGACTCCCCTGTGAATACTGATGCACTCCCGGGACTCCCCCGTAACTACTGACACACTCCCGGGACTCCCCTGTAACTACCGACACACTCCCAGAACTCCCCCGTAACTACTGACACACTCCCGGGACTCCCCCGTAACTACTGACACACTCCCGGGACTCCCCCGTAACTACTGACGCACTCACGGGACTCCCCCGTAACTACTGACGCACTCCCGGGACTCCCCCGTAACTACTGACGCACTCCCGGGACTCCCCTGTGAATACTGACGCACTCCCGGGACTCCCCTGTAACTACTGACACACTCCCGGGACTCCCCCGTAACTACTGACGCAGTCTAATCTACTGGAATTTTTTGAGGATGTAACTGGTAAAATAGATAAGGGAGAACCAGTGGATGTGGTGTATTTGGACTTTCAGAAGGCTTTCGATTAGGTCCCACATAAGAGATTAGCGTGCAAAATTAAGGCACATTGGATTGGGGGCAAGGTATTGACTTGGATAGAGAACTGGTTGGCAGACAGAAGACAGAGAGTTGGAATAAACGGGTCGTTTTCCGAGTGGCAGGCAGTGACTAGTGGGGTACCGCAAGGATCGGTCCTAGGACCCCAGCTGTTCACAATATATATTAATGATCTGGACGAGGGAATTGGATGTAATATCTCCAAATTTGCAGACGACACAAAGCTGGGTGGGAGGGTATGCTGTGAGGAGGATGTCGAGAAACTCCAGTACGATTTGGACAGATTGGGTGATTGGGCAGAAACATGGCAAATGCACTATAATGTGGATAAATGTGAGGTTATCCACTTTGGTGGCAAAAACAGGAAGGCAGATTATTATTTGAATGGCAATAGATTGGGAGAAGGGGAAGTGCAAAGAGACCTGGGTGTTCTTGTGCACCAGTCGCTGAAGGTAAGCATGCAGTTGCAGCAGGCGGTTAAGAAGGCAAATCGTATGTTGGCCTTCGTAGCAAGAGGGTTCGAGTACAGGAACAAGGATGTCTTGCTACAGCTGTACAGGGCCTTGGTGAGCACGCACCTTGAGCATTGTGTGCAGTTTTGGTCGCCTTACCTGAGGAAGGACGTTCTTGCCATGGAAGGAGTACAGCGAAGCCAGGCTGATACCTGGGATGGCAGGAATGACGTATGAGGAGAGATTGTGTCGATTGGGCTTATACTCACTGGAGTTTAGAAGATTGAGAGGGGATCTCATCGAAACCTATAAAATTCTGTCAGGTCTGGACAGACTAGATGTAGAAAGGATGTTTCTGATGGCCGGGGAGTCCAGAACCAGGGGTCATAGTCTAAGGATAAGGGGTAAGTCATTTAGGACTGAAATGAGGAGGAATTTCTTCACCCAGAGAGTGGTGAACCTGTGGAATTCTCTGCCAGTTCATTAAATATATTCAAAAAGGAGTTGGATATATTTCTTAAGGCTAAAGGGATCAAGGGATATGGTGAGAAGGCAGGGACAGGGTACTGAATTTGGATGATCAGCCATGATCTCATTGAATGGCGGAGCAGGCTCGAAGGGCCGAATGGCCTACTCCTATCTTCTATGTTTCTATGTTACTGACACACTCCCGGGACTCCCCCGTAACTACTGACACACTCCCGGGACTCCCCTGTAACTACTGACACACTCCCGGGACTCCCCCGTAACTACTGACACAGTCCCGGGACTCCCCCGTAACTACTGACACACTCCCGGGACTCCTCTGTGAATACTGACACACTCCCGGGACACTCCCGTAACTACTGACACACTCCCGGGACGCCCCCGTTACTACTGACACACTCCCGGGACTCCCCCGTAACTACTGACACACTCCCGGGACACTCCCGTAACTACTAATGCACTCCCGGGTTTCCCCCGTAACTACTGACACACTCCCGTGACTCCCCCGTAACTACTGACACACTCCCGGGACTCTGTGAATACTGACACACTCCCGGTAACTACTGACACACCCCCGTTACTACTGACACGCTCCCAGGATTCCCTAGTAACTACTGACACGCACCCGGGACTCCCCTGTGAATACTGACACACTCCCAGGACACTCTCTAAATATTTACACACTCCTGGGGACTCTCTGTAAATATTTACAGACTCCTGGGATCCTGTTGAAAATACTGACACACGCCCGATACTCCCTGTAAATACTGACACACTCGCCGGGGACCCCCTGTAAATACTGACACACACCCTGGGACTCCCTGTAAATACTGACACACACCCTGGGACTCCCTGTAAATACTGACACACTCCCCGGGGACCCCCTGCAAACATGGACACACTCACGGTGACCCCCTGTAAAATCTGACACACTCCCAGGACTCCTTGTAAATATTTACACACTCTCGGGACTCCCTGTACATATTTAGATACTCCCTAGGACTCGCAGTAAATACTGACACACTCCCCAGGGACCCCTGTAAATACTGACACACACCGCGGTGATCTCATGTGAATACTGTTACACTTCCCGGGGACACCCTGTAAATACTGTCACATTCTCCGGGGACCCCCTGTAAATACAGTCACACTCCCCAGGGACTCCCTGTAAATACTGTCACACTCCCCGGGGACCTCATGTAAATACTGACACACTCTCCGGGGACCCCCTGTAAATACTGTCACATTGTCCGGGGACCCCCTGTAAATACAGTCACACTCCCCAGGGACTCCCTGTAAATACAGTCACACTCCCCAGGGACCCCCTGTAAATACTGTCACATTGTCCGGGGACCCCCTGTAAATACAGCCACACTCCCCGGGGACCCCCTGTAAATACTGGCACACTCCCGGGGACACCCTGTAAATACTGTCACACTCTCCGGGAACCCCCTGTAAATACTGTCACACTCTCCGGGGACCCCCTTTAAATACTGGCACACTCCCGGGGACACCCTGTAAATACTGTCACACTCCCCGGGAACCCCCTGTAAATACTGTCACACTCTCCGGGGACCCCCTGTAAATACTGTCACACTCCCCGGGGACCCCCTGTAAATACTGTCACACTCCTGTGATTGCGGTGTGGGATGGGGGTCAGTTTGCGGATCGCGGTGTTGGACGGGGATCAGTTTGAGGATCGCGGTGTGGGACGGGGGTCAGTGAGGATCGTGGTGTGGGACGGGGGTCAGTTTGCGGATCGCGGTGTGGGACGGGGTCAGTTTGAGGATCGCGGTGTGGGACGGTCAGTGAAGATCGCGGTGTGGGATGGGGATCAGCTTGAGGATTGCGGTGTGGGACGGGCGGATCAGTTTGAGGATAGCGGTTTGGGACGGGGTCAGTTTGAGGATCGCGGTGTGGGACGGGGGTCAGTGAGGATCGCGGTCTGGGACGGGCGGGTCAGTTTGAGGATCACGGTGTGGGACAGGGGTCAGTGAGGATCGCGGTGTGGGACGGGGGTCAGTTTGAGGATAGCGGTTTGGGACTGGGTCAGTGAGGATCGCGGTGTGGGACAGGGGTCAGTTTGAGGATCGCGGTGTGGGACGGGCGGGTCAGTTTGAGGATCGCGGTGTGGGACGGGGATCAGTTTGAGGATCGCGGTGTGGGACGGGGATCAGTTTGAGGATCGCGGTGTGGGACGGGGGTCAGTTTGAGGATCGCGGTGTGGGACGGGGATCAGTTTGAGGATCGCGGTGTGGGACGGGGGTCAGTTTGAGGATCGCGGTGTGGGAGGGGGTCAGTTTGAGGATCACGGTGTGGGAGGGGGGTCAGTGAGGATCGCGGTGTGGGAGGGGGTCAGTGAGGATCGCGGTGTGGGACGGGGGTCAGTTTGAGGATCGCGGTGTGGGACGGGGGTCAGTTTGAGGATCGCGGTGTGGGACGGGGGTCAGTTTGAGGATCGCGGTGTGGGACGGGGGTCAGTTTGAGGATCGCGGTGTGGGACGGGGGTCAGTTTGAGGATCGTGGTGTGGGACAGGGGTCAGTTTGAAGATTGCGCTGTGGGATGGGCGGGTCAGTTTGAGGATCGCGGTGTGGGACGGGGGTCAGTTTGAGGATCGCGGTGTGGGACGGGGGTCAGTTTGAGGATCGCGGTGTGGGACGGGGGTCAGTTTGAGGATCGCGGTGTGGGACGGGGGTCAGTTTGAGGATCGCGGTGTGGGACGGGGATCAGTTTGAGGATCGCGGTGTGGGACGGGGGTCAGTTTGAGGATCGCGGTGTGGGAGGGGGTCAGTTTGAGGATCACGGTGTGGGAGGGGGGTCAGTGAGGATCGCGGTGTGGGACGGGGGTCAGTTTGAGGATCGCGGTGTGGGACGGGGATCAGTTTGAGGATCGCGGTGTGGGACGGGGGTCAGTTTGAGGATCGCGGTGTGGGAGGGGGTCAGTTTGAGGATCACGGTGTGGGAGGGGGGTCAGTGAGGATCGCGGTGTGGGAGGGGGTCAGTGAGGATCGCGGTGTGGGACGGGGGTCAGTTTGAGGATCGCGGTGTGGGACGGGGGTCAGTTTGAGGATCGCGTTGTGGGACGGGGGTCAGTTTGAGGATCGCGGTGTGGGACATGTGCTGACCGTACTCTCCTGCCCTCCCCCCACCTCAGGCCTGTGCCCTGGACCCCATGCTGGACGACTCGGTGATGTTTGCCAAGCGGCTGCGCATCGTGGGGCAGCCGGTGAGCCTGCGAGTGGTGGAGGACCTTCCGCATGGCTTCCTCAGCCTCTCCCAGCTCTCCCGCGAGACCAGGGCGGCCTCCAGCATCTGCGTGGACAGAATCCGGGAGGTCTTCCAGAACCAGCCGGCCGCCAGCCAGACACGCAAACACCGCAAGCTGGAGCGGGTCGGCGCCAAGCCCGCGCCTGAAGCCGATGCCAGGCAGCCCGAGGACCTGTCCATGGTCTCCAACAGAGAAACCGGGGCCTAGGCCGTCCCGTCCTGAGTGCAAGTGAACGTGCGCTCTCCTTGTGCACGAGTCGACAGTCGCAGGACGCGTATCCGCGGGTGTGCATTCTGCAGAGAGTTTTCTGTATCTTTTTAATTCCATCCTCGGACTAAACGGGGGCTGTGACTGTTAACGGGGCTCCCCTGGGGTTTCAGGTGGTTCTGGTACAGTCTTCTGCCGAACTCCCTGTTGCCAGAGTGTGTGTACCCACTGCGTGGACAAAGCTAACCTTCGCTCGCCTGCAGCGTGCTCTCTTCTGTGCAGCCCTTCCTCAGTGCATGGGCTGTGAGCGCCAGGGGCGTGCGAGCGCACACGTGCAGCCTACCCGGGCACGTACGCACAAGCATGAGCTCCAGTGTGCGAGGGAAGTGTGTGGCCGGCACACCCTGCGGGGAGGACAGGGGCAGTGTGCACCCTTGCACAAGTGTGAGACTCGACACTGATGGAGACCAAAGCACAGCCCCTCTTTTCTCCCAGCAGAGGGGGGGTGCAATTTACTTCTCCGAATCGTTTGGACTGCTGCCTTTGTACGTGTGTCTGTGTATGAATGTCTGGGTCTGTGTGTGTGTGTGTTTCTGTGTATGAGTATCTGGGTCTGCCTGTGTGTTTCTGTGCGTGTGTTTCTGTGTATGAATATCTGGGTCTGTCTGTGTTTCTGTGTATGAAGGTCTGGGTCTATGTGTGTTTCTGTGTATGAATATCGGTCAGGGTCTGTGTGTGTGTGTCTGTCTGTGTGTGTGTTTCTGTGTATGAATATCTGGGTCTGTGTCTGTGTGTTTCTGTGTGTGTGTCTGTGTGTGTTTCTGTGTATGAATGTCTGTGTCTGTGTGTGTGTATCTGTGTGTGTGTGTATCTGTGTGTGTGTGTCTGTGTGTTTCTGCGTCTGTGTGTCTGTGTGTTTCTGCGTCTGTGTGTGTGAGAGCCTGTGTTTTGCTCTGTCTCTGTAGTTGTGTTAGATTCCTGTGTTCCGTATGTATATATAATTTTAAAGGATTGTTTGTGCTGTCTGTTGAGTTGCTGACACAGATGATGTATTTATTGTGTACCACCCCGCCTCCATTCCCTTACTGCCTGGTGCCAGCTCCATGTGGCGTCGCCCCCGTTTATTAGCGACGTTTCACTGCAATCACAGAGCGGGCGTGGATTGCGTCATTGCTGCCGATCCCACCTCACTGTGGGCTCTTTGAGTGCTCTTAGTCTGAGACTGGCTCTGTTATTGAGCTGATTCTAACCCCTCTGGGGGGGGTGGGGGGCGGAGGGCTCCGCTCCACACGTGGAGCTGGTCCGGAAGCTCCTGTACAAAGTGTAACACAAGAGGCCGACATTAAAGTGTGGTGCTGATATATTGGGAGACTCGGGCGTGTCTCAGAGCTTCCAGCGCACGATCCCGCGGGTAAAGCTGCCCCAGACAGGACAGGCTCTCTGAGGGTCCTGGGGAGACTGACGTCGTGTTTTGAGATGTGTCGCATCAAACTTTAACCCATCGACATTTATCTAACCACGTGATTTAGTTCTTTTTTTAAATTCATTCACGGGATGTGGACGTCGCTGGCTAAACATAAACTTGCATTTATATTGCGCCTTTCACGACCACCGGACGTCCCAAAGCACTTTACAGCCAATGGAGTACATTTGAAGTGGAGTCACTGTTGTAATGTGGGAAACACAGCAGCCAATTTGCGCACAGCAAGCTCCCACAAACAGCAATGTAATAATGACCAGATAATCTGTTTTTTGTTATGTTGGTGGAGGGTTAAATATTTGGCCAGGACACCGGGGATAACTCCCCTGCTCTTCTTCAAAATAGTGGCCATGGGATCTTTTACATCCACCTGAGAGAGCAGACGGGGCCACGGTCTCATCCGAAAGACGGCACCCCTGACAGTGCAGCGCTCCCTCAGCACTGCACTGGAGTGTCAGCCTAGCTTTTTGTGCTCAAGTCCCTGGAGTGGGACTGTGAACCCACAACCTTCTGACTCAGAGGCGAGGGTGCTGCCCACTGAGCCACAGCTGACACATTTATTGCCCATCCCGAAGGCCAGCATTTATTGCCCATCCCGAAGGCCAGCATTTATTGCCCATCCCTAATTGCCCTTGAGAAGGTGGCGGTGAGCCGCCTTTTTGAACCGCTGCAGTCCGTGTGGTGAAGGTGCTCCCACAGTGCTGTTAGGGAGGGAGTTCCAGGATTTTGACCCAGTGACGATGAAAGATCGGCCGATCTATTTCCAAGTCGGGATGGTGTTTGACTTGGAGGTGGTGGTGTTCCCAGGCGCTTGCTGCCCTTGTCCTTCTAGGTGGTAGAGGTTGCGGGTTTTGGAGGTTCTTGTGTGGGGGGGGGGGTAGCGCGGGGAGAGGGAGGGAGGGGAATGGAGAAGGTGAGGGAGAGGGAGGGAGGGGGGAGGAAGAGAACGTGGTGGGAGAGGTGAGGAAGAGAATGGAAGAGGCTGTGAAGCCATTGTGACGGGCATTCTGAGGTTCGCTTGGCCATTCAGCTACTGCTGGTTTGTTATTGTAGAGTCAGGGGTATAATGTGTTAAAGGGGGAAAATTTTACACAGAATAACCCATAATAAGCACCTCCACCCCCCCCCCCCGCAGCCAAAGAGGCTCCCGCCCCATTACTGGGGTATCACAGCCCCTTCATTATTGCCTTGTTAGTGGCAGGGTGGCAGTGGACACTTTCTGCCCTCCCCTCCTCCCGCCCCCTCACCTTCCCTTCCCTTCCCCTCAGCCCTCACCCCTCCCTTTCCCTTTCCATCCCCTCTCCACCCCCCCGCCTCCGCCCTGTGACGCCTCGGACCAGCACTGCCCATAATGCCTTGTTGATTGTTACATCATTGAAGATGATGTCATGGGGAGTTCTATCCAATCGCAGGCAGCTGCCCCACAGTGCTGGCAAAGTACTAAATGGAGGAAAACCGGTGAGGGTCCGCATTAGATATCGAGCCCTTTATAAACTGCATGTCCCCTTAAAATGACCCATTTCCCTTTAAAATGATCCATTTCCCCTTTCAATGGCCCACTTCCCCTTCAATGTTATCCATTTCCCCTTTAAAAGTTATCTATTTCCCCTTTTAATCACTCAGAGGGTGGTGAACCTGTGGAATTCTCTATCACAGAAGGCTGTGGAGGCCAAGTCACTGAATACCTTTAAGAAGGAGATAGATATATTTCTGGACACAAAAGGCATCAAGGGGTATGGGGAGAGAGTGGGAATATGGTATTGAGATAGAGGATCAGCCATGATCATATTGAATGGCGGAGCAGTCTCGAAGGGCCGACTCCTGCTCCTATTTTTCTATGCTTCTATTAAGTGGTGCCAGAGCGTTTGGGGGATTGCAAATGTTACACCCTTGTTCAAAAAAGGGGAGAAGGATAAACCTGGTAACTCCCGGCCTGTCAATTTAACGTTGGTGGTGGGGGAAGCTTTTAGAAGCAATAATCCAGGAGAAAATTAACAGCCACTTGGACAAGCATGGACTAATAAACAAGAACCAGCATGGATTTGTTAAAGGCAAATCGGGCTTGACTGACTTGATTGAGTGTTTTGATGAGGTAACAGGGAGGTTGAATGAGGGCAGTGCAGTTGATGTGTATGTGGCTTTTGAAACGCGTTTGATAAAGTACCACATACTAGGCTTGTTAGCAAAATTGAAGCCTATGGGATAAAAGGGGCAGTAACAGCATGGATACAAATTGGCTAAGAGACAGAAAACAACAACAACTTATATTTATATAATGATTTTAATGTAATAAAACGTCCCAAGGCACTTCACAGGAGTGTTATCAAAAAAAATTGAAAAAACAGAGTTGTGGTGAATGGCTGTTTTTCGGATTGGATACAGGGGCGTTCCCTAAGGTTCAGCACTAGGACCACTGCTGTTCTTGATGTACACTAATGACTTGGACTTGGGGGGTACAGGGCACAATTTCAAAATTTGTAGCTGACACAAAACTTGGAAGTGTAGTAAACAGTGAGGAAGATAGTGATAGACTTCAAGAAGACATAGACAGGCCGGTGGAATGGGCGGACACATGGCAGAGGAAATTCAATGCAGAGACGTGTGAGGGGTTAGGAAGAAGGAGGAGAGGCAATACAAACTCAAATGGTGCAATTTTAAAGGGGGAGCAAAAACAGAGAGACCTGGGGGTGTTTGTGCACCAATCGTTGAAGGTGGCAGGACAGGTTAACAAAGCAATTAATAAAGCACGTGGGACCCTGGGCTTTATAAATAGAGACACAGATTACAAAAGCCAGGAAGTTGTGCTAAACCTATAAAAAAACACTAGTTCGGCCCCAGCTGGAGTATTGTGTCCAATTCTGGGCACCGCACTTTGGGAAGGACGGGAAGGTTTTGGCAAGGGTGCAGAATAGATTTACTAGAATGGTTCCAGGGATGAGGGATTACCGTTACCTGGATAGACTGGAGAAGCTGGGGTTGTTCTCCTTGGACCAGAGAAGGCTAAGAGGAGATTTGATGGAGGTGTTCAAAATCATGAGGGGTTTAGACAGAGAGTAAATAGAATCTCTTTCCAAAGGCTGAAGGGCCGATAATGAGAGGACACCGATTGACGGTGATTGGCAAAAGAACCAGAGGCGACAGGAGGAAAAGAATGTTTACGCAACGAGTGGGTAGGATTTGGAAAGCACTGCCTGATAGAGTGGTGGAAACAGATTCAATAGTATCCTTCAAAAGGGAAAGGGAACTGGAAGGAGAAAACATTTCAGGAATATGGGGAAAGAGCGGGGGGATTGGGACTAACTGGATTGCTCTTTGAAAGAGCTGGCACAGACTCGATGGGCCGACTGGCCTCCTCTGTACTGCACTAGTCTATCATTCTATGATTTCCCCATCAAAAGACCCATTAAATGTCCCATTTCCCCATTCAATGGTCCTTCCCCTTTAAAATCATCCATTTCCCCATTAAATGATCCATTTCCCCTTTAAAATTATCCATTTCCCCATTAAATGTTCCATTTCCCCTTTAAAATGATCCATTTCCCCATTGAATGGCCCATTTCCCCATTAAAATTATCCATTTCCCCATTAAAATCATCCATTTCCCCTTTTAAATTATCCATTTCCCCATTAAATGTCCCATTTCCCCTTTAAAATCATCCATTTCCCCATTAAATGATCCATTTCCCTATTAAATGGTCCTTCCCCTTTCGATGATGTATTTTCCCTTTGAATATCCATTTCCACACTTGTGCCTTTCGATCCCAGCGGTTGCCATGAATTCGGAAGACGCTTCAGCCGGTCGCTGAGCTTTGAGCCTGACCTCGAAGAGACCCATCCACCAGGAAGCAGGCCAACGCAAAGATCACCGGGGAATTGGAGATTGCTTCACAAGCACATTAAACAAAGAATTTAACTCCCAGCTGTGTCCTGGACTGGTCATTTCCGGTGTGTGTGTGTGTGAATGTGTTTCTGTAAGACTGAGTAAGTGTATGAGGTGTGTGAGAATGGATGTGACTGAGTGAGTGTGTGTGTGTATGAGTGACTGAGTGAGTGTGTGTAAATGAATGACTCTGTGGGTGTGACTGACTGTCTGACCGATGTCACTGGATCCTGCTCAGGAGCGGGAACCAAGGGGAATATACTGTCATCTCCCTATCCCAGGGGCACTATCAATTCAGTGTAACTCAGCACAGTCTGGTGATGGAGCCCAGGACCTACATCTCCCTCCGAAGCGGACGGGTTTATCAAAGACTTGAGCACATAATCCACGCTGACACTCCCAGCGCCAGTGCTGAGGGAGCGCTGCACTGTCGGAGGGGCAATACTGAGGGAGTGTTGCACTGTCGGAGGGGCAGTACTGAGGGAGTGTTGCACTGTCGGAGGGGCAGTACTGAGGGAGTGTTGCACTGTCGGAGGGGCAGTACTGAGAGCGCCGCACTGTCAAAGGTGACATCTTTTGAATGGGACATTAAACTGAGGCCCCCATCAGTCCTCTCAGGTGGACGTAATAGATCCCACGGCCACTATTTCGAAGAAGAGCTGGGGAGTTCTCCCCCGTGTCCTGGGCCAATATTCATCCCTCAATCAACATCACTAAAAAGCATTATCTGGTCATTATAACATTGCTGTTTGTGGAATCTTGCTGTGTGCAAATTGACTGCCGCGTTTCCTACATTACAACGGTGACTACACAGTTGGAAATGGTGCTGTAGAAATGCAAGCTCTTTCTAAACCCTCTTTTTGTTGATCTCCGTATGAAATCCATCAGTTGCTCCTGATTTTGTATTTGAACAGGGGCAGTTTTCTCATGTAGTGCCCAGTGGGTGGAGTGATCACATCACCTGCCTTGGGGTGGGGCACCAGACAGAGACCAGAGCTACTGTCATGATCAGCGAGCTGCCTGTTCTGCAAATGGCACAGGGCCCTGGTTTAATTCTTTTAATAAGGCCCCCCCGGTCTGCTGCCGGGGACACACCGTTTGCCAGTTTCAGGGATGGACAGGCCCATTAGAGGAGCTTCAGGAGGGCAGTTACTACATCTGTACAGGGCTCTGGTGAGACCACACCTGGAGTACTGTTCACAGTTTTGGTCTCCTTATCTAAGGGAGGGTATACGTGCCTTAGAGGCAGTGCACTAGATTGATTCATAGCATGCTTACAGCACAGAAGGAGGCCACTATGCCCATCGAGCCCGTGCCAGCTCTGCAAGAGCACTTCAGCTCGTCCCACTCGCCTGCCCTTTCCCTGCAAAATGTTTTCCTTCAGGTACTTATCCAATTCGCTTTTGAAAGCCACAATTGAATCTGCCTCCAGCACCCTCTCAGGCAGTGCATTCCAGATCCTAACCACTCACTACGTAAAAAAGGTTTTCCTCATGTTGCCTTTAGTTCTGCCAATCACCTTAAATCTGTGTCCTCTGGTTCTCGACCCTTCCGCCAATGGGAACAGTTTCTCTATCCACTCTGTTTAGACCCCTCATGATTTTGTACACCTCTGTCAAATCTCCTCTCAACCTTCTCTGCTCTAAGGAGAACAACCCCAGCTTCTCCAGTCTTTCTGCATAACTGAAGTCCCTCATCTCTGGAACCATTCTTGCAAATCCTGGGATGGGAGTAGATGATGAGAGTGTGGATTGGGCCTATACTCTCTGGAGTTTAGAAGAATGAGAGGTGATCTCATTGAAACATATAAAATTTCGAGGGGGGTTGACAGGGTAGCTGCTGAGAGGTTGTTTCCCCTGGCTGGAGAGTCTTGAACTAGGGGGCATAGTCTCAGGATAAGGGGTCGGCCATTTAAGACTGAGATGAGGAATTTCTGCACTCAAAGGGTTGTGAATCTTTGGCATTCTCTACCCCAAAGAGCTGTGGTTGCTGAATTATTCAGTATATTCAAGGCTGAGATCGATAGATTTTTGGACTCTAGTGGAATCGAGGGATATGGGGATCGGGCAGGAAAGTGGAGTTGAGATCAAAGATCATCCATGATCTTATTGGATGGCAGAGCAGGCTCGAGGGGCTGTACTGCTCCTAATTCTTATGCTCTTGATACATTGATAGCGATATATTGATACATACACTGACATATTGATATATATACAAAAGCAAAATACTGCAGATGCTGGAAATATTCAGCAGGTCAGGCAGCACCTGCAGAGAGAGAAACAGAGTTAACGTTTCAGATCGATGACCTTTCGTCAGAACTGGAGTAGGTTAGAGATATAACAGGTTTTAAGCAGGGAAAGGGAGGAGGGGAGGAAAGAACAAAAGGGAAGGCCTGTGATAGGGTGGAAGGCAGGAGTGATTAAATGACAAAAGGGATGATGGTGCAAGGCGAAAGGAGATGGTAATTGGACAAGTAAAGAAACAAAAGATGGGTCTAGCGGAGGTGTAAATAGGACATACGGAATCATCAGCAACAACTGCCTTCTGAAAAAATGGAGGCAGAGGTTATTGTTAAATCTGTGAGTTGTTCAAGTAATTAATACTCAGACTTAATCAGTAACAATAAAACAGGTCTTTACTGGTTGGAGGTAGGGACTATACGTAGGTCTTTACTTCATGCCCACAGGCGGGAACTGAGGGGAGATCAGTACCCACAGTACTATTTATACCCCTATGGCCAGGAGTGGTACTGCGTATCACTACGCCCAACAAGTAGTGCAGTCCTGTCCATAGGTTCAAAGTAGCACACATATTACATACACAACATTCCTCCCTTCCTAGCTTTACAGTCATCTCCCCATTTAACATAAAGTAATAACATATATACATATATAACTTCAGGTTTACATAACAGAATAACATAGATACATAGATAACTTCATGTCAAAACAGATCACAGATTCAGTCTCTGCGGAAAACAGTTCACAGATTCAATCTCTGTGGTGGAGTCGGTTCACGTTGCTGGAGTGACTCATTCAATAGTCCTTCCATGGATTTAACAGTTTGAACTTCCGAACTGAATTGGCTCCGTTCGGAGGGACCACGTGTGTGATCTGGTAGAGGTGATAATGGTTCAGATGGGTCATCTTATGTTTTTACTTTTCCTTTTCTGCTTCTTGGAGACTCTCTGGGCTCCATTGTCAGCTGCCAGCTGCATGCGCAGTTCCTCCTTCTCTTCCTCCTGTTTCCGTCGTAGAGCCAGCTTCTCCCGATGTTCCGTAGACTTTTGGTGCTCCTCCATGATTTCTGCACTTTGGGAGTCGAAGTTACAAGCTGGGCAGGACAGGACATCGTAATATTCGGTGTCGTCCACCAGGTCATAGTAATATTCGGTGTCGTCCTGAGCTAGACCAGTGAGAGGGTCGTCTATTTCCTCCATACCTAGCTGGACGTTAGCCAGCTCTTGTTCCAAATCCAGACATCTTTCCTGAAGAGACTTCTTCATGTGTACCTCTGCATCCAGCTTTTTCTGGGCTTTCAGCAAGTCGTTTACTAGTGACCTCATTTGTGATTTTAATACTTCAACTTCCTTTGGAGATTGATTGATCGGACTATGCAATCCCTCTACCGGAGCAGCTGTTTCAGCGGTCTGTTGTTCTACGTTGACGTGAGTCAGCGTACTTTTGGCATCCAAGGGCTGCTCTGTTGCAGTCATCTCAGTCTGTGTTGCCACCTCAGCTCTTCCAATAACCTTTGAGAGCTCCGAACCCCTTTCGTTTGAATATTGAAGTTCGTGTTCAAGTTTTTCCCATTTCAGAGTCCTGTCCTTCAGCATATGCAGGAGTTGGCTGACCGTTAACTCCTCTGACGTCAGACGTTTTGTGTGCTCCTGTTCCATTTTCTCCATCAGCTGCTTCTGTTGTCTTTCCAGATTCTCCAACTCTATATCAAATAACTCTTTCGTTGCATTCAACTCTTGCTCACAACGGCGAAGCATTTGTTCTAATTGCTGTTGTAGTTTGAAATGGAGTTGAGTTCGAGCCCGGTGTCCCTCAGAAATGGGCACATCAGTAGACTTGCCAGACTCAGAATCCACAGTTAAACTATGTTGTTGTTGCTCAGTGGAATTCTGTGCTGAAACTTTGTCTTTTGCACCTGAGTTGGGCTTACCATCATCCGTTCCAGAGTCTGGGCCGACTATCTTCACCGAGTTCTCACTCGTTATTGTTTGTAGGAAATGCCAGTCCATATTCATTTTCCTAATCCACTCCCGTCCTAGTAGTGGAGGACCTCCTTCAGATATCACATATAAGTCCATTATTTGACTGTCTTCGCCCTTGTGGACCACTGCAACCTCTATTTTCCCGATGGGGTACACTCTTTGCCCCGTGTATGTTTCCAATATAATCCCCGTATCCTGTAGGGGAATATGTTGGAATAACTTTCCGTAATCTTTCTTATTTATGACCGTCAATGCCGATCCAGTGTCCAATTCCAGTTTTACTTGGACTCCTTCTATCTGAAGAGTGACCCAAATTGTCTGGAGGTCTGCACCCTTACCAGCGTTGAGTACTCTTAAGCTAGCCAGTTCATTACTGCTAGCGTCTGAATCGGACTCCTGTTCGGTCACCTTGTGTACCTTTGCGTATTTTCCTTGCGGTGACTTCTTGTTGCTGGTCTTCTTCGCTGACCTGCATACTCTAGCTATATGTCCAAGCCTACCACAAGTTCTACATTCTTGGTTTTTAAACCAACACTGGTTCTGATCATGCGTTGTCTTTCCACAACGATAACATTTGCCAGAACTCACACCCAATTTGTGTGCACTGAGCTCCGGTGACCGTAGCTGCATTACTGCCGTGCCTCTTGCTGCGGCTTCGTGTGCTGCTGCCATAGTGACCGCCTTCTCAAGCGTCAGCTCATTCTCCTCGAGCAGTCGCTTTTGTGTATCCTGTTTAAATAAACCACACACAAATTTGTCTCGAAGTGCCTCTGTCAGTCCCGTTCCAAACTGGCAATATTTCGCTAATTTACGCAATTCCAGCAAATAATCAGCATTGCTTTCATGCTGTAGCTGCCTTCTGTCGTAAAATTTAAATCGTTCCGCTAGCATCAGCGGCGTGGGGTTTAGATGATCTTTCAGGACAGTAACAATCTCATCGAACGTCTTATCCGCCGGTTCATCTGGTGATAACAGGCGTTTCAATTGCCCGTATGTCTTCGCACCCATTAAATTTAATAATGTTAGAGCTTTATCTTGGTCACGAATTTTATTGGCCTTACAATAATTTTTTACTCTTTCAACATATATGGCCCAATCTTCGAGGTCACTATCAAAGGTGCTAATATTCCCGTGTTTAGGCATTGTAGATTTGCAATTTCTCAGATTTTTTTTTTTTTTTTACTGCTATCCAAGATGGCGGCTTCCCGCTCTTGCCGTCGTCCTCCGCCCACAAAATGGCGGTTTTCCCGCGCTTGGCGGTCTTCACCCGTTCCCTAACGCCGTCTCCCTTCAGCCCCCGAGTGCGGCCCTTATCTTCGCCGCGATCGCCCGAGTGCGGCCCTTATCAGCGGATGCGATCGCTGGATCGCGAAGCGGCTCTCGGCTCTTATCAGGAGATGCGATCGCTCCGTTGAAACGCCTCCCGCTCGAAGCGGCTCTCGCGCCCTATTCCTCCAGCTCCCCCAGCCCCGTTCGTGCGGCCAACGCGGTCGACTGCCTGTCGCGTCGCTGTCCGGCTCAGACAACGGCTTACCCACCACCAAGCTGGAGAAGAAGCTGACGGTCGCCGATGGAGGCTCCGAGGTCAGGATGTCTTCCAGTGGGGTGGAGAGGGTGGAAACCTCTCTGCAACGTCCTGGCTGTGGACGAAGCTGCCGTGGAGTGACTGCCGCAGGGTCCGAATCAGACTCGTCGCCAGTGTTAAATCTGTGAGTTGTTCAAGTAATTAATACTCAGACTTAATCAGTAACAATAAAACAGGTCTTTACTGGTTGGAGGTAGGGACTATACGTAGGTCTTTACTTCATGCCCACAGGCGGGAACTGAGGGGAGATCAGTACCCACAGTACTATTTATACCCCTATGGCCAGGAGTGGTACTGCGTATCACTACGCCCAACAAGTAGTGCAGTCCTGTCCATAGGTTCAAAGTAGCACACATATTACATACACAACAGTTATGATCTGAAATTGTTGAACTCAATGTTTAACAAGGCTGTAAAGTGCCTAATAAAAAGATGAGGTGCAGTTCCTTGAGCTTAGGTTGAGCTTCATTGGAACAATGCAAGAGGCTGAGGACGGAGAGATCAGAGTGGGAGCGGGGCGGAGAATTAAAATGATAGGCGACCGGAAACTCGGGGTCACGCTTGCAGACTGAATGGAGGTGTTCCGCAAAGTGGTCACCCAATCTGCGATTGCTCTCCCCAGTGTCGAGGAGACCACATCGTGAGCAGCGAGTACAGTACACTAAATGGCAAAAAGTACAAGTAAATCGCTGTTTCACCTGGAAGGAGTGTTTGGGGCCCTGGATGATGGGAAGGGAGGCGGGAAAAGGGCAGGTGTTGCATCTCCTGTGCTTGCACGGGAAGGTGCCGTGGGAAAAGAAGTGGGTGTTGGGGGTGATAGAGGAGTGGACCAGGATGTCGCGGAAGGGACAGTCCCTTTGGAATGCTGAAAGGGGAGGGAAGGGGAAGATGTGTTTGGTGGTGGGATCATGCTGGAGGTGACGGAAATGGCTGAGGATGGTCCATTGAATGTGGAGGCTGGTGTGAAAAGTGAGGACAAGGGGAACCTTATCATGGTTCTGGGAGGAAGGGGTGAGGGTATGAGGTGTGGGAAATGGAACGGGCACGGTCGAACATAAGAAATAGGAGCAGGAGTAGGCCAATCGGCCCCCCGAGCCTGCTCCACCATTCAATAAGATCATGGCTGATCTGATCCTAACCTCAAATCTTCTATCACTCTCCAGGACGGTGCTATTTACATTTAATGTTAATGTTATTTGTACTGGACTCATGGGAGCTTGCAAGATCACATTTCGTTGTTCATGTACTTGTGCATTGTACAATGACAATAAAGTTGAATTATTATTATTATTATCCCACCCGAACCCATGTGATCTCCCGGGAGAGGCGAAAAACCAGATAAAAAACCCAATGGCCAATTTGGGAGAAAAAATCTGGGAATTCCTCTCCGATCCATCTAGGCGATCGAAACTCTTCCAGGAGATCACTCTGTCCCTATATTTTCTACAGTACTTACCTTCTGTAAAGGCGATCTCCACCCCAGCTAGGAACAGGAATAAAACCATCTCCTGAAATCTAACACAGAATTAGAACACAAGTAGGAGCAGAACCAGGCTACACGGCCCCTGGGCCCGCTCCACTACCCACAGGGCCATGACCATTCTGAACCTAGACTCATGTCCAATTTCCTGCCCGCTCCCCATAACCCTTAATTCCCTTTACTTCTAGGAAACTATCTATTTCTGTTTTAAATTTATTTAATGATGTAGCTTCCACAGCTTTCTGGGGCAGCAAATTCCACAAACCTACCACCCTCTGAGTGAAGAAGTTTCTCCTCATCTCAGTTTTGAATGAGCAGCCCCTTATTTTAAGATTATGCCCCCTAGTTCTAGTTTCACCCATCATTGGGAACATCCTCACTGCATCCACCCGATCAAGCCCCTTCACAATCTTATATGTTTCAATAAGATCGCCTCTCATTCTTCTGAACTCCAATGAGTAGAGTCCCAATCTACTCAACCTCTCCTCATATGACCACCCCCTCATCCCCGGGATTAACCGAGTGAACCTTCTTTGTACTGACTCGAGAGCAAGTATGTCTTTTCTTAAGTATGGACACCAAAACTGTACGCAGTATTGGACATGTCAACCACAGTGGAGGGGAATCCTCGGTTGAGGAAATAGGAAGAAATACTGGAAGCACTGGTATGGAAGGTGGCATCGTCGGAACAGATGCAATGGAGACGGAGAAACTGGGAGAATGGAATAGAGTCCTTACAGGAAGCGGGGTGGGAGGAAGTGTAGTCCAGGTAGCTGTGGGAGTCGGTGGGCTTGTAGTGGATGTTGGTCGATAACCTATCCCCAGAGATGGAGACAGAGAAGTCAAGGAAGGGAAGGGAAGAGTCGGAGATGGACCATGTGAAGGCGAGGAAAGGGTGGAAATTGGAAGCAAAGTTGATTAAACTTTCCAGTTCGGGACATGAGCAGGAAATAGCACTGATACAGTCATCAATGTATCAGTAAAAGAGGTGAGGGAGGGGACCTGAGTAGGACTGGAACAAAGAATGTTTCACATATCCCACGAGAAGGCAGGCATAGCTAGGACTAACATTCCCTATAATGGCCACGCAGCTCTGTCGGTCCCGCGCAGCCCAGGACTGGCTTTTGCAACTGTGCAACTATAACTGTGCAACTATAATGGCCATGCAGCCCCTTAATAATTATGGGAAATACTGGCTAGGACTCATACAGGTTCCTATAGCAGCACCTTTTATTTGGAGGAAGTGAGTGGAGTGAAAGGAGAAGTTGTTCAATGTGAGAACAAGTTCAACCAGGCAGAGGAGGGTGGTGGTGGATGGGGACTGGTTGGGCCTCTGTTCAAGGAAGAAGCGGAGCGCCCTCAGGCCGTCCTGGTGGGGGATGGAGGTGTAGAGGGATTGGACGTCCATGGTGAAAAGGAGATGGTTAGGGCCAGGAAACTGATAAAGTGGTAGAGGGCGTTGGAAGAGTCGCGGATGTAGGTGGGAAGAGACTGGACAAGAGACAAAAAAGAGTCGAGATGGGAAGAAATCAGTCCCGTGGGGCAAGAACAGGCTGAAACGATGGGTCTACCAGGGTAATCCTGTTTGTGCATCTTGGGAAGAAGGTAGAACCTGGCTGTGTGGAGTTGGGGGACTATGAGGTTGGAGGCCATGGAGGGAAGATCTCCAGAGCAGATGAGGTCAGTGACAGTCTTGGAAACGATGGCTCGATGTTCGGTAGTGGGGTCATGGTCCAGGTGGAGATAGGAGGAGGTGTCGGAGAGTTGGCATTCAGCCTCCGCTAGGTAGAGGTCGGTTCGCCAAACAACAACAGCACCACTCTTGTCAGCAGGTTTAATGATAATGTTGGGGTTGGATCTGAGAGAACGGAGTGCTGCAAGTTCAGAGGGAGGTAAGTTGGAGTGAGTGAGGGGAGCAGAGAAATTGAGACGGCCGATGTCACGCCAGCAGTTTACAATAAAAAGATCTAGAGAGGGTAAGAGGCCAGGGTGAGAGGTCCAGATGGAACGAGAAGTCTGAAGACGGGAGAAAGTGGGGGGGGGGGGGGGAAGACTCCTGGCCAAAGAAGTGGGCGCAGAGATGAAGGCAACGGAAGAAGAGCTCAGTGCCACGCTGAACTTGAAATTCATTGAGGTGGGGGCGTAAGGGGATGAAGCTCAGGCCTTTGCTGAGGACTGATCGTTTGGGGTCAGAGAGGGGAAGGTCAGAGGGGATAGTGAAAACACGGCAAGGGGTGAGATTGGAAGAAGGGATGGGGTCAGAGGAAAGTGAAGGGGAAGAAGATTCTAGTGGGGCATTGGTATCTAAGAGTTGTTGAAGCTTGCGATCCTTGACACCTGAAAGGAAGAAACAAAAGTGTTTTGATAAAGCGCCAGACGAGGTGATGGCTACATACACTGATAGCAATACATCATTTTTTTTATTCGTTCATGGGATGTGGGCGTCACTGGCAAAGCCAGCATTTATTGCCCATCCCTAATTGAGAAGGTGGTGGTGAGCCGCCTTCTCGAACCACTGCAGTCCGTGAGGTGAAGATTTTTCCTTGTGGTTTGATACAACTAAGTGACTTGCTCAGCCATTTCAGAGGGCTGTGGGTCTGGAGTCACATATAGGCCAGACTAGGTAAGGACGGCAGATTTCCCTCCCTAAGGGACATTAGTGAACCAGATGGGTTATTACCACAATCCGGTAGTTTCATGGTCACTGTTACTGACAATAGCTTTGTTATTCCAGATTTATTTAATCAGTATAGATTTAAATTCTCCAGCTGCTGTGTAGACTAGATGCAGGGAGGATGTTTCCCCTGGCTTGGGATTCTAGAACGAAGGGTCACAGTCTCAGGATACAGGGTAGGACATTTAAGACTGAGATGAGGAGAAATTTCTTCACTCAGAGGGTGGTGAACCTGTGGAATTCTCTACCACAGAAGGCTGTGGAGGCCAAGTCACTGAATATATTTAAGACGGAGATAGATAGATTTCTAGACACAAAAGGTATCAAGGGGTATGGGGAGAGAGCGGGAATATGGTATTGAGATAGAGGATCAGCCATGATCATATTGAATGGCGGAGCAGGCTCGAATGGCCTCCTCCTGCTCCTATTTTTCTATGTTACCGTACCCTAAATTGATAGACATATATTGATATATACATATAGATACATATATTTGGTATATATCATTAATATTCAAGCATTGTCACACAAACACAATTAATATAGACACTCCTCACACACACATAAAGGGTCCCTTTAATCGGGGGCGCGCTGGAAGCGGCCGGTCGGGGACGCGCGGCGGCAGATGCTGAAGATGGCTGGAGCTGGAGCTGGTGCCGGAGCGGAGACCGGGACCGGGACGGTGCGGCTCGCCCTCCTTCTGTCTCTGATCGCGGCCGCCGGGCAGCGCAGTGCGGCCAAGTACGTGAGCGGCAGCATCAGCACCACGGAGGTGAGAGAGGGAATGGGGCAATAGAGAGACAGAGAGAGAGAGTGGGGGGAATGGGGCAGAGAGAGAGAGGGAGAATTGGGGCAGGGGGAGAGAGAGGGAATTGGGGCAGGGGGAGAGAGGGAATTGGGGCGGGGGAGAGAGAGGGAATTGGGGCGGGGGAGAGAGAGGGAATTGGAGCGGGGGAGAGAGAGGGAATTGGGGCAGGGGGAGAGGGAATTGGGGCAGGGGGAGAGGGAATTGGGGCAGGGGGAGAGAGGGAATTGGGGCGGGGGAGAGAGGGAATTGGGGCGGGGGAGAGAGAGGGAATTGGGGCAGGGGGAGAGGGAATTGGGGCAGGGGGAGAGAGGGAATTGGGGCAGGGGGAGAGGGAATTGGGGCAGGGGGAGAGAGAGGGAATTGGGGCAGGGGGAGAGAGGGAATTGGGGCAGGGGGAGAGAGGGAATTGGGGCAGGGGGAGAGAGAGGGAATTGGGGCAGGGGGAGAGAGAGGGAATTGGGGCAGGGGGAGAGAGAGGGAATTGGGGCAGGGGGAGAGAGAGGGAATTGGGGCAGGGGGAGAGAGGGAATTGGGGCAGGGGGAGAGAGGGAATTGGGGCAGGGGGAGAGAGGGAATTGGGGCAGGGGGAGAGAGGGAATTGGGGCAGGGGGAGAGAGGGAATTGGGGCAGGGGGAGAGAGGGAATTGGGGCAGGGGGAGAGAGGGAATTGGGGCAGGGGGAGAGAGAGGGAATTGTGGCAGGGGAGAGAGGGAATTGTGGCAGGGGAGAGAGGGAATTGGGGCAGGGGAGAGAGGGAATTGGGGCAGGGGGAGAGAGGGAATTGGGGCAGGGGGAGAGAGGGAATGGGGCAGGGGGAGAGAGGGAATTGGGGCAGGGGGAGAGAGGGAATGGAGCAGGGGGAGAGAGAGGGAATTGGGGGAGAGAGGGAATGGAGCAGGGGGAGAGAGGGAATTGGGGCAGGGGGAGAGAGGGAATGGAGCAGGGGGAGAGAGAGGGAATGGAGCAGGGGGAGAGAGGGAATGGAGCAGGGGGAGAGAGGGAATTGGGGCAGGGGGAGAGAGGGAATTGGGGTAGGGGGAGAGAGAGGGAATTGGGGCAGGGGGAGAGAGGGAATTGGGGCAGGGGGAGAGAGGGAATTGGGGCAGGGGGAGAGAGGGAATTGGGGCAGGGGGAGAGAGAGGGAATGGAGCAGGGGGAGAGAGAGGGAATTGGGGCAGGGAGAGGGAATGGGGCAGGGAGAGAGAGAGAGAGAATGGGGCAGGGGGAGAGAGAGAGAGAGAATGGGGCAGGGGGAGAGAGAGGGAATGGGGCAGGGAGAGAGAGAGGGAATGGGGCAGGGAGAGAGAGAGGGAATGGGGCAGGGAGAGAGAGAGGGAATGGGGCAGGGAGAGAGAGAGGGAATGGGGCAGGGAGAGAGAGAGGGAATGGGGCAGGGAGAGAGAGAGGGAATGGGGCAGGGAGAGAGAGAGAGGGGGAATGGGGCAGGGAGAGAGAGAGAGGGAATGGGGCAGGGAGAGAGAGAGGGAATGGGGCAGGGAGAGAGAGAGGGAATGGGGCAGGGAGAGAGAGAGAGAGGGAATGGGGCAGGGAGAGAGAGAGAGGGAATGGGGCAGGGAGAGAGAGAGAGAGGGAATGGGGCAGGAAGAGAGAGAGAGAGAGGGAATGGGGCAGGGAGAGAGAGAGGGAATGGGGCAGGGAGAGAGAGAGGGAATGGGGCAGGGAGAGAGAGAGGGAATGGGGCAGGGAGAGAGAGAGAGGGAATGGGGCAGGGAGAGAGGGGGAATGGGGCAAAGAGAGAGAGAGAGGGAATGGGGCAGGGAGAGAGAGAAAGGGAATGGGGCAGGGAGAGAGAGAGGGAATGGGGCAGGGAGAGAGAGAGGGAATGGGGCAGGGAGAGAGAGGGAATGGGGCAGGGAGAGAGAGAGGGAATGGGGCAGGGAGAGAGAGAGAGGGAATGGGGCAGGGAGAGAGAGAGAGGGAATGGGGCAGGGAGAGAGAGAGAGGGAATGGGGCAGGGAGAGAGAGAGAGGGAATGGGGCAGGGAGAGAGAGAGAGGGAATGGGGCAGGGAGAGAGAGGGAATGGGGCAGGGAGAGAGAGAGAGGGAATGGGGCAGGGAGAGAGAGAGGGAATGGGGCAGGGAGAGAGAGAGAGGGAATGGGGCAGGGAGAGAGAGAGAGAGGGGGAATGGGGCAGGGAGAGGGAATGGGGCAGGGAGAGAGAGAGGGAATGGGGCAAAGAGAGAGAGAGGGAATGGGGCAGGGAGAAAGAGAGAGAGAGAGGGAATGGGGCAGGGAGAGAGAGAGAGAGAGAGCGAGGGAATGGGGCAGGGAGAGAGAGAGAGAGAGAGGGAATGGGGCAGGGAGAGAGAGAGAGGGAATGGGGCAGGGAGAGAGAGAGGGGGAATGGGGCAGGGAGAGAGAGGGAATGGGGCAAAGAGAGAGAGAGGGAATGAGGCAGGGAGAGAGAGAGAGCGAGGGAATGGGGCAGGGAGAGACAGAGAGGGAATTGGCAGGGAGAGAGAGAGGGAATGGGGCAGGGGGCAGGGGGAGAGGGAATTGGGGCAGGGGGAGAGAGAGGGAATTGGGGCAGGGGGAGAGAGGGAATGGAGCAGGGGGAGAGAGGGAATTGGGGGAGAGAGAGGGAATTGGGGCAGGGGGGGAGAGAGGGAATTGGGGCAGGGGAGAGAGGGAATTGAGGCAGGGAGAGGGAATGGGGCAGGGAGAGTGAGAGAGAGAATGGGGCAGGGAGAGAGAGAGAGAGGGAATGGGGCAGGGAGAGAGAGAGAAAGGGAATGGGGCAGGGAGAGAGAGAGGGAATGGGGCAGGGAGAGAGAGGGAATGGGGCAGGGAGAGAGAGAGGGAATGGGGCAGGGAGAGAGAGGGAATGGGGCAAAGAGAGAGGGAATGGGGCAGGGAGAGAGAGCGAGCGAGGGAATGGGGCAGGGAGAGAGAGAAAGGGAATGGGGCAGGGAGAGAGAGAGAGGGAATGGGGCAGGGAGAGAGAGAGGGAATGGGGCAGGGAGAGAGAGAGGGAATGGGGCAGGGAGAGAGAGAGGGAATGGGGCAGGGAGAGAGAGAGGCAATGGGGCAGGGAGAGAGAGGGAATGGGGCAGGGAGAGAGAGAGGGAATGGGGCAGGGAGAGAGAGAGGGAATGGGGCAGGGAGAGAGAGAGGGAATGGGGCAGGGAGAGAGAGAGGGAATGGGCCAGCTAGAGAGAGAGGGAATGGGGCAGGGAGAGAGAGAGGGAATGGGGCAGGGAGAGAGAGAGAGGGAATGGGGCAGGGAGAGAGAGAGAGGGAATGGGGCAGGGAGAGAGAGAGAGGGAATGGGGCAGGGAGAGAGAAAGAGGGAATGGGGCAGGGAGAGAGAAAGAGGGAATGGGGCAGGGAGAGAGAGAGGGAATGGGGCAGGGAGAGAGAGAGGGAATGGGGCAGAGAGAGAGAGAGGGAATGGGGCAGGGAGAGAGAGGGAATGGGGCAGGGAGAGAGAGAGGGAATGGGCCAGCTAGAGAGAGAGGGAATGGGCCAGCTGGAGAGAGAGGGAATGGGGCAGGGAGAGAGAGAGGGAATGGGGCAGGGAGAGAGAGAGGGAATGGGGCAGGGAGAGAGAGGGAATGGGGCAGGGAGAGAGAGAGGGAATGGGGCAGGGAGAGAGAGGGAATGGGGCAGGGAGAGAGAGAGGGAATGGGCCAGCTAGAGAGAGAGGGAATGGGCCAGCTGGAGAGAGAGGGAATGGGGCAGGGAGAGAGAGAGGGAATGGGGCAGGGAGAGAGAGAGAGGGAATGGGGCAGGGAGAGAGAGAGAGGGAATGGGGCAGGGAGAGAGAAAGAGGGAATGGGGCAGGGAGAGAGAGGGAATGGTGCCGGGAGAGAGTGAGAGGGAAAGAGGCAGGGAGAGAGAGAGAGAGAGAGTGAACGGGGCAGGGAGAGAGAGAGGGGGAATGGGGCAGGGAGAGAGAGGGAGAGAGCGAACGGGGCAGGGAGGGAGAGGGAGGGAATGGGGCAGGGAGAGAGAGGGAGAGAGCGAACGGGGCAGGGAGGGAGGGAATGGGGCAGGGAGAGAGAGGGAATGGTGCCGGGAGAGAGTGAGAGGGAATGGGGCAGAGAGAGAGAGGTGGAAAACATATACACTCACAATAAAGAAGGCGTGAATAACCTAAATAATATTTTTGATAATTTGGCAACAAGGTCAAACTTGAAAGTTCGCAAGAACAAACCCAAAACAAAAAACTATGAAAAATGGTTTGACCCAGATTGCCATAACATAAGGAAAAAACTTAGAAAAATATCAAACCAAAAACACAGACAGCCAGAAAACGAGGAATTACGCCTTACTTATTGTCGGACACTAACACAATACAGAAACACACTCGGAACCAAAAAAGAGCAGTATATTAAGAATACACTCAGCTCCATTGAGGACTCCATTGATTCCAATTGTTTCTGGGACAACTGGAATACACTACACAAAAAACAAACGACGAATTGGCCATTCAAAATGGAGACACATGGGAAAACCACTTTGAAAAACTATACCAGAAAAACACACAATGCCAAATATGCAAAAAACTGGAAAAGCTCGAAATGGCCATAAAAGGTAACCAAAACCCACTAGACTCCATAATAACAGAAAAAGAGCTATTTGAAAAACTCAAGGACCTGCGACCAGGAAAAGCTTGCGGTGCAGACGGCATACTAAGCGAGATGATTAAACACATGGACGATAAAATGAAATTGGCTATCCTAAAACTCTTCAACTTGGTTCTGAGTGTCGGTTACTTCCCTGATATCTGGAACAAAGGACTCATAACGCCCATATACAAAAGTGGGGACAAAGTTGACCCAAATAACTATCGAGGCATCTGTGTAAACAGTAACCTGGGGAAGGTATTCTGTAGTATCATAAACAAAAGACTTATAAACTTCCTTGAGGAGCACAATGTCTTGAGTAAAAGCCAAATTGGATTCCTACGAAACTATAGACCATCAGATCATATCTTCACCCTACAGACCCTAATTGACAAACATGTTCATCAAAACAAAAGCAAAATTTTTGCCTGCTTTATAGATTTCCAGAAGGCTTTCGATTCCATCTGGCATAACGGTCTATTCCTGAAACTTATCGAAAGTGGTGCAGGGTGAAAAACATATGATGTAATTAAATCAATGTATACAAACAATAAATGTGCAGTTAAAATTGGAGACAAACAAACAAAATACTTCCCACAGGGGCATGGTGTGACGCAGGGCTCGCCCATCTCACCGACACTCTTTAATATTTACATAAATGAATTGGCAAAACTACTTGAACAATCTACAGCACCCGGCCTCACCCTATATGAATCCAAGGTTAAATTCCTCCTCTATGCAGATGACCTGGTTCTGCTGTCACCAACTAAGGAGGGTCTACAGCAGAACCTGGATCTGCTGGAGTCGTTCTGTCAGACCTGGGCCCTGACAATTAACCCCCACGAACCAAAGTCCTTGTGTTCCAGCAAAGATCCAGACATCAGGGACACAAAATAAATTTCACACTAGGAACAACTAAAATTGAACAAACCACTAACTACACATACTTGGGCTTAAAAATCAGTTCTACGGGAAATTTTCATCTGGCTGTGAATGAACTGAAAGAGAAAGCAAGAAGGGCTTTCTATGCCATTAAAAAATCAATCCAAATAGAAATCCCAATTAGCATTTGGCTCAAAATTTTTAAATCAGCAATTGAACCAATTGCACTCTATGGCAGTGAGGTGTGGGGACCGCTAACACAACAAGAATTTGCAAAATGGGACAAACACCCAATTGAGATCCTACATGCAGAATTCTGTAAAAGTATCCTCCGGACTCAAAGGAAAACCGTAAACAATGCATGCAGGGCAGAACCAGGCCAATATCCATTAATAATCACGATCCAAAAAACAGCCACCAAATTTTGGAAACACCTAAAAATGAGCAACCCCACTGCTATCATTACGAAGCCCTGAAATGCCAAGAGAGGACCATAAAGAAGAATACCCTCAGTCAACTAATCCTGGGACTCAGTGAAGTAACTACTAACAATAACCAGCCCCAGGACAGTGACAGCGTAACACAAAGAATTCGACCCAACACAATCGTCACTAAGCAAAAGGAAAAATATTTGTCATATTGGGCAGAAACAACAAAAACCCAAAACAAGCTCAATTGCTACTTGGCCCTAAACAGACAATACAACATGGCTGATTACCTGACCATGGTAAAGGATAGCAAACTGAGAAAAACCTTGACAATGTACAGACTTAGTGAACATAGCCTGGCGATCGAAAAAGGTAGACACAGGCAGACCCGGCTACCAAGAGAGGACAGGATATGCTCTCACTGCAGCCAGGGAGTGGTGGAGACAGAGAGGCACTTCCTCACAGCTTGTAGAAAATATCAGGGCATAAGGGAGAATTTCTACCCAAAATTCACAAAAATATGCCCGGAATTCAGAAATTTGAATGACGACCAAAAACTCCCATACCTACTATGGGAAGAGAGAAATTGTGTAACCTTAGCGGCACACTATGTTACAGCTTGCCATAAACAGAGGGACAACCAGTAAATCTAAGAAAAGGGTATATATAAATTATATGAATGTATATTTATACACTCAGGGATATATCTGTCTATATACTGTATGGATAGATCCGTGTTTATGTATTCAACCATAAATGTTTTTCGATGCTTTGGCAACAGAAGATGTACCTTGTCATGCCAATAAAGCGAATTGAATTGAATTGAAATTGAGAGAGAGAGGGGGAATGGGGCAGGGAGAGAGAGAGAGAGAGAGGGAATGGGGCAGGGAGAGAGAGAGGGAATGGAGCAGGGGGAGAGAGAGAGAAAGGGAATGGGGCAGGGAGAGAGAGAGAGGGAATGGGGCAGTGAAAGAGAGAGAGGGAACGGGGCAGTGAGAGAGAGAGAGGGGGGGAATGGGGCAGTGAGAGAGAGAGAGGGAACGGGGCAGTGAGAGAGAGAGAATGTGGCAGGGAGAGAGAGAGGGAATGGGGAAGAGAGAAAGAGGGAATGGGGCAAGGCTGAGAGAGGAAGAGAGAGAGATTGTGGCAGGGAGAGAGAGGGAATGGGGCAGTGAGAGAGAGAGAGGGAATGGGGCAGTGAGAGAGCGAGAGGGAATGGGGCAGGGAGAGAGAGAGGGAATGGGGCAGGGAGAGAGAGGGAAAGGGGCAGTGAGAGAGAGAGGGAATGGGGCAGTGAGAGAGAGGGAATGGGGCAGTGAGAGAGAGAGGGAATGGGGCAGGGAGAGAGAGAGGGAATGGGGCAGGGAGAGAGGGAATGGGGCAGGGAGAGAGAGGGAATGGGGCAGGGAGAGAGAGGGAATGGGGCAGTGAGTGAGAGAGAGGGAATGGGGCAGTGAGAGAGAGGGAATGGGGCAGTGAGAGAGAGAGAGGGAATGGGGCAGTGAGAGAGAGGGAATGGGGCAGTGAGAGAGAGAGAGAGGGAATGGGGCAGTGAGAGAGAGAGAGAGGGAATGGGGCAGTGAGAGAGAGAGAGAGGGAATGGGGCAGTGAGAGAGAGAGAGGGAATGGGGCAGTGAGAGAGAGAGAGGGAATGGGGCAGTGAGAGAGAGAGGGGGAATGGGGCAGGGAGAGAGAGGGAATGGGGCAGGGAGAGAGAGAGGGCGAATGGGGCAGGGAGAGAGGGAGGGAATGGGGCAGGGAGAGAGAGAGAGAGGGAATGGGGCAGGGAGAGAGAGAGAGAGAGGGCGAATGGGGCAGGGGGAGAGAGAGAGGGAATGGGGCAGGGAGAGAGAGGGGAAATGTGGCAGGGAGAGAGAGAGGGAATGGGGCAGTGAGAGAGAGAGGGAATGGGGCAGGGAGAGAGAGGGAATGGGGCAGGGAGAGAGAGAGGGAATGGGGCAGGGAGAGAGAGGGAATGGGGCAGGGAGAGAGAGAGAGAGAGAGGGCGAATGGGGCAGTGAGAGAGAGGGAATGGGGCAGGGAGAGAGAGGGAATGGGGCAGGGAGAGAGAGAGGGAATGGGGAAGAGAGAAAGAGAGGGAATGGGGCAAGGCTGAGAGAGGAAGAGAGAGGGAATGGGGCAGGGAGAGAGAGAGAGAGGGCAAATGGGGCAGTGAGAGAGAGAGGGAATGGGGCAGGGAGAGAGAGGGAATGGGGCAGGGAGAGAGAGAGGGAATGGGGAAGAGAGAAAGAGAGGGAATGGGGCAAGGCTGAGAGAGGAAGAGAGAGGGAATGGGGCAGGGAGAGAGAGAGAGAGGGAATGGGGCAGGGAGAGAGAGAGAGAGGGAATGGGGCAGGGAGAGAGAGAGGGAATGGGGCAGGGAGAGAGAGAGAGCGGGAAAGGGGCAGGGAGAGAGAGAGGGAATGTGGCAGGGAGAGAGAGGGAATGGGGCAGGGAGAGAGAGAGGGAGGGAATGGGGCAGGGAGAGAGAGAGAGAGGGAATGGGGCAGCGAGAGAGAGGGAATGGGGCAGTGAGAGAGAGAGAGGGAATGGGGCAGTGAGAGAGAGAGAGGGAATGGGGCAGGGAGAGGGAGGGAATGGGGCAGGGAGAGATAGTGAATGGTGCCGGGAGAGAGTGAGAGAGAATGGGGCAGGGAGAGAGAGGGGGAATGGGGCAGGGAGAGAGAGAGAGGGAATGGGGCAGGGAGAGAGAGGGGGAATGGGGCAGGGAGAGAGAGAGAGAGAGAGAGGGAATGGGGCAGGGAGAGAGTGAATGAGGCAGTGAGAGAGAGAGAGGGAATGGGGCAGTGAGAGAGAGAGAGGGAATGGGGCAGTGAGAGAGAGAGGGAATGGGGCAGGGAGAGAGAGAGAGAGAGAGAGGGAATGGGGCAGTGAGAGAGAGAGAGAGAGGGAATGGGGCAGTGAGAGAGAGAGAGAGAGAGGGAACGGGGCAGTGAGAGAGAGAGAGGGAATGGGGCAGGGAGAGAGAGAGGGAATGGGGCAGGGAGAGAGAGGGGGAATGGGGAAGCGAGAGAGAGAGGGAATGGGGAAGAGAGAAAGAGAGGGAATGGGGCAAGGGGAGAGAGAGGAAGAGAGAGGGAATGGGGCAAGGAGAGAGAGAGAGAGGGAACGGGTGCAGTGAGAGAGAGAGAGAGAATGGGGCACAGAGAGAGAGAGAGAGAGAATGGGGCAGGGAGAGAGAGCGAGAGGGAATGGGGCAGGGAGAGAGAGAGAGAGGGAATGGGGCAGTGAGAGAGAGAGAGGGAATGGGGCAGGGAGAGAGAGAGGGAATGGGGCAGTGAGAGAGAGAGAGAGGGAATGGGGCACTGAGAGAGAGAGAGGGAATGGGGCAGTGAGAGAGAGAGAGGGAATGGGGCAGGGAGAGATAGGGAATGGTGCCGGGAGAGAGTGAGAGAGAATGGGGCAGGGAGGGAGAGAGAGAGAGAGAGGTGGAATGGGGCAGGGAGAGAGAGGGGGAATGGGGCAGGGAGAGAGAGAGAGGGAATGGGGCAGGGAGAGAGAGGGGGAATGGGGCAGGGAGAGACAGGGGGAATGGGGCAGGGAGAGAAGAGAGAGAGGGAATGGGGCAGCGAGAGAGTGAATGAGGCAGTGAGAGAGAGAGAGGGAATGGGGCAGTGAGAGAGAGAGGGAATGGGGCAGTGAGAGAGAGAGGGAATGGGGCAGGGAGAGAGGGAACGGGGCAGTGAGAGAGAGAGAGGGAATGGGGCAGTGAGAGAGAGAGAGAGAGGGAATGGGGCAGTGAGAGAGAGAGAGAGGGAACGGGGCAGTGAGAGAGAGAGAGGGAATGGGGCAGGGAGAGAGAGAGGGAATGGGGCAGGGAGAGAGAGGGGGAATGGGGAAGCGAGAGAGAGAGGGAATGGGGAAGAGAGAAAGAGAGGGAATGGGGCAAGGGGAGAGAGAGGAAGAGAGAGGGAATGGGGCAAGGAGAGAGAGAGAGAGAGAGGGAACGGGGCAGTGAGAGAGAGAGAGAGAATGGGGCACGGAGAGAGAGGGAGAGAGAGAGAGAGAATGGGGCAGGGAGAGAGAGCGAGAGGGAATGGGGCAGGGAGAGAGAGAGAGAGAGAGAATGGGGCAGGTAGAGTGAGAGAGGGAATGGGGCAGGGAGAGAGAGAGAATGGGGCAGGGAAAGAGATAGAGAGAGAGGGAATGGGGAAGAGAGAGCGGGAATGAGGGAGGGAGAGAGAGGGAATGGGGCAGGGCAGGAGAGAGAGGGAATGGGGTAGGGCAGGATAGAGAGGGAATGGGACAGGGCAGGAGAGAGGGAATGGGGCAGGGCAGGATAGAGAGGGAATGGGGCAGGGAGAGAGAGTGGGAATGGGGCAGGGAGAGAGAGAGGGAATGGGGCAGGGAGAGAGAGAGGGAATGGGGCAGGGAGAGAGAGAGAGGGAATGGGGCAGGGAGAGAGAGAGGGAATGGGGCAGGGAGAGAGAGAGGGAATGGGGCAGTGAGAGAGAGAGAGGGAATGGGGCAGGGAGAGAGAGAGGGAATGGGGCAGGGAGAGAGAGAGGGAATGGGGCAGTGAGAGAAAGAGAGGGAATGGGGCAAGGAGAGAGGGACAGGGAATGGGGCAGGGAGAGAGAGGGAATGGGGCAGCGAGAGAGAAAGGGGGGAATGGGGCAGCGCAAGAGAGAGAGGGAATGTGGCAGGGAGAGAGAGAGAGAGAGAATGTGGCAGGGAGAGAGAGAGGGAATGGGGCAGGGAGAGAGTGGGAGGGAATAGGGCAGGGAGAGAGAGGGAATGGTGCCGGGAGAGAGTGAGAGGGAAAGGGGCCGAGAGAGAGAGAGAGAGAGAGAGAGAGGGAATGGGGCAGGGAGATAGAGAGAGGGAATGAGGCAGGGAGAGAGGGAATGGGGAAGCGAGAGAGAGACGGAATGGGGCAAGGGGAGAGAGAGGAAGAGAGAGGGAATGGGGCAAGGAGAGAGGGATAGGGAATGGGGCAGGGAGAGAGAGTGGGAATGGGGCAGGGAGAGAAAGGGAATGGGGCAGGGAGGGAGAGAGTGGGAATGGGACAGGGAGAGAGGGAATGGGGAAGCGAGAGAGAGACGGAATGGGGCAAGGGGAGAGAGAGGAAGAGAGAGGGAATGGGGCAAGGAGAGAGGGATAGGGAATGGGGCAGGGAGAGAGAGTGGGAATGGGGCAGGGAGAGAAAGGGAATGGGGCAGGGCGAGAGAAAGAGGGAATGGGGCAGGGAGAGAGAGGGAATGGGGTAGGGAGAGAGAGGGAATGGGGCAGGGAGAGAGAGAGGCAATGGGGCAGGGAGAGAGAGAGGGAATGGGGCAGGGAGAGAGAGAGGGAATGGGGCAGGGAGAGAGAGAGGGAATGTGGCAGGGAGAGAGAGAGGGAATGGGGCAGGGAGAGAGAGAGGGAATGGGGCAGGGAGAGAGAGAGGGAATGGGGCAGGGAGAGAGAGAGGGAATGGGGCAGGGAGAGAGAGAGGGGGGAATGGGGCAGGGAGAGAGAGAGGGAATGGGGCAGGGAGAGAGAGAGGGAATGGGGCAGAGAGAGAGAGAGGGAATGGGGCAGGGAGAGAGAGAATGGGGCAGGGAAAGAGATAGAGAGAGAGGGAATGGGGAAGAGAGAGAGGGAATGGGGAAGAGAGAGAGGGAATGAGGGAGGGAGAGAGAGAGAGGGAATGGGGCAGGGAGAGAGGAAGGGGGAATGGGGCAGAGAGGGAGAGGGAATGGGGCAGGGAGAGAGAGAGGGGGAATGGGGAAGAGAGAGAGAGAGGGAATGGGGAAGAGAGAAAGAAAGGGAATGGTGCAAGGGGAGAGGGAATTGGGCAGGGAGAGAGAGAGAGCGAGCGAACGGGGCAGTGAGAGAGCGGGGGAATGGGGCAGGGAGAGAGAGGGAGGGAATGGGGCAGGGAGAGGGAGGGAATGGGGCAGGGAGAGATAGGGAATGGTGCCGGGAGAGAGTGAGAGAGAATGGGGCAGGGAGAGAGAGAGAGAGGTGGAATGGGGCAGGGAGAGAGAGAGAGAGGTGGAATGGGGCCGGGAGAGAGAGGGGGAATGGGGCAGGGAGAGAGAGAGAGAGGGAATGGGGCAGGGAGAGAGAGGGGGAATGGGGCAGGGAGAGAGAGGGGGAATGGGGCAGGGGGAGAGAGAGAGGGAACGGGGCAGTGAGAGAGAGGGAATGGGGCAGGGAGAGAGAGAGAGGGAATGGGGCAGTAAGAGAGAGAGAGTGAATGGGGCAGTGAGAGAGAGGGAATGGGCAGGGAGAGAGAGAGGGAATGGGGCAGTGAGAGAGAGAGAGGGAATGGGGCAGAGAGAGAGAGAGAGGGAATGGGGCAGGGAGAGAGGGAACGGGGCAGTGAGAGAGAGAGAGGGAACGGGGCAGTGAGAGAGAGAGAGGGAATGGGGCAGGGAGAGAGAGAGGGAATGGGGCAGTGAGAGAGAGAGAGGGAATGGGGCAGAGAGAGCGGGGGAATGGGGCAGGGAGAGAGAGGGAGGGAATGGGGCAGGGAGAGAGAGAGGGAATGGGGCAGGGAGAGAGAGAGGGAATGGGGAAGCGAGAGAGAGGGGGAATGGGGAAGAGAGAAAGAGAGGGAATGGGGCAAGGGGAGAGAGAGGAAGAGAGAGGGAACGGGGCAGTGAGAGAGAGAGGGAATGGGGCAGGGAGAGAGAGAGGGAATGGGGAAGCGAGAGAGAGGGGGAATGGGGCAGGGAGAGAGAGGGAACGGGGCAGTGAGAGAGAGGGGGAATGGGGCAGGGAGAGAGAGAGGGAACGGGGCAGTGAGAGAGAGGGGAAACGGGGCAGGGAGAGAGAGAGAGGGAACGGGGCAGTGAGAGAGAGAGAGGGAATGGGGCAGGGAGAGAGAGAGAGGGAACGGGGCAGTGAGAGAGAGGGGGAATGGGGCAGGGAGAGAGAGAGAGGGAACGGGGGAGAGAGAGAGGGAATGGGGAAGCGAGAGAGAGGGGGAATGGGGCAGGGAGAGAGAGAGAGGGAACGGGGCAGTGAGAGAGAGAGAGGGAATGGGGCAGGGAGAGAGAGAGGGAATGGGGAAGCGAGAGAGGGGGAATGGGGAAGAGAGAAAGAGAGGGAATGGGGCAAGGGGAGAGAGAGGAAGAGAGAGGGAATGGGGCAAGGAGAGAGAGAGAGAGAGGGAACGGGGCAGTGAGAGAGAGAGAGGGAATGGGGCAGGGAGAGAGAGAGGGAATGGGGAAGCGAGAGAGAGGGGGAATGGGGAAGAGAGAAAGAGAGGGAATGGGGCAAGGGGAGAGAGAGGAAGAGAGAGGGAATGGGGCAAGGAGAGAGAGAGAGAGAGGGAACGGGGCAGTGAGAGAGAGAGAGGGAATGGGGCACAGAGAGAGAGAGAGAAAGAATGAAGTAGAAAGACTGTTTAAAATTAATATTGTTTAAAAGTAATATTGTATATACCCAACAAATGTCAAATCGATTGACACCTACAGAATGTTGGAAAACTGTACCTTTTTGCTATGTAAGCTTTGGCAATATGGTTCTCTGTAAACTTTCATGCCAATAAAGCATTTGAACTGAACTGAACTGAATGGGGCAGGGAGAGAGAGAGAGAGAGAGAATGGGGCAGGGAGAGAGAGCGAGAGGGAATGGGGCAGGGAGAGAGAGAGAGGGAATGGGGCAGGTAGATTGAGAGAGGGAATGGGGCAGGGAGAGAGAGAGAGAATGGGGCAGGGAAAGAGATAGAGAGAGAGGGAATGGGGAAGAGAGAGCGGGAATGAGGGAGGGAGAGAGAGGGAATGGGGCAGGGCAGGAGAGAGAGGGAATGGGGCAGGGAGAGAGAGGGGGGAATGGGGCAGGGAGAGAGAGGGAATGGGGAAAGGAGAGAGAAAGGGGGGAATGGGGCAGCGAGAGAGAGAGGGAATGGGGCAGGGAGAGAGAGAGAGAGAGAGAATGGGGCAGCGAGAGAGAGAGGGAATGGGGCATAGAGAGAGAGAGGGAATGGGGCAGGGAGAGAGAGAGAGGGAATGGGGCAGGGAGAGAGAGAGAGAGAGGGAATGGGGCATGGAGAGAGTGAGGGAATGTGGCAGGGAGAGAGAGGTGGAATGGGGCAGGGAGAGAGAGAGGGAATGGGGCAGGGAGAGAGAGAGAGAGGGAGAGAGAGGGAATGGGGCATAGAGAGAGAGAGGCAATGGGGCAGGGAGAGAGAGAGAGAGAGAGAGAATGGGGCAGGGAGAGAGAGAGGGAATGGGGCAGGGAGAGAGAGAGAGAGAGAGAGAATGGGGCAGGGAGAGAGAGAGGGAATGGGGCAGGTAGAGTGAGAGAGGGAATGGGGCAGGGAGAGAGAGAGAGAATGGGGCAGGGAAAGAGATAGAGAGAGAGGGAATGGGGAAGAGAGAGCGGGAATGAGGGAGGGAGAGAGAGGGAATGGGGCAGGGCAGGAGAGAGAGGGAATGGGGCAGGGCAGGATAGAGAGGGAATGGGGAAAGGAAAGAGAAAGGGGGAATGGGGCAGCGAGAGAGAGAGGGAATGGGACAGGGAGAGAGAGAGAGAGAGAGAATGGGGCAGCGAGAGAGAGAGGGAATGGGGCATAGAGAGAGAGAGGGAATGGGGCAGGGAGAGAGAGAGAGGGAATGGGGCAGGGAGAGAGAGAGAGAGAGAGGGAATGGGGCAGGGAGAGAGAGAGGGAATGGGGCGGAGAGAGAGAGGGAATGGGGCAGAGAGGGAGAGGCAATGGGGCAGGGAGAGAGAGACGGAATGGGGCAGGGAGAGAGAGGGAATGGTGCCGGGAGAGAGTGAGAGGGAAAGGGGCAGGGAGAGAGAGAGAGAGAGGTGGAATGGGGCAGGGAGAGAGAGGGAGGGAATGGGGCCGAGAGAGAGAGAGGGAATGGGGCAGGGAGATAGAGAGAGGGAATGAGGCAGGGAGAGAGGGAATGGGGAAGCGAGAGAGAGACGGAATGGGGCAAGGGGAGAGAGAGGAAGAGAGAGGGAATGGGGCAAGGAGAGAGGGATAGGGAATGGGGCAGGGAGAGAGAGTGGGAATGGGGCAGGGAGAGAAAGGGAATGGGGCAGGGAGGGAGAGAGTGGGAATGGGACAGGGAGAGAGTGGGAGGGAATGGGGCAGGGCGAGAGAGAGAGGGAATGGGGCAGGGAGAGAGAGGGAATGGGGCAGGGAGAGAGAGGGAATGGGGCAGGGAGAGAGAGAGGGAATGGGGCAGGGAGAGAGAGAGGGAATGGGGCAGGGAGAGAGAGAGGGGGGAATGGGGCAGGGAGAGAGAGGGAATGGGGCAGGGAGAGAGAGAGAGAATGGGGCAGGGAGAGAGAGAGGGAATGGGGCAGGGAGAGAGAGAGGGAATGGGGCAGAGAGAGAGAGAGGGAATGGGGCAGGGAGAGAGAGAATGGGGCAGGGAAAGAGATAGAGAGAGAGAGAGGGAATGGGGAAGAGAGAGAGGGAATGGGGAAGAGAGAGAGGGAATGGGGAAGAGAGAGAGGGAATGAGGGAGGGAGAGAGAGAGGGGGAATGAGGGAGGGAGAGAGAGAGGGGGAATGGGGCAGGGAGAGAGGAAGGGGGAATGGGGCAGAGAGGGAGAGGGAATGGGGCAGGGAGAGAGAGAGGGGGAATGGGGAAGAGAGAGAGAGAGGGAATGGGGAAGAGAGAAAGAAAGGGAATGGTGCAAGGGGAGAGGGAATTGGGCAGGGAGAGAGAGAGAGCGAGCGAACGGGGCAGTGAGAGAGCGGGGGAATGGGGCAGGGAGAGAGAGGGAGGGAATGGGGCAGGGAGAGGGAGGGAATGGGGCAGGGAGAGATAGGGAATGGTGCCGGGAGAGAGTGAGAGAGAATGGGGCAGGGAGAGAGAGAGAGAGAGAGAGAGGTGGAATGGGGCAGGGAGAGAGAGAGAGGTGGAATGGGGCCGGGAGAGAGAGGGGGAATGGGGCAGGGAGAGAGAGAGAGAGGGAATGGGGCAGGGAGAGAGAGGGGGAATGGGGCAGGGAGAGAGAGGGGGAATGGGGCAGGGGGAGAGAGAGGGAATGGGGCAGGGAGAGAGAGAATGGGGCAGGGAAAGAGATAGAGAGAGAGAGAGGGAATGGGGAAGAGAGAGAGGGAATGGGGAAGAGAGAGAGGGAATGAGGGAGTGAGAGAGAGAGAGGGAATGGGGCAGGGAGAGAGAGAGGGGGAATGGGGCAGCGAGAGAGGAAGGGGGAATGGGGCAGAGAGGGAAAGGGAATGGGGCAGGGAGAGAGAGAGGGGGAATGGGGAAGAGAGAGAGGGAATGGGGAAGAGAGAAAGAAAGGGAATGGTGCAAGGGGAGAGGGAATTGGGCAGGGAGAGAGAGAGAGCGAGCGAACGGGGCAGTGAGAGAGCGGGGGAATGGGGCAGGGAGAGAGAGGGAGGGAATGGGGCAGGGAGAGGGAGGGAATGGGGCAGGGAGAGATAGGGAATGGTGCCGGGAGAGAGTGAGAGAGAATGGGGCAGGGAGAGAGAGAGAGGTGGAATGGGACAGGGAGAGAGAGAGAGGTGGAATGGGGCCGGGAGAGAGAGGGGGAATGGGGCAGGGAGAGAGAGAGAGAGGGAATGGGGCAGGGAGAGAGAGGGGGAATGGGGCAGGGAGAGAGAGGGGGAATGGGGCAGGGGGAGAGAGAGAGGGGGAAATGGGGCAGCGAGAGAGGGAATGGGGCAGTGAGAGAGAGGGAATGGGGCAGTGAGAGAGAGAGAGGGAACGGGGCAGGGAGAGAGGGAACGGGGCAGTGAGAGAGAGAGAGAGGGAATGGGGCAGGGAGAGAGAGAGAGGGAATGGGGCAGTGAGAGAGAGAGAGTGAATGGGGCAGTGAGAGAGAGGGAATGGGCAGGGAGAGAGAGAGGGAATGGGGCAGTGAGAGAGAGAGAGGGAATGGGGCAGTGAGAGAGAGAGAGGGAATGGGGCAGGGAGAGAGGGAACGGGGCAGTGAGAGAGAGAGAGGGAACGGGGCAGTGAGAGAGAGAGAGGGAATGGGGCAGGGAGAGAGAGAGGGAATGGGGCAGTGAGAGAGAGAGAGGGAATGGGGCAGTGAGAGAGCGGGGGAATGGGGCAGGGAGAGAGAGGGAGGGAATGGGGCAGGGAGAGAGAGAGAGGGAATGGGGCAGGGAGAGAGAGAGGGAATGGGGAAGCGAGAGAGAGGGGGAATGGGGCAGGGAGAGGGAGGGAATGGGGCAGGGAGAGATAGGGAATGGTGCCGGGAGAGAGTGAGAGAGAATGGGGCAGGGAGAGAGAGAGAGGTGGAATGGGGCAGGGAGAGAGAGAGAGGTGGAATGGGGCCGGGAGAGAGAGGGGGAATGGGGCAGGGAGAGAGAGAGAGAGGGAATGGGGCAGGGAGAGAGAGGGGGAATGGGGCAGGGAGAGAGAGGGGGAATGGGGCAGGGGGAGAGAGAGAGGGGGAAATGGGGCAGCGAGAGAGGGAATGGGGCAGTGAGAGAGAGGGAATGGGGCAGTGAGAGAGAGAGAGGGAACGGGGCAGGGAGAGAGGGAACGGGGCAGTGAGAGAGAGAGAGGGAATGGGGCAGGGAGAGAGAGAGAGGGAATGGGGCAGTGAGAGAGAGAGAGTGAATGGGGCAGTGAGAGAGAGGGAATGGGCAGGGAGAGAGAGAGGGAATGGGGCAGTGAGAGAGAGAGAGGGAATGGGGCAGTGAGAGAGAGAGAGGGAATGGGGCAGGGAGAGAGGGAACGGGGCAGTGAGAGAGAGAGAGGGAACGGGGCAGTGAGAGAGAGAGAGGGAATGGGGCAGGGAGAGAGAGAGGGAATGGGGCAGTGAGAGAGAGAGAGGGAATGGGGCAGTGAGAGAGCGGGGGAATGGGGCAGGGAGAGAGAGGGAGGGAATGGGGCAGGGAGAGAGAGAGAGGGAATGGGGCAGGGAGAGAGAGAGGGAATGGGGAAGCGAGAGAGAGGGGGAATGGGGCAGGGAGAGAGAGAGGGAATGGGGAAGCGAGAGAGAGGGGGAATGGGGAAGAGAGAAAGAGAGGGAATGGGGCAAGGGGAGAGAGGGGAAGAGAGAGGGAACGGGGCAGGGAGAGAGAGAGAGGGAACAGGGCAGTGAGAGAGAGAGAGGGAATGGGGCAGGGAGAGAGAGGGAACGGGGCAGTGAGAGAGAGGGGGAATGGGGCAGGGAGAGAGAGAGAGGGAACGGGGCAGTGAGAGAGAGAGGGAATGGGGAAGCGAGAGAGAGGGGGAATGGGGCAGGGAGAGAGAGAGAGGGAACGGGGCAGTGAGAGAGAGAGGGAATGGGGCAGGGAGAGAGAGAGGGAATGGGGAAGCGAGAGAGAGGGGGAATGGGGAAGAGAGAAAGAGAGGGAATGGGGCAAGGGGAGAGAGAGGAAGAGAGAGGGAATGGGGCAAGGAGAGAGAGAGAGAGAGGGAACGGGGCAGTGAGAGAGAGAGAGGGAATGGGGCACAGAGAGAGAGAGAGAGAATGGGGCAGGGAGAGAGAGAGAGAGAGAGAGAGAGAATGGGGCAGGGAGAGAGAGCGAGAGGGAATGGGGCAGGGAGAGAGAGAGAGGGAATGGAGAGAGAGAGAGAGGGAATGGGGCAGGTAGAGTGAGAGGGAATGGGGCAGGGAGAGAGAGAGAGAATGGGGCAGGGAAAGAGATAGAGAGAGAGGGAATGGGGAAGAGAGAGCGGGAATGAGGGAGGGAGAGAGAGGGAATGGGGCAGGGCAGGAGAGAGAGGGAATGGGGCAGGGCAGGATAGAGAGGGAATGGGGCAGGGAGAGAGAGGGGGGAATGGGGCAGGGAGAGAGAGAGAGGGAATGGGGAAAGGAGAGAGAGAGAGAATGGAGCAGCGAGAGAGAGAGGGAATGGGGCATAGAGAGAGAGAGGGAATGGGGCAGGGAGAGAGAGAGAGGGAATGGGGCAGGGAGAGAGAGAGAGAGAGAGGGAATGGGGCATGGAGAGAGTGAGGGAATGTGGCAGGGAGAGAGAGGTGGAATGGGGCAGGGAGAGAGAGAGGGAATGGGGCAGGGAGAGAGAGAGAGAGAGAGAGAGAGGGAATGGGGCATAGAGAGAGAGAGGCAATGGGGCAGGGAGAGAGAGAGAGAGAATGGGGCAGGGAGAGAGAGAGGGAATGGGGCAGGGAGAGAGAGAGGGAATGGGGCAGGGAGAGAGAGGGAATGGGGCAGAGAGGGAGAGGCAATGGGGCAGGGAGGGAGAGGGAATGGGGCAGGGAGGGAGAGGGAATGGGGCAGGGAGAGAGAGATGGAATGGGGCAGAGAGAGAGAGGGAATGGGGCAGGGAGGGAGAGAGAGAGAGAGAGAGAATGGAGCATGGAGAGAGAGAGAGAATGGGGCAGGGAGAGAGAGAGAGAGCGAGAATGGGGCAGGGAGAGAGAGCGAGAATGGGGCAGGGAGAGAGAGAGAGAGCGAGAATGGGGCAGGGAGAGAGAGAGAGAGAGAATGGGGCAGGGAGGGAGAGAGGGAATGGGGCAGGGAGAGAGAGAGGGAATGGGGCAGGGAGAGAGAGAGAGGGAATGGGGCAGGGAGAGAGAGAGGGAATGGGGCAGGGAGGGAGAGGGAATGGGGCAGGGAGGGAGAGGGAATGGGGCAGGGAGAGAGAGAGGGAATGGGGCAGGGAGAGGGAGAGGGAATGGGGCAGGGAGGGAGAGAGGGAATGGGGCAGGGAGGGAGAGGGGGAATGGGGCGGGGAGAGAGAGGGAATGGGGCAGAGAGAGAGAGGGAATGGGGCATGGAGAGAGAGAGAATGGGGCATGGAGAGAGAGAGAGGGAATGGGGCATGGAGAGAGAGAGAGAATGGGAATGGGGCATGGAGATAGAGCGAGAATCGGAATGGGGCAGGTAGAATGAGAGAGGGAATGGGGCAGGGAGAGAGAGAGGGGGAATGGGGCAGGGAGAGAGAGAGAATGGGGCAGGGGGAGAGAGAGAGAATGGGGCAGGGTGAGAGAGAGAGAGAGGGAATGGGGCAGGGAGAGAGAGCGGGAATGGGGCAGGGAGAGAGAGGGAATGGGGCAGAGAGAGAGGGAATGGGGCAGGGAGAGAGAGATTCTATTTGGCACGACGGTCTATTCTTGAAACTTATTGAAAGTGATGTAGGGAGAAAAACATATGATGTAATTAAATCAATGTGTACAAACAATAAATGTGCAGTTAAAATTGGAGACAAACAAACAAAATACTTCTCACAGGGGCATGGTGTGGCAGAGGGCTCGCCCATCTCACCGACACTCTTTAATATTTACATAAATGAATTGGCAAAACTACTTGAACAATCTGCAGCACCCGGCCTTGCCCTATATGAATCCAAGGTTAAATTCTCCCTCTATGCAGATGACCTCACCAACTGAGGAGGGTCGACTGCAGAACCTGGATCTGCTAGAGTCGTTCTGTCAGACCTGGGTCCTGACAATAAACCCCCCAAAAAACAAAGTTCTTGTGTTCTAGCAAAGATCCAGACATCAGGGACTCAGAATAAATTTCACATGAGAAACAACTAAAATTGAACAAACTACAAACTACACATACTTAGGCTTAAAAATCAGTTCTACGGGAAATTTTCATCTGGCTGTGAATGAACTGAAAAAGAAAGCAAGAAGGGCTTTCTATGCCATTAAAAAGTCAATCCAAATAGAAATCCCAATTGGCATTTGGCTCAAAATTTTTAAATCAGTATTTGAACCAATTGCACTCTATGGCAGTGAGGTGTGGGGTCTGCTAACACAACAAGAATTTGCAAAATGGGACAAACACCCAATTGAGATCCTACATGCAGAATTCTGTAAAAGTATCCTCCGGACTCAAAGGAAAACCGTAAACAATGCATGCAGGGCAGAACTAGGCCAATATCCACTACTAATTAATATCCAAAAAAGAGCCACTAAATTTTGGAAACACCAAAAAAGGAGCAACCCCCACTGCTATCATTACGAAGCCCTGAAATGCCAAGAGATGATCATAAAGAAGAGTCCCCTCAGTCAATTAGTCCTGGGACTCAGTGAAGCAACTACTAACACTACTAATAATAACCAGCCCCAGGACAGTGACATCGTAGCACAGAGAATTCGACCCAACACAATTGTCACTAAACAAAAGGAAAAATATCTGACATATTGGACAGAAACAACAAAAACCTAAAAGAAACTCGATTGCTACTTGGCCCTAAACAGACAATACAACATGGCTGAATACCTGACCACGGTAAATGATAGCAAATTGAGAAAAACCTTGACTATGTACAGACTTAGTGAGCATAGCCTGGCCATCGAAAAAGGCAGACACAGACAGACCTGGCTGCCAAGAGAGGACAGGATATGCTCTCACTGCAGTCAGGGAGTGGTGGAGACAGAGATGCACTTCCTCACAGCTTGTGGAAACTATCAGGGCATAAGGGGGAATTTCTACCCAAAATTCATAAAAATATGCCCTGAATTCAAAAATTTGAATGACGACCAAAAACTCCCATACTTATTAGGGGAACAGAGAAATTGTGTAACCTTAGCGGCAAACTATGTTACAGCTTGCCATAAACAGAGGGACAACCAGTAAACCTAAGAAAAGATTCTATGCATATCATATGAATGTGTATTTATACACACAGGGATATATCTGTTTATACACTGTATGGATAGATTTGCGTTTATGTGTTCAACCATAAATGTTTTTCGATGCTTTGGCAACATAAGATGTCCCTTGTCATGCCAATAAAGCGATTTGAATTGAATTGAATTGAAATTGAGAGCGAGGGAATGGGGCAGGGAGAGAGAGAGGGAATGGGGCAGGGAGAGAGAGAGGGAATGGGGCAGGAGAGAGAGAGGGAATGGGGCAGGGAGAGAGAGAGGGAATGGGGCAGGGAGAGAGAGAGGGAATGGGGCAGGGAGAGAGAGAGGGAATGGGGCAGGGAGAGAGAGAGGGAATGGGGCAGGGAGAGAGAGAGGGAATGGGGCAGGGAGAGAGAGAGGGAATGGGGCAGGGAGAGAGAGAGGGAATGGGGCAGGGAGAGAGAGGGAATGGGGCAGGGAGAGAGAGAGGGAATGGGGCAGGGAGAGAGAGAGGGAATGGGGCAGGGAGAGAGAGAGGGAATGGGGCAGGGAGAGAGAGGGAATGGGGCAGGGAGAGAGAGAGGGAATGGGGCAGGGAGAGAGAGAGGGAATGGGGCAGGGAGAGAGAGGGGGAATGGGGCAGGGAGAGAGAGAGGGAATGGGGCAGGGAGAGAGAGAGGGAATGGGGCAGAGAGAGAGGGAATGGGGCAAGGAGAGAGAGGGAATGGGGCAGGGAGAGAGAGAGGGAATGGGGCAGGGAGAGAGAGAGGGAATGGGGCAGGGAGAGAGAGAGAGGGAATGGGGCAGGGAGAGAGAGAGGGAATGGGGCAGGGAGAGAGAGAGAGGGAAGGGGGCAGGGAGAGAGAGAGGGAATGGGGCAGGGAGAGAGAGAGGGAATGGGGCAGGGAGAGAGAGGGAATGGGGCAGGGAGAGAGAGAGGGAATGGGGCAGGGAGAGAGAGAGGGAATGGGGCAGGGAGAGAGAGAGGGAATGGGGCAGGGAGAGAGAGGGAATGGGGCAGGGAGAGAGAGGGGGAATGGGGCAGGGAGAGAGAGAGGGAATGGGGCAGGGAGAGAGAGAGGGAATGGGGCAGGGAGAGAGAGAGGGAATGGGGCAGGGAGAGAGAGGGAATGGGGCAGGGAGAGAGAGGGGGAATGGGGCAGGGAGAGAGAGAGGGAATGGGGCAGGGAGAGAGAGGGGGAATGGGGCAGGGAGAGAGAGAGGGAATGGGGCAGAGAGAGAGGGAATGGGGCAAGGAGAGAGAGGGAATGGGGCAGGGAGAGAGAGAGGGAATGGGGCAGGGAGAGAGAGAGAGGGAATGGGGCAGGGAGAGAGAGAGGGAATGGGGCAGGGAGAGAGAGAGGGAATGGGGCAGGGAGAGAGAGAGGGAATGGGGCAGGGAGAGAGAGAGGGAATGGGGCAGAGAGAGAGGGAATGGGGCAAGGAGAGAGAGGGAATGGGGCAGGGAGAGAGAGAGGGAATGGGGCAGGGAGAGAGAGAGGGAATGGGGCAGGGAGAGAGAGAGGGAATGGGGCAGGGAGAGAGAGAGGGAATGGGGCAGGGAGAGAGGGAATGGGGCAGGGAGAGAGAGAGAGAGAATGGGGCAGGGAGAGAGAGGGAATGGGGCAGAGAGAGAGGGAGGGAATGGGGGAGGGAGAGAGAGGGAATGGGGCAGGTAGAGATAGAATGAAAGGAAATGGGGCAGGGAGAGAGAGAGAGAGGGTGGGGGTTGTGTGTGTGCACGGGGTGTGTGTGGGGGATGTGTGGGGGTGTGTGAGTAGGAGGGCGTGTGTGTAGGGGGGCGTGTGTTTGGGGCGTGGGGGCGTGGGTGCGTGTGTGGGGCACGGGTGTGCGGGGCGTGTGTTTGGGCTGTGTGTGAGTGTGTGTTGTATGTGCGTGTGGTGTTTGGGGCGTGTGTTCGCGGGGCGGGGCGCGTGTGTGTGGGGCGCCTGTGTGTGGGGCTTGTGTGGGTGTGGGGGCTGTGGGTGTGCGGGGCATGGGTGTGCAGGGCGTGGGTGTGCGGGGCGTGGGTCTGCGGGGCGTGGGTGTGCGGGGCGGGTTTGTGTGGGTTGTGTGTTTGGGGTGTGTGGGGGCTGTGTGTGTGGGGGCTGTGTGTGTGTGGGGGCTGTGTGTGTGTGGGGGCTGTGTGTGTGTGGGGGCGTGTGTGTGTGGGGGGCGTGTGTGTGTGGGGGGCGTGTGTGTGTGGGGGGCGTGTGTGTGTGGGGGGCGTGTGTGTGTGGGGGGCGTGTGTGTGGGGGGGCGTGTGTGTGGGGGGGCGTGTGTGTGGGGGGGCGTGTGTGTGGGGGGGCGTGTGTGTGGGGGGGCGTGTGTGTGGGGGGCGTGTGTGTGGGGGGGGCGTGTGTGGGGGGGGCGTGTGTGGGGGGGGCGTGTGTGTGGGGGGGCGTGTGTGTGGGGGGCGTGGGCGCGGGGGGCGTGGGCGCGGGGGGCTTGGGAGTGCGGGGGCGTGGGTGTGGGGGACGTGGGTGTGGGGCATGGGTGGGGCGTGTGGGGGGCGTGTGTGTGTGGGGGGGCGTGGGTGTGGGGGGCGTGGGGGACGTGGGGGTGTGGGGGACGTGGGTGTGTGGGGTGTGGGGGGCGTGTGTGTGGGGGGGGCGTGGGTGTTTCGGGCGTGGGTGTGGGGGGTGTGGGTGTGGGGGGCGTGGGTGTGGGGGGTCTGAGGGGCGTGGGTGTGGGTGCTGTGGGGCGTGGGTCTGGGGGGCGTGAGTGTGTGGGGCGCGTGTGTATGTGTGTGTGGGGGGGGTGTGTGGGGGGGGAAGTGTGTGGGGGGTGGTGTGTGTGGAGGGGTGTGTGTGTGTGGGGTTGTGTGTGGGGTTGTGTGTGGGTGTGTGTGTGGGGGGTGTGTGTGTGGGGGGTTGTGTGTGTGTGTGTGTGGGGGGTGGTGTGTGTGTGGGGGGTGTGTGTGTGGGGGTGTGTGTGTGGGGGGTGTGTGTGTGGGGGGTGTGTGTGGGGGGTGTGTGTGTGGGGGGTGTGTGTGTGGGGTGTGTGTGTGTGGGGGGTGTGTGGGGGGTGTGTGTGGGGTGTGTGTGTGTGTGGGGGGGTGTGTGTGTGGGGTGTGTGTGTGTGGGGGGTGTGTGGGGGGTGTGTGTGTGTGGGGTGTGTGTGGGGTGTGTGTGGGGTGTGTGTGGGGGTGTGTGGGGGGTGGTGTGGGGGGTGTGTGGGGGTGTGTGGGGGTGTGTGTGGGGGGTGTGTGTGTGTGGGGGGTGTGTGGGGGTGGTGTGGGGGTGTGTGTGTGGGGTGTGTGTGTGTGGGGTGTGTGTGTGGGGGGTGTGCGTGTGGGGGGTGCGTGTGGGGGTGGTGTGGGGGGTGCGTGTGGGGGGTGGTGTGTGGTGGGGGGGGTGTGTGTGGGGGTGTGTGTGTGGGGTGTGTGTGTGGGGTGTGTGTGTGGGGGGTGTGTGTGGGGGGTGTGTGTGGGGGGTGTGTGTGGGGGGGTGTGTGTGGGGGTGTGTGTGTGGGGGGTGTGTGTGGGGGGTGGTGTGTGTGGGGGGGTGTGGTGTGGGGGTGTGTGTGGGGGTGTGTGTGGGGGGTGTGTGTGGGGGGGGTGTGTGTGGGGGTGTGGGGTGTGGGGGGTGGTGTGGGGGTGTGTGTGGGGGGGTGTGTGTGGGGGGGTGTGTGTGGGGGGTGTGTGTGGGGGGTGTGTGTGGGGGGGTGTGTGTGGGGGGTGTGTGTGGGGGGGTGTGTGTGGGGTGTGTGTGGGGGGGGGTGTGGGGGGTGTGTGTGTGGGGGGTGTGTGTGTGGGGGGTGTGTGTGGGGGGTGGTGTGTGTGGGGGTGTGTGTGGGGGTGTGTGTGGGGGGGTGTGTGTGGGGGGTGTGTGTGTGGGGGGTGTGTGTGTGGGGGTGTGTGTGGGGGGTGTGTGTGGGGGTGTGTGTGGGGGGTGTGTGTGGGGGGTGTGTGTGGGGGGTGTGTGTGGGGGGTGTGTGTGTGGGGGGTGTGTGTGGGGGGGTGTGTGTGGGGGGGTTGTGTGTGTGGGGGGTGGTGTGTGTGGGGGGTGTGTGTGTGGGGGGTGTGTGTGGGGGGTGTGTGTGTGGTGGGGGTGTGTGTGGTGGGGGGTGTGTGTGGGGGGTGTGTGTGTGGGGGGTGTGTGTGGGGGGTGT
>NC_140998.1:174494199-174522037 GCF_052327205.1 Somniosus microcephalus | reverse complement strand
CCAGCTCCCTCGTATATATATATTAACGGATACTTCTTTCTGTCTGTCTATCTGTCTGTCCTTCTCTCTGTCCTCATGTGTGCGTCTGTCCGGCTATGCGCTCGAAAGTTATAGAGCGTATCTATGCGCGCGTTCCTCCGAAGAAAGCTTACGCTTTCGGACGCTCGTAAGTGTATTTACTTTTCGTCGACGAAAACTGTTCGCGCCTCATGCAAAAAACCTTCAAAACTAAACTCAACTTCGCATTGATTGACTGACGTCAAGGTTCCACCAATCCTGTGCCATCACGATTGACCAATCCTACAGTACAGTCCCCTGATGGTTGGCCAATCGGTGTGTGTGTGTGGGCGGGACTAATCGTTTTCATCTCAGGGATCTGGCAGCCATTGTTTCACTGCCATTACTTCAGCTTCCAGCTCAAACTACTCTGCTGATCCAGCTTTGAAAAAGTTAGTATCTCTTTTAAAAATAACATAAGATTTACCAAAAACGTTTTATAAGTACTTTCACTTTCATCTTTCAAGGTATTAAAAGGTAGAAATGTTGCCCGACAGCAGATTGAGAGAGGGACACAGACAGGGCCCAAAAGCCTGGACTCGATTTAAAATGTTGCCGGCAGCAGATTGACAGAGGGACAGAGAGAAAGGCCCGAAAGCCTGGGACTCGATTTAAACCACCCGGCCCAAAACAGCCCTGGCAAAGCTGGGCTCTCCCAGCTAGTATATTAATGATCTAGACGAGGGAACTAGATGTAATATCTCCAGGTTTGCAGATGACACAAAGCTGGGTGGGCGTGTGTGCTGCGAGGACGATGCAGGGAAACTCCAGTACGATTTGGACAGGTTGGGTGACTGGGCAGATGCATGGCAGGTGCAATATGTCGATAAATGCTTTGGTAGCAAAAACAGGAAGACAGGTTATTATCTGAACGGCAATAGATTGGGAAAAGGGTAAGTGCAACGAGACCTGGGTGTCCTTGTGCAGCAGTCACTGAAGGTAAGCATGCAGGTGCAGCAGCCGGCTAAGCAGGCAAATGGTAATCTGGCCTTCATAGCGACAGGATTTGAGTACAGGAGCAAGGATGTGTTGCTGCAGTTGTACATGGCCTTGGTGAGACCACACCTTGAGTATTGTGTGCAGTTTTGTTCGCCTTATCTGAGGAAGGATGTTCTTGCCATGGAGGGAGTGCAGCGAAGATTCAGCAGACCGATACCTGGGATGGCAGGAATGAAGTATGAAGAGAGATTGAGTCGATTAGGCTTATATTCGCTCGAGTTTATAAGAATGAGAGGGGATCTCATTGAAACTTATAAAATTCTAACAGGACTAGACAGACTAAATGCAGGAAGGCTGTTCCCGATGGTGGCGGAATCCAGAACCAGTGGTCACTGTCTAAGGATAAGGGGTATGCCAATTAGGAATGAGTTGAGGAGGAATTTCTTCACCCAGAGAGTGGTGAACCTATGGAATTCTCTACCACAGAAGACAGTTGAGGCCAATTCATTAAATATTTTCAAGCAGGTGTTAGATATATTTCTTAAGGCTGATGGGATCAAGGGATATTGGGAGAAAGCAGGGACAGGGTACTGAATATGGATGATCAGCCATGATCGCATTGAATGTTGGAGCAGGCTCGAGGGTCCCAATGGCCCACTCCTGCTCCTATCTTCTATGTATCTATGTATCTTCCTTGGTGAAGGCAGATACAAAGTACTAATTTAGCATCTCAGCCATACCCTCTGCTTCCAGTTACATTACGTTCAATACCACCTATCTTTGTGTCATTGGAAAAATTGGATATGTGGCTTGTATATGTGACTTATTAAGAAGATGAAAACCCTGGAAATAAGGGGAAAATAGTGGTATTGGTACAACATTGGCTGAGTGACAAGAAGCAAATGGTGCAGGAGGATGGATATTTCTTCAGACTTTGAGGTTGTTTGCCGTGGCATTCCCCAAGGATCATTTTGGGTTCAATTACTCTTTCCATTTTTTATAAATGACGTAGACTCGGGTGTAGGGGCAGCATTGTATTGGCCCAGATTTTGTGCTTTTGATGATGGTGTATGCAAAGCGTACGCTGTCATAAGTCATCAGAAAGGCCCCTCTAGTTCCAGGTTTCCACATGCACTGTGCATGGGCAAAACACGGAACCTGCGATCTGTCAAGGCTCTCCTTAACAGATCTACTGCACTGACTCAAAAATCACTTTCACTGCTGCAGATTTGGGGTATTTGTGCAACTACTGCCCAGCAGATGCCCACAAAACCCTTACACCTGGTAAAATCAGGCACAGGATCATATCACTGGAAGACCTCACCCTTGCCACAGAAATCCATTTGCCACAATTTTGCCCAGTCACTTGTTCTATTAATATCTCTTCATAATGTGATGCTTCTATGTACATTGCTTACAATACCACCTATCTTTGTGTCTTTGGCAAACTTTGATATGTGGATTGTTAAGAAGATGGAAGCGAATGGAAGTAAGAGGAAAGTGGCGATCTGAATACAACATTGGCTCAGTGAAAGCCAGCAAATTGTGGGAGTGAACGGATGTTTTTCAAACTGGAAATTTGTTTGCCATGATGTTCCCCAATGGTTCGTTTAGGGTCCATTTCTCTCTTCAATTTGTATAAAGGACATAGACTCGGGTATACGGAGCAGACTTATAACGTTTGCAGATGAAACAAAACTTGGCAAAGTAGTAGTTGGTGATGAGGACAGGTATATGCTTCCAGATGCCATAGACAGGATGGTGAAATTGGCAGATGAGGTTCAATGCGGAGAAGTGTGAAGTGATGCACTGTAGGTGGACCAATATGGAAAGGCAGTACACTATAAAAGGTACGGTTCTGAACAGTGTAGATGAGCAGAGAGACTTTGTTATCCATATCCACAAATCCTTAAAGGTGGCAGGGCAAGCTGATAACGTGGTTAAAATGCATACGCGTTACTTGGGTTTATAACCAGAGGAAAGAAACAAAAAGCAAAGAGATCATTCTAGAACTTTATAAATCACTGGTTATGCCTCAGCTGGATTACTGTGGACAATTCTAGGCACCACACTTCAGGAAAGGTGTAAAGGCCTTAGAAAGTCTACAGAGGAGATTTCTCAGGATGTTACTAGGGATGATGGGGTTCAGTTAGGATGAGATTTTCGAAACTTTAGGACTGTTCTGCTTGGAACAGAGAAGGTTCAAAGGTCACTTGGTAGAGGTTTTCAAGATGATGAGAGGTTTTGATAGAGTAGATAGAGTAAAGCTATCCCCTCTGGCGAGTGGTTCAAGAACTAAAGATATTGCCTAGCTTTAGACACTAGTGAACCCCCAGTCAAAGTGCAGCATAAAAAGGCTGAGCCTTATCCCAGAAATTAAACGGCACTCAATAGCTGGTTAGACTCTCATGTTGAAAGGTCCTGAATTGATGGGATTCTCAATGAACCTACTAACCTTTACAAACATTTATGAAGCTTCCTGTTTTATTCCGTCTTGGAAAATAAGGTGTTTGTCCTTTGAACCCAGCGACCTTTTTGGCTTTACAGTTAGTGTGGTGCTGATCCGACTTTGCTCTCTCCACCATCCTGAGATAATGCTCAGTCCAACACTCTGTTAATACAAATATGATTCATATTAAATGTAGAATCTTTTACTCGAAAACAATTGGACTAATTTTTCGATGATGAATATATTAAATTTGAATTTATTTACAATTAATATTTGGTTGAATTCCTTACTTTAATATTAAGTAGTTCTTTTCTTTCCTTGCCCCTACTTTTAGGGACTATACTCACTGACAATATCTGCTGCCACCTCCAGCTCCGCCCACAGTAACACATCACTGATGGGGCGTAACCAGGGGGGCAAACCTGTCTCCAGGTGACATCACAAAGGAGCCAGGAGCCAATCACACAGCAGCCAGTAACAATGTCACAAAGCAGCTCGAGCTCCGCCCAGTCAAGGTGTCACAGGGTCACATCACCATGCTCTGCTCCCAGTGCACAGCCTCACTGGGGATGAACACATGTTGTACATTCAGTCCTGTCACCGACCCCGTTCTCATGTACTGAAATCCCAGGCAGGGAGCACAACCGCGCAAAACTGTCCCTTACGAATTCTCCGTCCCATCCTCCCAATATGAGAACCCATTATTCAATGGCCCAAATGCTCACCTTCAGATTTATACACCCCAAACACTCCCTCACATAATATCAAGCACTGCGTCTCGCTCCTGGCACGGCAGTGAAAGGCAGTTTGAGGTCATGGTGCTTGGGTGAAGATATGACAACTGTGTTATAAAAGCAGTCTGTTCCCTTTAACAGGAGGGGGTGTACATTGTAGGGATCATCGGGGCTATCACTAGGTGTGGCCATTTGAGTAATAATTGGAGGGGAGATCATGGGCAATAATAGCTAAAACTCCACCTACAATATCCCATCAAACAATCGCAGTTCAGGAATGGCACGAGATATATGCAGAGTAAATCTACTTCCAATCAAACAATCCCAGGTCAGGTAGAGCATGGATTACAGAGAGTAGAGCATTTTTGAAATGGCCATCAAACAGTCCCACATCAGTTCCAGCACGGAGTAGACACTGAGTAAAGCTCCCTCTCATCTGTCCCATCAAAAGCTCCCAGGGCATGTACAGCACAGGTTAGATAGAAAGTAAAGCTCTCTCTGAACTTTCACATCAAACGCACCCAGATTATGCATAGTATAGTTGAAATACAGAGTAAATTTCCCTCTGCAATGTCCCGTTATACATTCCCAGGGTAGGTATAGCTCGGGCAAAATAGAGCGCAAAGCTCCTACTGCACTGACCCATAAATCACTCCCAAGACAGGTACAGCACAGGTTAGATATTGAATAACGCTCCCTCTACACTGTCCCATAAAACACTCCCAGGTCAGGAACAGCACGGGTGAGAGACAGAGTAAAGCTCCCTCAAAACTGTCCCATCAAAGCCTCACAGGGCAGGTACAGCACGAGTTAGAAACAGATTAAAGTTCCCTTAATACAGTCTTATCAAAATCTCACTGTATAGTCGTTCATTAAGCACAGTGAACTCAAATACAGCATGTGACCAATGCAGCGTAAAGCTCCTCTTACACTACCCAATGAAGCTCACCATCTCACGTACAGCATGGTATGAATTCAGGACAGAAATCCCTGCTCACATAAGCATCACGCACTCTCAGGTGAGGTATAGGCGAGCTTTACAAACCAGTGAATCCCCAGATCTGCTCTGTGAAACAAGCGACATTTTTCTAGTCCTAGGTAGTGTGGTGCTGATTGGATTTTGCTCTCTCCATCTTCCTGAGATTATGCTCACTCCAAGAATATTTTAATATAAAAATGATTTATATTAATTCTAGAATCTGTTACTCGAAAACAATGGGGCTAATTTGCTGTTTATCTATTATTTTTAATATATTTACAATTAAGGGTATTTGTTTGAATTATTTACTTAAATATTAATTAGTTCTTTCCTTTCCTTGCCCCTATTTTTAGGGGCTATGCTCACTCACAATATCTGCTGCCAACTCCAGTTCCGCCCACAGTAAAACACCACTGATGTTGCGTAACCAGGGGTGGAAACCTGTCTCCAGGTGACCTGTGAGGAGTTGGCAGCAGAAGCAGCGGAGGCATAGATACAGTGAATTCCAAAAGAACAGCAATAAAAAGGAGTGATGTCACAGGACAGCAGGTAAGTGATTGGTGGGTGAGTATTAACTTTTTTTCCCTAACTTTACTAGATAAACAAATTAATATAAATATAAATAATCATTTGAATAAAGACTTTAACTACGAAAGCGAGAGAAGCGGCCGGATGCAAAGTTTGGGCTGACTTTTAAGACTTTAAGGGGATAAAATTCGTCCACTTAGCAGCTACAGTTAGCACCAGTAGATGGTGCTAATGGGGTGCTAGAACAGTATCGCTGGGGCGAGACAGCTGCAATGCCACACGCCAAATCCACCATACCCATCCCGTAGTGCTATCTGTAAGATGTATTGGCAGGAACATCAACGCCAAGTAAATCGTGACATCAGTAAGTGAGCAACGCTCACTGACAGCCCGATTTGCAACATTGATACTCGCCACTTACCTCACCACCTGGAGTAAACACTGACAGGGAGAGCTGCCGTGCAGCACAAGGAAGCATGCTCCAGGGACGGTATTTGAAGAGATCATCAGTAATTACTCGCAGCTGTCAGGTTCGTGCAGTTTCAGTGGTTGTTTATTAGTTTCACACTTTGCAACAGTTTCATTCAGTTATTTCAAGGTTCTTTTGTATCAGGACTCTTCTGGCAACTAAATGGTAACTCAATGTATTCTTCAAATTCAAACTGCTACACTTGGTAATATTAATGGGGGATGTACTGACATGCCACCTCTCCCTCCAGGATCTACGGCAGAGGGAGCGTAGCCAATGAGAAATACGGGAACATCTGTGCAGAGAGATGAGGAGAGACATCAGGGCTCTCACCAGGAGGCCTTTCCCTCTGAAGGTATTCCAACAGCACTTCTACCTTCAATGAAGTGAGCAGTGTATTCGATATCACTGCTTCACCAAGGAGGTGATCAGAGAACTCTGCCAACTCCACCAAACAGACCTCGAGCCTCACACAAGAATGGCTTAAACCCCAGGTCCCTTTGCTCGCAACATCTCCATCACTCCAGCCCTCTTCCAGGCTAAATCACAGCACAAAGCTGAAATGACAGACACCACAAAAGAAAGGAAAATGATGTAATACATTTATCAAAGAGTATTGGGCACATATTTATATCAAAAATATTTAGATTTCACCCTTATGCAATCCCTTACTGCCTGTCGTTAGTGTACCTTTTCCTGCTCCAGTGCTCCTGTGAAGTGTTGGCCCAGTGGCTGCAGCACAGCTGATGGAAGGCTGCTGAGTGTCCGTGCGGGAGACTTCAGATGGCTTTGCATGACTTCCTCGACCAGCTCTGGGCCAGTAAGGCCCGGCTGTAGACTGCATCACCTCAGCATGGGTGACAGCATTCTGGACTGGCTGGATGACAGGCAGCAACAAGGGTAATGGTGGAGTGGCAGTGGTGGGAGCAGGATGCTGTCATCCTGAGAGAGGACAGCAGGTTCCTGCTCCACTGACTCATTGCCACTCCCCAGGACAGCACTTTAGCATCCCTAGTAATCTGTTGCAGTACAGATTGCTGGCCTGCTGCGACACCGTGAAATGGTGGTAGACCCAGCCATGATGGCAGCAGTCAGAGCTTCCGTGGCATCAAGATGAGTCTGCATGAGAGCAATCTGAAATTGGATGCCACCAAGCATAGACTCCATTATAGCACTAAGACTTTGCATTGCTTCTGCCTGTGCTGCAATGGAAGCTGCCAGCTCACCATTCACACGTGGCTTCAGGTCTGGGTCGCCATAGTCTCTCTGGGAGCCTATTATCCTTTGCAGACGGGAAATGATGGGTTCCATGGTGTGCACAGAGCCTTGTGCAATGTTGCAGGTGGATTCCTGCACAATCCTTACCATTGCCAAGAGACTTTCGAATCTAGCCTCTCTGTGTGCATGCCAATCACCCTTCTTCTAAAGGCCTCCCCATCGACGAACTCATCTGAGTCCTGTGCAGCAGAACCCATGCACAAAATTACTCTCCGGTGCATCACCATGTGCAGATCCCACTTCTATGCTAACCTCTAAAGAACGCATAATGCCAGCATCTGAGCTGGTGTCTGCGAGTGACTGATGCAGTGACACGGTGTGCTCTTCCTCCTCCTCAGGAACAGATTGCTCATTATCTGAAAGCATAAAGGCACAAGAGTCGGATTAAGGTGAAGGGAAGGGGCAGGAAGGGAGAAATTAATGCATACAGCATGGTCAGCTGGAAAGTACGATCTGCTTGTGGGTTGAGGGGGATGTGGGATGTGAAAAGGAGGAGCAGGGATGAACATACCATTGTTGTCCCCAAGGGTGTCAACACAGCCTGTGGTCACAGCGCCCACCACCTGGTGCACAATGATTTGCAGCTCTCAATTCTTCAGCGCAGACAGTGGTTGGGTGTCGGCTTCTCCCCCGCCTGTTCGCAACTGCTCCCTCCTCTTGTGTGCCACCTTGGCCTGTAAGGGAATGGAAGGTGCATGAGCGAGTGTGGAGCAATGTGTTCGGGTGATGTGCCTACCATAGTTGAATAGCTGTCATTGTCTGCAAGGTGTGAGATGTGGATGTGGGTGTGGGTGTTGGTAGGTAGAGATTGTTGGTGGGTGAGTGTTGGGGTGTGGTGCTTTGGCCAGTGTGTCACGATTGTGGTGCAGATGGTGGAAAATAGCATTTGTTGAAGCATTCACTCACCTTGACTGCCCGAGTGAGTTTGTTAAATTTCTTTCTGCACTGTTTCTGGGTCCTGCGACCACCACAGTGCTGACCGAAACGTGCTGCAATACCTCCCTCCAATGGTGCAGAAGTCTTGTGACGAGGGCCTCTGCCACTTGCCGGGTAGAACACCGCGCTCCGTCTCTCAACAGTGAAGACAAATGCTTCATCGGAGAACATGCAGGCTCTCTCCCTGGTTCTTGGACCTGCCACGAGCATACCTAGTTCAGTCCTCCAGTACCTTCTCCTTGTTCTACTGCTGCTTACTGATGCAGCTGTACAGCCAGCAATGTTGAGAATGAGGTGCTGCTGCATCAATACACCGCCCCTTTAAGTAGTGAAAAAAGCCTGTGGCAATGATGAGTTGCGATTAGATTGCACCCGATATTGGTTCACCCTTTAAGTGTTTCGCTAATGAGCTTGGGTTTCAAGACTTGATTTAGGACTCCAATCATTTTATTGAGCAGTGAGCATGAATTTTCCTGTTGTCTAAAGCATTTGTACATGGCATTAATTCTCAACAGGGATATTTTGTAAGACAAGGAACTAGTGAAGTACAACTAGACCTGCATGTTCTGAAACAAGTTGATTGAAGCCTTGCTTTAAGATCTAATCAAGTGCGTAGTGAGATTTATTACGTCAGACCCCACTGTTTCTAGTCTCTCACCAGTCAGAAAGTATTCCGATCTATCCTGTTAGGTCCTGTGTGGATGAACTCACATTTTCTTAAACTTATAGGCATTTGCCAGAGTTTGCCCACTAAATTAACCTGTGAATATATCTTGTAATTTTATGTTTCCATCTACACTGTTTACAATGCCACATAGCTTTGCATACTCCAGAAGCTTAGAATGATAGAATCATTGAATGGTTACAGCACAGAAGGAGGCCATTCGGCCCTCCGTGCCCGTGCTGGCTTTCTGAAAGAGAACAGCAGCTAGTCCCACTCCCCCACCCTTTCCCCGTAGCCCTGCAGTTGTTTTTCCTTCAGGTACTTATCCAATTCCCTTTTGTAAGCTGTGATTTAGACTGCCTCCACCAGCATTTCAAACATTGAATTACCGATCCTATCCACTCGCTGCATAAAAAACTTTATCCTCATGTCGCTTTTGGTTCTTCTGCCAATCACCTTAAAGCTCTGTTATAAGATACATAAGAAATAAGAGAAGGAGTAGGGCATTTGGACCTTCCAGCCTGTTCTACCATTCAATTAGATAATGGTTGAGCTTCTGCCTAACCTCGACTTTCCTGCACTATCCCCATATCCCATGATTCCCTTAATATTCAAAAATCTATCAGTCTCTGTCTTGAATATACTCAACGACTGAGCCTCCACAACCCTCTTGTGTAGAGAATTGCAAATATTCACCACCATCTGAGTGAAGAAATTTCTCTTCATCTCAGTCCTAAATGGGCGACCCCTCATTCTGAGACTGTGACCCGCGGTTCTAGACTCCCCAGCCAGGGGAAATATTCTCCGTGCATCTACACTGTCAAGACCTGAAAGAATTTTGTATGTTTCAATGAGAGCACCTCTCATCCTTCTAAACGCCAGAGAATATAAGCCTAGTCTACCCAATCTGTCCTCAGAGGACAACAGCCCGACCCGAGGAAACAGTCTCGTGAGCCTTCGTTGCACTCCCTCTACAGCAAGTATACTTCCTTAGGCAAGGAGACCAAAACTGAACAAAATACTCCAGGTGTGGTCTCACGAGGGCCCTATATAATTGCAGAAAGAGGTGGTTATTCTTATACTCATACCCACTTGTAATAAAGGCCAACATACCATTTGCATTCCTAATTGCTTGCTGTACCTGTATGGTAACTTTCAGTGATTCTTGTACAAGGACACCCATGTCCCTCTTAACACCAACATTTCCCAAACTCTCACCATTTAAAAAATGCACTGCTTTTCTATTTTTCCTGCCAAAGTGGATAATTTCACATTTCTTAGCCTATCTATAGCCCCTTGCAGCATCCTTGCATCCGCCTTACAACTTACCTTCCCACCCAGCTTTGTATCATCAGCAAATTATGATACAATAATTAATTACAAGAGCAGAACAACAAATGGCGAGCAAGCAGTACATCATGTTTCCTCCAAGAAGCCCCGTTCAAGCTGATCAAACTTGTTATGCTTCATGGGATATTGTTACAGTGAAAGAACATCCGACTCTCCACGGGAGCATACTAACTATTGGAGGGAAAAGATTCTACACTTATGCTATTCGGCTGCCTTATGCTGCACAAACTATAACAATATTCCACCAAGCTGTTGCCTCACTTGACATGTTTACATCACGTTCTCATCCTTTAGGCCTCGAACTTTCCCCATAAGCATTGTTTATTGTATATTAATGCGTGGGACAATCTTTTGCTTTTAATGTGGTATCTGGTGTCTTACCTGCTAGTCCCATATCCAGGTATGGACAATCTCTTGATCTGGGTGTTTATCATTCTCTTTCTTTGAGTTTCCAAGCTGTCTTTTGTTCACACCAAGAGACAAGATTCACCTACCCCTTTCCACCCATTCGACTGGAACACGTATGAGTCTTTAAATATTGTAACATTAATAACAAAATAATTTGTAGAATTGTAATGTAACTGTAACTGCATACATGATGAATTGTCATTGTTTAACAACAACAGGAAGTGTATTGTGAAACGGTGATAACTGCAGGCATCAGGAATGGCAAAATAATAAAAACTGCAGATATGTCCCATTGTGATACATTGATCACCACAGACACGGGGAATTGTAATATATTAAAAACTACAAGTATGCCAAATGTAGTATTGATCACACAGACAAGGGGAATTGTAACATATTAAAACGATGTTAAAACTACGTCAAAGGTTGTAATCTCTGGATTACTCCCGGTTCCATGTGCTAGTGAGTATAGGAATAGGAGGATAGAGCAGATGAATGCGTGGTTAAAGAGTTGGTGCAGGAGGGAGGGCTTTAGTTTCCTGGATCACTGGGCCTGCTTCTGGGGAAGGTGGGACTTGTACAAGTCGGACGGGTTGCACCTGAATCAGAACGGGACAAATATCCTTGCGGGGAGGTTTGCTAGCACTGTTCGGGGGGGTTCAAACTAAAATGGCAGGGGGTTGGGAACCTGAGCAGGGAGACAGAGGAAAGGGAACAGGGATAAAAGCAAAAGATAGGAAGGAGAAAAACAAAAGCGGCAGTCAAAGAAATCAATGGTTTAAATCAAACGTGGCCACAGTAAATAATAATTCTAATAGGTCTAAGAGCGTTAAAAGAACAAGCCTGAAGGCTTTGTGTCTTAATGCGAGGAGCATTTGTAATAAGGTGGACGAATTGGCTGTGCAAATAGAGGTAAATGAATATGATTTGGTTGGGATTACAGAAACGTGGATCAAGGATGGCCAAGACTGGGAACTCACCATCCAGGGGTATTCGATATTCAGGAAAGATAGGCAAAAAGGAAAGGGAGGTGCGGTAGCATTACTGGTTAAAGAAGGGATTTATTCAATTGTAATGAAGGATATTACCTCTGATGATGTGGAATCTGTATGGGTAGAATTGAGAATTACTAAAGGGAAAAATACATTAGTGGGAGCGGTATATAGACCTCCCAACAGTAAGGCGGAGGTTGGGGATGGCATTACAAGGGAAATTAAAGAAGCGTGCAATAAGGGCACAGCAGTCATCATGGGTGACTTTAATCTACATATAGATTGGGCCAACCAAATTAGTAACAATACTGTGGAGGAGGAATTCCTGGAGTGTTTACGGGATGGTTTCCTGGACCAATATGTCGAGGAACCAACCAAAGATCAGGCCATCTTAGACTGGGTATTATGTAACGAGAAAGGCTTAATTAGCAATCTTGTTGTACGAGGCCCCTTTGGTCGGAGCTATCATAATATGATCGAATTCTTCATTAAGATGGAGAATGAAGTAGTTGACACAGAGTCTAGGGTCCTCAATTTAAATAAAGGAAACTACGATGGTCTGAGGAGCGAGTTGGGTAGGATTGATTGGGGAATGGCACTCAAAGGGTTGACGGTGGATAGGCAATGGCAAACATTCAAAGACCGAATGGCTGAGCTACAGAATTTCTTCATCCCAGTTTGGCATAAAAATAAAACAAAAAAGTGACTCAAGCATGGCTAACAAGGGAAATTAGGGAAAGCATAAGATCCAAGGAGACGGCATATAAATTGGCTAGAAAAAGCAATAATCCTGAGGATTGGGAGCAGTTTATGATTCAACAAAGGAGTACAAAGGGATTAATTAAGAAAGGAAAAATAGAAAATGAGAGTAAGCCAACAGGGAACATAAAAACTAACTGTAAAAGCAGTTATAGACATGTGAAGGGAAAAAAATTGGTGAAGTCAAGTGTAGGTCCCTTGCAGTCAGAATCAGGGGAATTTATAATGGTAAACAAAGAAATGGCAGAACAACTAAATTCATACTTTGGTTCTGGCTTCACAAAGGAGGACACAAATAACCTCCCAGAGATGCCGGGGAACATAGAGTCCGATGAAAGGGTGGAACTGAAAGAAATCAGTATTTGTAGGGAAATGGTGTTAGGAAAATTGATGGGACTGAAAGCCGATAAATCCCCAGGGCCTTATAATCTACATCCCAGGGTACTTAAGGAAGTGGCCCTAGAAATAGTAGATGCATTGCTGGTCATCTTCCAGAACTCGATAGACTCTGGAACAGTAACCATGGATTGGAGGGTAGCTAATGTTATCCCACTGTTCAAAAATGGTGGTAGAGCAAAAACGGGGAATTATAGACCGGTAAGCCTGACATCGGTAGTGGGGAAAATGCTAGAGTCTATTATAAAAGATGTAATAGCAGAGCACTTGGTAAGCAGTAACATGATTGGACAAAGTCAACATGGATTTGCAAAAGGTAAATCATGCTTGACTAATCTACTTGAATTTTTTGAGGATGTAACTGGTAAAATCGGTAAGGGAGAACCAGTGTATGTGGTGTAGTTGGACTTTCAGAAGGCTTTCGATAAGGTCCCACATAAGAGATTAGTGTGCAAAATAAAGGCACATGGGATTGGGGGCAAGGTATTGACTTGAATAGAGAACTGGTTGGCGGACAGAAAGCAAAGAGTTGGAATAAATGGGTAATTTTCCGAGTGGCAGGCAGTGACTAGTGGGGTACCGCAAGGATCGATACTAGGACCTCAGCTGTTTACAATATATATTAATGATCTGGACGCGGGAATTGGATGTAATATCTCCAAATTTGCAGACGACACAAAGCTGGGTGGGAGGTTAAGCTGTGAGAAGGATGTCGTGAAACTCCAGTACGATTTGGTCAGGTTGGGTGATTGGGCAGAAAAATGGCAAATGCACTATAATGTGGATAAATGTGAGGTTATACACTTTGGTGGCAAAAACATGAAAGCCGATTATTATTTGAATGGCAATAGATTGGGAGCAGGGGAGGTGCAAAGAGACCTGGGTGTTCTTGTGCACCAGTCGCTGAAGGTAAGCATGCAGGTGCAGCGGGCGGTTAAGAAGGCAAATGGTAAGTTGGCCTTCGTAGCAAGAGGGTTCGAGTACATGAACAAGGATGTCTTGCTACAGTTGTACAGGGCCTTGGTGAGACTGCACCTTGAGTACTGTGTGCAGTTTGGTCGCCTTACCTCAGTTCTTGCCATGGAAGGGGTGCAGCGAAGATTCACCAGGCTGATACCTGTGATGGCAGGAATGACGTATGAGGAGAGATTGTGTTGACTGGGCTTATACTCACTGGAGTTTAGAAGATTGAGAGGGGATCTCATCGAAACCTATAAAATTATGTCAGGCCTGGACAGACTAGATGCAGGATGGATTTTTCTGATGGCCGGGGAGCCCAGAACCAGGGGTCATAGTCTAAGGATAAGGGGTAAGCCATTTAGGACTGAAATGAGGAGGAATATCTTCACCCAGAGAGTGGTGAACCTGTGGAATTCTCTGCCACAGAGGGCGGTGGAGGCCAGTTCATTAAATATTTTCAAGAAAGAGTTGTATATATTTCTTAAGGCTAAAGGGGTCAAGGAATATGGGGAGAAGGCAGGGACAGGATATTGAAATTGGATGATCAGCCATGATCTCATTGAATGGCGGAGCAGGCTCAAAGGGCCGAATGGACTACTACTGCTCCTATCTTCTATGTTTCTATCCAATTGTAATATTGAACACACAGACATGGAAAATTTGAAATATATTAAAAACTAAAGGTATATCCAATGTAATATTAATCACCCGCTAACAAGGGCCTGAATGAAAGTCAGCAGATGAACTGTGTTTATTTGAGGTTTTGTCGTGAGTGAGCGAGCCTGGGGAATAATTTGAAACATTCTGTTACATGGCAATGTTGGGCCGTCTTACCTTGCTAGGTTCCTTGTCCCGGACAAGCCCAGTGTCACTCTCGTCTCTGATGATCGTAGTTTCAATATCCACACCAAGGGTTTGTGCACATAATTGGACATGACTGAATGAGTGTTGCATTGTTGGGTGTGCCGTCTGTCGAACAGAAAACGCAATAAACTTCACCTCTGCCTCGGCAGGTGGAAGGGAAATAACCACGGCTCTTTTGCAGGAAGAGCAGGGAGCTCCTACTCGTGCCTTTGTGCTGATTGAGAGGCCTGGAATAATGATCCAGAGACTTACGTTCAAATTCCACCATGGCAGATGGGGAATGGAAATTGAGTTAATTAATTCAACCTGGAATATAAAGCTTGTATCCTGTAACTACCGGATTGTGTTAAAAACCATCAGGTTCACTAATGTCCTGTAGGGAAGGATATCTGCCGTCCTAACCTGGTAAAGCCTACAGTTGACTCCAGATCCACAGCAATGTGGTTGACTCTTAAATGCCCTCTGACGTGGCCGAGCAAACCACTCAGTTGCATCAAACCGCTACAAAAAATTGAAACGTGGGAGTACCTTCACCACACGGAGCACAGCGCTTCAAGAGGGCGGCCACCACAACCGTCTGAAGGGCTAGCAGGGATGGCCAATAAATTCCGCCTACATCTCAGGAATGAATAAACGAATGACAATTACAGTTGAATTAAATGGTTATTGCTCTATAAAACGGTGCTTATTTCATGACTAAACGTTATTAGATTTTAAGTAAATAGTTGTAAAATTAACCCGAATTAATTATATTTTGTGTGTGGTAACAGAATGAAGGTTCTCGATGGTCTCCTGATCCAACTCCCTGCCTCGGCCGAGGGTTCATTTTAATAAACTGAGCGCGCTGTTTGTCTGGATTCATTTCACTGCTTGTTCAACACAGTCACCTGATTATTGTGGACTTGATTTAACAGGAAAATAAAAAAAAGATATTTCAGTCCTTTAAACGGAAACTGGAGTTTCATGAAATGACGTGTATATTCAAATTTTATAACATTTCCGATGTGTAAAGAAGGTGACTGTCAAATGTTTTCCATCGAATTCAGTATTTTAGATGCAATTTAAATGGTCGGGGTTAACAGTAACAGATTTAGCTCTGGTGGTGTAAAAAATCCATTATTGGAATCGCAGTCTCATGGTTAGAAAAACTGGCTGAATATTCAGGGTCAATGTTCTGAAGTAAACTCCAAACATGTGATGTTGGTTTTGTGACTTCCGTTGTCAGTTATTTTCAGTGAGTGATTTCTGTGTTGCCAGGGTAAAAGTCTGTCAGATCTCAGCACAAGAGGCCTTGGCTCCAATTTATATCCGAAAGACCGGGAAACATTCAGTGTAAACTCCTGTCTGTGTAGTCTGCAGTCCAGGAGTAGGAACATCTCCTGAATAATTTTAAGACAATGGCCACAATATTAAAATAAGATTCTAAAGCTGTTGTTTTGTTGCAGTATGTTATATAGATACAAATAATGCCTAATACATCCACTTGCCATGGTTTAATAATGCTTCTTATATTCATAAAGCCTATTTCAACCCCATTCTGTAAATGGAATATTGCTCCATGTGTTCACACATTTTCCAACATTTGGCCAGGTCCACCTGCCATTCTGGCCTATTCCAACAGATGCGATGAATTTACATTTCAGTTCATCAATTGAGATTGAGCAATGCCATCGAGATTCACCAGTGTTGAATTAATTCTTGTTTGTAAAGTACACTTTCTGTAAGATTCACATTTTCTGTTGGCCCAACTCATCTCCTGTTAAATTCATTTCCTGTTATACCTCAGAAATCAAAGTTCTAGCGAATCCTTTCACACGTCCAAATAGCAGTGGATCTGCTAGTTCTAATTACATGAGAAACGTTTATTCATGTTACAACTGTTTAGAGAGAGTCCTTAAGTGATAGATTCTGAAAATTGGTTCCAGATAATTAACACATGATAGAAATATCGGACAATACAAGATCATAGACCGATAGTAACAAGTGGAAGCCATTCAGTCCCTCAATCCTATTCCGCCAATAACTTTGGTGAGAACTGGCATTCGATAAGGTGCCACACAAGAAGTTATTAAACAAAACTTGGACTCATGGGATTTGGAGTAATATATTAGCATGGATTGAGGATTGGTTATCGGACAGAAAACAGACAGTTGGAATAGACAGGTCATTTCCTGTTGGCATGCTGTAACTCGTGGGGAACCGCAAGCATCAGTGCTTGGGCCACAGCTATTCACAATCTACATCAACGATTTGGATGAGGGAACAAAATGTAATATATTCAAGTTTGCTGACATTATAATGCTTTGTGGGAATGTAAGTTGTGAGGTGGATGCAAGGATGCTTCAAGGGGATTTAGACAGGCTATGTGATTGGGCAAGATCATGGCAAATGTAATATAATGTGGAAAAATGTGAAGTTAACCACTTTGGTAGGAAATATAGAAAAGCAGTGTATTTTTTAAATTTTGAGAGTTTGTGAAATGTTGGTGTTCAGAGGGACATGGGTGTCCCTTTACACAAATCACTGAAAGTTCAAATGCAGGCACAGCAAGCAATTAAGAAAGCAAAAGATTAGTTGTCAATTATTACAAGCGGATTTGAGCATAAGAGTGAATAAGTATTACTACAATTATGTAGGATCATCGTGAGACCACACCTGATGTATTGTGTACAGCAGTGGTTCCCAACCTGTGGTCCGTGGACCAGCAGTGGTCCGCGAGGGTACTGCAGGTGGTCCGTGAAAAAATGGTCCAACCCCCTAAAATAAATGTGTCTGTAGTCTCCACAGATGTTGAATGACCCGTCGTGTGGTTCCAGTGTTTTTATTGCTGTTTAAATCTGGGTTTAGGGGATGATCTGATGTAAGTGAAAACCTGCCGCGGATGGAGGGCGAATTGGTTTTCTGCAAGGAGCAAATCAACTGGGCCGAAAAATCAGCTACAGACAAATTCACCAAAATATTTCCCACCTCACTACTGCACAACAGCAAGTGCTGCTCCACTCTAGCATATAAATCCAACTGGTGCTCCCTAAATTCAACAATCTTCACCTGTGTCTCCACTATGATACAACCGCAGGTGTGCATGTACTACAGAGTGTGGGTCTTTGACTGTGGGATTTATACAACAGCAGCGGCCAGTCCTCTTGCGTCATACTAAGTAAAACTAGTTGTCATAAATATAACATCCTCAATCATAAATCCAGTACGGAATTCAGGAAAACTTGTTTATGCAAAGAGTGTTTGGAATGTGGAACGCAATACCACAGGTACCAGATATCAGTGAGTGGAGCAGAAAAACTTCAGCTTCGTGGCTTAGCTGGTCAAAGCAACTGTCTCAGAGAGCCTGGATTAGATAGCCAGCGGGGCATTTCAAAAAACAAAATATTATCTTATGATCCCACAGAGGATGGTTGCTTTTCGCCTGAAAGTGATACAATCCTTTGGGATGGAAACGGATAAAGGCTCATCACACGCACATCACAAATACATATTAAAGTCTGACTGTCATTCGGCGAACATGCTATCATTTAACATTTCCTCCAGTCTGCAACAGAAAGTTAGCGGTATATTAATGGCGTTTAAAACAAGTATTCATCGTGATACTGCCTTTAATTATAGGTTTGTGTAATTAATTTAATAAACTGCGCAACTGTTTTCAAAAATCTGACCGGAAATCAAACCTGTGCTCTGGTTGCACCAAATTCCAACCGCTGGCCCATCAAGGAATGCTCCGCACAGCAGCTGTGTGAACTGTAATTATACTGTGTGCATTCCCGCTGGATACAAATGTATTCCTGATTGTGTTCGATGTAAATGTTTATTATCTCCGCAAGCATGCAAACGAGACTCCAGGATGGTGTGTTGCCTCCCTGGTGCAAGGGTCAAGGATGTCTCAGAGCGGCTGCAGAACATCTTGGATGGGGGGGGGTGAACAGCCAGTTGTCGTGGTGCATATAGGTACCAACGATATAGATAAAAAACGGGATGAGGTCCTAAAAGCTTAATATAGGGAGTTAGGACGTAGATTTAAAAATAGGACCGCAAAGGTAGTAATCTCAGGAGTGCTACAAGTGCCACGTCCTAGTCAGAGTAGAAATAGAAGGCTATTTCAGATGAATACATGGCTGGAGGAATGGTGTGAGGGGGAGGGATTCAAATTCCTGTGACATTGGAACCAGTTCTGGGAGATGTGGGAACAGTTCAAACTGGATGGTTTGCACCTGAGCAGGGCCAGGACCAATGTCCTAGGGGGAGTGTTTGCTAGTGCTCTGGGGGAGGGTTTAAACTAAAATGGCAGAGGGTTGGGTACCTGAGCAGGTTTACAGAGGAAAGGGAAACAAGGATAAAAGCAAAAGATAGGAAGGAGAAAAACAGAAGTGGCAGTCAGAGAAATCACTGGTTTTAATCAAACATGGCCACAGTAAATAACAATTCTAATAGGTCTAAGAGCGCTAAAAAGACAAGCCTGAAGGCTTTGTGTCTTAATGCGAGGAGCATTCGTAAAAAGGTGGATGAATTAGCTGCGCAAATAAAGGAATACGAATAGGATATGATTGGGATTACGGAAACATGGCTCCAGGGTGGCCAAGGCTGGGAACTCAACATCCAGGGGTGTTCAATATTCAGGAAAGATAGCGAAAAAGGAAAGGGAGGTGGGGTAGCATTGCTGGTTAAAGAAGGGATTAACACAATTGTAAGGAAGGATATTAGCTCTGATGATGTGGAATCTCTATGGTTAGAACTGAGTAATACCAAGGGGCAGAAAACGTTAGTGGGAGTGGTATATACACCTCCAAACAGTAATGCGCAGGTTGGGGATGGCATTAAAAGGGAAATTAGAGAAGCGTGCAATAAGGCCACAGCATTCATCATGGGCGAATTTTATCGACATATAGATTGGGCTAACCAAATTAGTAAGAATACTGTGGAGGTGGAATTCCTGGAATGTTTACGGGATGGTTTCCTGGACCAATATGTCGAGGAACCAACCAGAGATCAGGCCATCTTAGACTGGGTATAATGTAACGAGAAAGGATTAATTAGCAATCTTGTTGTACGAGGCCCCTTGGGCAGGAGCGATCATAATGTGATCGAAATCTTCATTAAGATTGAGAATGATGAGACTAGGGTCCTGAATTTAAATAAGGGAAACTACGATGATCTGAGGCACGAGTTGGGTAGGATTGATTGGGGAATGTCACTCAAAGGGTTTACGGTGGATAGGTAATGGCAAACATTCAAATAACGCATGGATGATCTACGTAATTTTTTCATCCCAGTTTGGCTTAAAAATAAAACAAAAAAGGTGACTCAACCGTGGCTAACAAGGGTAATAAGGGATAGCATAAGATCCAAGGAGAGGACACATAAATTGGCCAGAATAAGCGGTAAACCTGAGGACTGGGAGCAGTTTAGGATTCAACAAAGGAGGACAAAGAGATTAATTAAGAAAGGGATAATAGAATATGAGAGTGAGTTGGCTGGGAACATAAAAAACTGACTGTCAAAACTTTTATAGATATGTGAAGAGAAAAAGATTGGTGAAGTCAAGTGTAGGTCCCTTGCAGTCAGAATCAGGGGAATTTATAATGGGGAACAAAGAAATGGCAGACCAATTAAATATATATTTTAGTTCTGTCTTCGCAAAGGAGGACACAAATAACCTCCCAGAGATGTTGGGGAACATAGGGTGTGATGAAAGGGAGGAAATGAAAGAAATCAGCATTTGTAGGGAAATGGTGTTGGGGAAATTGATGGGATTGAAGGCCGATAAATCCCCAGGGCCTGATAATCTACATCCAGGGGTAATTAAGGAAGTGGCCCTAGAATTAGTAGATGCATTGCTGATCATCTTCCAACATTCGAAAGAATCTGGAACAGTACCCATGGATTGGAGGGTAACTAATGTTACCCCACTCTTCAAAAAAGTTGGTAGAGAGCAAACGGGGAATTACAGACCAGTAAGTCTGACATCGGTAGTGGGGAAAATGCTAGAGACCATTGTAAAAGATGGAATAGCAGAGCACTTCGAAAACAGTGAAAGGATCGGACAAATTCAACATGGATTTACAAAAGGTAAATAGTGCTTGACTAATCTACTGGAATTTTTTGAGCATGTAACTAGTAAAATATATAAGGGAGAATCAGTGGGTGTGGTGTATTTGGACTTTCAGAAGACTTTCGATAAGGTCCCACATAAGAGATTAGCGTGTAAAGTTAAGGAACATGGGATTGGGGGCAAGGTATTGATTTGGATAGAGTACAGATTGGCAGACAGAAAGCAAAGTGTTGGAATAAATGGGTCTTTTTATGAGTGGTCCCTATATCCAGGGCTCTAATACCTATGGTCCCTATATCCAGTGCTCTTATATTCTCAGCCCCTATATCCAGGACACAAAAGACCCGTTGGAATAAACCGGTCTTTATCCGAGTGGCAGGCAGTGAATAGTGGGGTTTTGCAGGGAGTGTCCTTGGACCCCAGCTATTCACAATATATATTAATGATCTAGACAAGGGAACTAGATGTAATTTTTCAAAATTTTCAGATGACAAAAAGCTGGGTGGGCGTGTGTGCTTTGAGGAGGATGCCGAGAAACTACAGGATGATTTGGACAGGTTGGGTGATTGGGCAAAAGCATGGCAAATGCAAGATAACGTGGATAAATGTGAGGTTATCCTCTTTGGTGGCAGAAACAGGGAGGCAGATTATTATCTGCATGGCAATAATTGAGAGAAGGGGAAGTGCAACGAGACCTAGGTGTTGTTGTGCACGAGCAGCTGAAGGTAAGCATGCAGGTGCAGCAGGCAGTTAAGAAGGCAAATGGTATGTTGGCCTTCATAGCGAGAGGGTTTGAGTACAGGAACAAGGATGTCTTGCTGCAGTTGTACAGGTATTTGGTGAGACCACATCTTGAGTATTGTGTGGAGTTTTGGTCGGTTTATCTGAGGAAGGATGTTCTTGCCATGGAAGGAGTTCAGCGAAGATTCACCAGGCTGATACCTGGGACGGCAGGAATGACGCATGAGGAGAGATTGGGACGATTGGACTTGTACTCGCTGGAGTTTAGAAGAATGAGAGGGGATCTCATTGTAAGTTATAAAATTCTGACAGGACTGGACAGAATAGATGCAGGAAGGATGTTCCCGATGGCCGGGAAGTTCAGAATCAGGGTTACAGTCTAAGGATAAATGGTAATCTAATTAGGACAGAAATTAGGAGGAAGGCAGTAGACGCCAATACATTAAATATATTCAAGAAGGAGTTGGATATATTTCTTAAGGCTAAAGGGATCAAAGGGTATGGGGAGAAAGCAGGGACCGGGTATTGAATTTAAAGAAGCCATCCCCTATGGATAAGACCTGCGAATACACAGGATCTGCTCAGACAAGGAGGAACGCGATGGACACCTACAGATGCTGAAAGACGCCCTCGTAAGAACGGGATATGACGCTCGACTCGTCGATCGACAGTTCCGATGGGCCACAGCGAAAAATCGCATAGACCTCCTCAGAAGAGAAACACGGGACATAACCAACAGAGTACCCTTCGTCATCCAGTACTTCCCCGGAGCGGAGAAACTACGTCATGTACTTCGCAGCCTTCAACATGTCATCGATGATGACGAACACCTCGCTAAGGCCATCCCCACGCCTCCACTACTCGCCTTCAAACAGCCGCCTAACCTCAAACAGACCTTCATTCGCAGCAAATTACCCAGCTTTCAGGAGAACAGCGACCATGACACCACACAACCCTGCCACAGCAACCTCTGCAAGGCATGCCAGATCATCAACACAGATAGCTTCATCACACATGAGGACACCACCCACCAGATACATGGTACATACTCATGTGACTCGGACAACGTTGTCTCCCTCATACGTTGCAGGAAAGGATGCCCCGGAGCATGGTACATCACGAGACCATGCAGACACTGCGACAATGGATGAACAGACACCATGCAACAATCGCCAGGCAGGAGTGTTCCCTCGCTGTCGGGGAACACTTCAGCAGTCAAGGACATTCAGCCTCCGATCTTCGGGTAAGCATTGTGCAAGGCGGCCTTTGAGACACACGACAATGCAAAATCATCGAGCAGAAACTGATAGCCAAGTTCCGCACCCATGAGGACGGCCTGAAACGGGATCTTGGGTTCATGTCATGCTACATGTAACCCCACCTGACGTAGGGTCATCTAGACTCGAGTCGTCATTGGCTTGTTCTCTCCACACAGATGCGGCCGGACATGCTGTGATTTCCAGAAAAAAAATGTTAATTGTCTGTTTTTTTGTTTTTATACAGACACCACCTCATTGCTTTTTGATGTAATGTTTTCCTGATTGACCTGTTTGGAAACCATTTACACCTTTGATTGCTGTGATTATCTCTCTGCCGAGGTGTGATAAATGGCAGTTAGAAAGATTACCTGTAAACATCTGACATTATTCTCTGACTATATAAGCTGTGTTTTTATGCATCTCTCCACTTCACCTGACGAAGGAGCAGCGCTCCGAAAGCTTGTGATTTCAAATAAAGCTGTTGGACCATAACCTGGTGTTGTGTGATTTCTTACATTTGTCCACCCCAGTCCAACACTGGCTTCTCCACACCATGACTGTCTATAAGGTCAGAGGGATCACATCCAGCTATATATAGTGAGTGTATAAAAATCGCAATCATAAATTAAAATAATTAAGATCAAGACTCAAAAATTCAAAAATTAGAAGCATAAATCTGTCAAGAAAAACAATAAAACACCACAAGACCGTTTGAGACCAAGTACAGGATCATTTAATTCTTGAACATAAATAAAGGCAATTACAATGCTATGAAGACAGAGTTGGCAATCGTGGACTGGGAAAATAGATTAAAGGGCAAGTCGTTAGAAAAACAGTGGCTGTCAATTAAGGAGATTTTTCATAACTCTCAGGAAAGGTTTATTTCAGTGAGAAAGAAAGAATCTACGAGAAGGATGAATGATCAGTGACTAACTAAGGACGTGAAGGATGCTATGAAATTGAAGGAAATTCTGCTGATGATACAAAGCTAGGTGGGACTGTAACTGTTAGGAGAACACAAAGAGTCTGTGTAAACAGTAACCTGGGGAAGGTATTCTGTAACATCATAAACAAAAGACTTATAAACTTCCTTGAGGAGCACAATGTCTTGAGTAAAAGCCAAATTGGATTCCTGCCAAACTATAGAACATCAGGTCATATCTTCACCCGACAGACCCTAATTGACAAACACGTTCACCATAACAAAAGCTAAATCTACGCATGCTTTATAGATTTCCAGAAGGCTTTTGACTCCATCTGGCATGACGGTTTATTCCTGAAACTTATCGAAAGCGGGGTAGGGGGAAAAACATATGATGTAATTAAATCAATGTATACAAACAACAAATGTGCAGTTAAAATTGGAGACAAACAAACAAAATACTTCCCACAGGGGCGGGGGGTGATGCAGGGCTCGCCAATCTCACCGACACTCTTTAATATTTACATAAATGCATTGGCAAAACTACTTGAACAATCTACAGCACCCGGCCTCACCCTATATGAATCCAAGGTTAAATTCCTCCTCTATGCAGACGACCTGCTTCTGCTGTCACCAACTAAGGAGGGTCTACAGCAGAACCTGGATCTGCTGGAGTCGTACTGCCAGACTTGGGCCCTGACAATAAATCCCCAAAAAACCAAAGTCCTTGTGTTCCAGCAAAGACCCAGACAGCAGGGACCCAAAATAAATTTCACACTAGGAACAACCAAAATTGAACAAACCACTAACTACACATACTTGGGCTTAAAAATCAGTTCTACGGGAAACTTCAAACTGGCTGTGAATGAACTGAAAGAGAAAGCAAGAAGGGCTTTCTATGCCATTAAAAAATCAATCCAAATAGAAATCCCAAATAGCAGTTGGCTAAAAATTTTCAAATCAGTAATTGAACCAATTGCACTCTATGGCAGTGAGGTATGCAAAATGGGACAAACACCCAATTGAGATCCTACATGCAGAATTCTGTAAAAGTATCCTCCGGACTCAAAGGAAAACAGTAAACAATGCATGCAGGGCGGAACTAGGCCAATATCCATTAATAATCACTATCCAAAAAAGAGCCACCAAATTTTGGAATCACCTACAAATGAGCAACCCCCAATGCTATCACTACGACGCCCTGAAATGCCAAGAGCTGACCATAAAGAAGAATACCCTCAGTCAACTAGTCCTGGGACTCAGTGAAGTAACTACTAACACTACTAACAATAACCAGCCCCAGGACAGTGACAGCATAACACAAATAATTCGACCCAACACAATCGTCGCTGAGCAAAAGGAAAAATATCTGACATGTTGGGCAGAAACATCAAAAACCCAAAGCAAACTCAATTGCTACTTGGCCCTAAACAGACCATACAACATAGCTGATTACCTGACCATGGTAAAGGACAGCAAACTGAGAAAAATCCTGACAATGTACAGACTTAGTGAACATAGCCTGGCGATCGAAAAAGGTAGACACAGGCAGACCCGGCTACCAAGAGAGGACAGGATATGCTCTCACTGCAGTCAGGGAATGGTGGAGACAGAGATGCACTTCCTCACAGCTTGTAGAAAATATCAGGGCATAAGGGAGAATTTCTACCCAAAATTTACAAAAATATGCCCGGAATTCAGAAAATTGAATGACGACCAAAAACTCACATACCCACTAGGGGAAGAGAGAAGTTGCATAACACTAGCGGCACACTATGTTACAGCTTGCCATAAACAGAGGGACAACCACTAAAGATAAGATAAGAGTATATATAAATTATATGAAAGTATATTTTTCACTCAGGGATATATCTGTTTATACACTGTATGGATAGATCTGTATTTTTGTGAACAAACATGAATGTTTTCCGATGCTTTGGCAACATAAGATGTAACTTGTCATGCCAATAAAGCGATTTGAATTGAATTGAATTGATATATATCTATACATATAAATCGGTCCTTCTGTCTGTCCTTCTGTCTGTCCTTCTGTCTGTCTGCACGTGTGCATCTGGGCGGCAATGCGCTCGAAAGTTACAGGGCGTACCTACGCGTGCGTTACGTCGAAAGAAAGCTTACCTTTCCAACACTGTTTTAAGCGTATTTAAGTTTCGGCCGGGCTAAAATCGCGCCCGCGGCATCTGAAAAACCTTAACATTCCGCTCATTAGCATCTCATTATCCGCTCATTAGCGACAGAGTGACCTCGAGCTCGACCAATCGTAGGCCGGGTTGCTGGCGTGTGCCGCCGGGCCAATTGGTGCGTGTGTGGGCGGGACTTATCGTTCTGAACGGAGGTGAGTCGCTGCAATCTTGATTCCAAAATTTTCCTTTCTTTTTCCCGCTTTCTGCGTCTTTAAAAAAAACGTTGCTTTTAAAACACATATTGTTTTTTAAAAAAATGATTTAGAGAATGTAATTAACTTATCTAATCTCATTAATTTTCCTACCTTTCCCCGTTTTTCCAGGTTGGCGTCGAAGCCTCCGCCTCTCCTCCGCACCCACGCCCGAGCTAGGCACCTCCCGGCCCCACTCGAAGGCTGGAGGGGCGGGCCTCAGCCCAGCGCCGCTACCTTACTAAAGGGTGCGCGCGCGTGCAGCAGGAGCAGCTGAGATGCGGTGTCTCGCTCTCTCTGGCTCGGCTGGGGGGCGGGGCTTGGTGAGCGTCAAGGGTAACCCGTCAACCGGGCCCGCCGGCCGTCTCGCACAGCCGCAATCTTGAAGCCAGCTCGGGAGGCCGGTGCTCGGAAGATCACGCCTCCGGAGTTCGGTGCTTGGTTGGTGGGGGGGGGCGAGCCTCGGGGGTAGGGGTTGGGGTGGGGGTGGTGGTTGGGGGGGCGAGTCTCTGGGGGGCCAACCTCGGGAGTTTGGGGGGTGGGGATCAGGTGGCTCGGGAGTTTGGGGGGACGGGGATCAGGGGGCTCGTGGACTCACCCCCTTCCCCTCCCCACCCCCCTCCCTTCTCTCCCCCCTCCTCTCTCCTCCTCCCTCCTCACCCCCTCCTCCCCTCCCTCCCTCCGCCCCTCCCTCCCCCCTCTCCTCCTCCCTCCCCTCCCCCCCTCCCCTCCCCCTCTCCTCCCTCTCTTCCCCCCAGTCGTTCTCTCTCTTCCCCCCAGTCGCTCTCTCTTCCCCCCCCAGTCGCTCTCTCTCTTCCCCCCCAGTCGCTCTCTCTCTTCCCCCCCAGTCGCTCTCTCTCTTCCCCCCCAGTCGCTCTCTCTATTCCCCCCGAGTCACTCTCTCTCTTTCCCCCAGTCGCTCTCTCTCTTCCCCCCCAATCGCTCTCTCTCTTCCCCCCGAGTCGCTCTCTCTCTTCCCCCCAGTCGCTCTCTCTCTTCCCCCCAGTCGCTCTCTCTTCCCCCCCAGTCTCTCTCTCTCTCTCTCTCTCTCTCTCTTCCAACAACAACATGCCCTCGAAAAAACCTCGGCACCGCTGGGCACTCCAGCTAGTATATATATATATATAGATACTAGCTGGAGTACTCAGCATTGCCGAGGTAACTGAAGAACCCTCTGCCATGTTTATAAAACTGTTACTAAAACAGTTGGGATTGAAGAACTCTTCCTAAGCACCCAGGAGGTGGCTCTTTAACTTCGTTTTTTGTTAATGGGGATCGCCAGTAGCCATATACTCCAGGTTTTATAGTTTTGGGTATGTCTCGCCTGGTCAACAGCTTGCCGTGCCTGAGTCTGGTCAGGAGTCTGAGGCTCTGGCTTGGGTATGTCTCGCTTGGCCAACAGCTTGCCGTGCCTGAGTCTGGTCAGGAGTCTCTGACACCCCCCTCCCTCCCTCACCCTCTCTCCCTCCCTCCCTTCCTCTCCCTCCACCTCTCTCTCCCTCCCTCTCACTCCCTCCCCTTCTCTCTCTCCCTCCCTCCCCCGTCTGTCCCACTCCCCCTCCCTCTCACTCGCTCCCCTTCACTTTCTCCCTCCCTCCCCCTCTCTCTCCCTCTCCGCGCTCCTTCTCAGCCTCTCCTCTCCCTCCCTCCCCCTCTCTCTCCCTCCCCCTGTCTCTCCCTCCCTCCCCCTCTCTCCCCCTC
>NC_140998.1:174465677-174493699 GCF_052327205.1 Somniosus microcephalus | reverse complement strand
AGAGAGAGCCGGGTGAGTGGGGTGAAAGGGAGAGCTCTACCGGAGAGAGAGCCGGGTGAGTGGGGGAGCTCTATCGGGAGAGAGCCGGATGAGTGGCAGAGCTCTATCGGGAGAGAGAGCCGGGTGAGTGGGGGAGCGAGAGAGCCGGGTGAGCTCTATCGGGGAGAGAGAGCCGGGTGAGCGGGGGAGCTCTATCGGGGAGAGAGCCGGGTGAACGGGAGAGCTCTATCGGGGAGAGAGAGCCGGGTGAGCGGGGGGAGCTCTATCGGAGAGAGAGCCGGGTGAGTGGCAGAGCTCTATCGGGAGAGAGAGCCGGGTGAGTGGGGGGAGCTCTATCGGAAGAGAGAGTCGGGTGAGTGGGGGAGCTCTATCGGGAGAGAGAGCCGGGTGAGCGGGAGAGCTCTATCGGGAGAGAGAGCCGGGTGAGCGGGGGAGCTCCATCGGGGAGAGAGAGCCGGGTGAGTGGGGAGCTCTATCGGGGTGAGCTCTATCGGGGAGAGAGAGCCGGGTGAGTGGGGGAGCTCTATCGGGAGAGAGAGCCGGGTGAGTGGGGGAGCTCTATCGGGAGAGAGAGCCGGTGAGTGGGGTGAACGGGAGAGCGCTACCGGAGAGAGAGCCGGGTGAGTGGGGTGAACGGGAGAGCTCTACCGGAGAGAGAGCCGGGTGAGTGGGGGAGCTCTATCGGGGAGAGAGAGCCGGGTGAGTGGGGGAGCTCTATCGGGGGAGAGAGAGCCGGGTGAGTGGCGGAGCTCTATCGGGAGAGAGAGCCGGGTGAGTGGCAGAGCTCTATTGGGAGAGAGAGCCGGGTGAGCGGGGGAGCTCTATCGGGGAAGAGAGAGCCCGGGTGAGCGGGGGAGCTCTATCGGGAAGAGAGAGCCGGGTGAGTGGGTGAACGGGGAGAGCTCTACCGGAGAGAGAGCCGGGTGAGTGGGGGAGCTCTATCGGGGAGAGAGAGCCGGGTGAGCGGGAGTGCTCTATCGGGAGAGAGAGCCGGGTGAGTGGGTGAACGGGAGAGCTCTACCGAGAGAGAGCCGGGTGAGTGGGGGAGCTCTATCGGGGAGAGAGAGCCGGGTGAGGCGGAGTGCTCTATCGGGAGAGAGAGCCGGGTGAGTGGGGGAGCTCTATCGGGGAGAGAGAGCCGGGTGAGTGGGGGAGCTCTATCGGGGAGAGAGAGCCGGGTGAGCGGGAGAGCTCTATCGGGGATAGAGAGCCGGGGTGAGTGGGGGAGCTCTATCAGGAGAGAGAGCCGGGTGAGCGGGAGAGCTCCATCGGGGAGAGAGAGCCGGGTGAGTGGGGGAGCTCTATCGGGGAGAGAGAGCCGGGTGAGTGGGGGAGCTCTATCGGGAGAGAGAGCCGGGTGAGTGGGGGAGCTCTATCGGGAGAGAGAGCCGGGTGAGTGCGGGTGGTCTATCGGGGAGAGAGAGCCGGGTGAGTGGGTGTGAACGGGAGAGCTCTACCGGAGAGAGAGCCGGGTGAGTGGGGGAGCTCTATCGGGAGAGAGCCGGGTGAGTGGGAGAGCTCTATCAGGGAGAGAGCCGGGTGAGCTCTATCGGGGAGAGAGAGCCGGGTGAGCGGGGGAGCTCTATCGGGGAGAGAGCCGGGTGAGTGGGGGTGAACGGGAGAGCTCTATCGGGGAGAGAGCCGGGTGAGTGAGAGAGCCGGGTGAGCGGGGAGCTCTATCGGGGAGAGAGCCGGGTGAGCGGGGTGAACGGGAGAGCTCTATCGGGGAGAGAGAGCCGGGTGAGTGGGGGAAGCTCTATCGGGAGAGAGCCGGGTGAGTGAGAGAGCCGGGTGAGTGGGGGACCTCTATCGGGGAGAGAGAGCCGGGTGAGCGGGGGGAGCTCTATCGGGAAGAGAGAGCCGGGTGAGTGGGGTGAACGGGAGAGCTCCATCGGGGAGAGAGAGCCGGGTGAGTGGGGTAGCTCTATCGGGAGAGAGAGGTGGGTGAGCTCTATCGGGAGAGAGAGCCGGGTGAGCGGGGAGACCTCCATCGGGGAGAGAGAGCCGGGTGAGTTGGGGAGCTCTATCGGGGAGAGAGAGCCGGGTGAGCTCTATCGGGAGAGAGAGCCGGGTGAGTGGGGGAGCTCTAATCGGGAGAGAGAGCCGGGTGAGTGGGGGAGCTCTATCGGGAGAGAGAGCCGGGTGAGTGGGGGAGCTCTATCGGGGAGAGAGAGCCGGGTGAGTGGGGGAGCTCTATCGGGGAGAGAGAGCCGGGTGAGTGGGGGAGCTCTATCGGGGAGAGAGAGCCGGGTGAGTGGGGGAGCTCTATCGGGGAGAGAGAGCCGGGTGAGTGGGGAGCTCTATCGGGGAGAGAGAGCCGGGTGAGTGGGGGAGCTCTATCGGGGAGAGAGAGCGGGTGAGTGGGGGAGCTCTATCGGGGAGAGAGAGGTGGGGGAGCTCTATCGGGAGAGAGCCGGGTGAGTGGCGGAGCTCTATCGGGAGAGAGAGCCGGGTGAGTGGCAGAGCTCTATCGGGAGAGAGAGCCGGGGTGAGTGGCAGAGGTCTATCGGGAGAGAGAGCCGGGTGAGCGGGAGAGCTCTATCGGGGAGAGAGAGCCGGGTGAGTGGGGGAGCTCTATTGGGAGAGAGAGCCGGGTGAGCGGGGAGCTCCATCGGAGAGAGAGCCGGGTGAGTGGGGGAAGCTCTATCGGGAGAGAGCCGGGTGAGTGAGAGAGCCGGGTGAGTGGCAGAGCTCTATCGGGAGAGAGAGTCGGGTGAGTGGCAGAGCTCTATCGGGAGAGAGAGCCGGGTGAGTGGGAGAGCTCTATCGGGGGAGAGAGCCGGGTGAGTGGCAGAGCTCTATCGGGAGAGAGAGCCGGGGAGAGAGAGCCGGGTGAGCGGGAGAGCTCTATCGGGGAGAGAGAGCCGGGTGAGTGGGGGAGCTCTATCAGGAGTGAGAGCCGGGTGAGCGGGGGAGCTCTATCGGGGAAGAGAGAGCCGGGTGAGCGGGGGAGCTCTATCGGGAAGAGAGAGCCGGGTGAGCGGGGGAGCTCTATCGGGGAGAGCTCCACCGGGGAGAGAGAGCCGGGTGAGTGGCAGAGCTCTATCGGGGAGAGAGAGCCGGGTGAGTGGGGGAGCTCTATCAGGAGAGAGAGCCGGGTGAGCGGGGGAGCTCCATCGGGGAGAGAGAGCCGGGTGAGTGGCAGAGCTCTATCGGGGAGAGAGAGCCGGGTGAGCTCTATCGGGAGAGAGAACCGGGTGAGTGGGGGAGCTCTATCGGGAGAGAGAGCCGGGTGAGTGGGGGAGCTCTATCGGGAGAGAGAGCCGGGTGAGTCGGGGAGCTCTATCGGGAGAGAGAGCCGGGTGAGTGGGGGAGCTCTATCGGGAGAGAGAGCCGGGTGAGTGGGGGAGCTCTATCGGGAGAGAGAGCCGGGTGAGTCGGGGAGCTCTATCGGGAGAGAGAGCCGGGTGAGTGGGGGAGCTCTATCAGGAGAGAGAGCCGGGTGAGTGGGGTGAACGGGAGAGCTCAACCGGAGAGAGAGCCGGGTGAGTGGGGGAGCTCTATCGGGGAGAGAGAGCCGGGTGAGTGGGGGAGCTCTATCGGGGAGAGAGAGCCGGGTGAGTGGGGGAGCTCTTTCGGGGAGAGAGAGCCGGGTGAGTGGGGGAGCTCTATCGGGGAGAGAGAGCCGGGTGAGTGGGGGAGCTCTATCGGGGAGAGAGAGCCGGGTGAGTGGGGGAGCTCTATCGGGGAGAGAGAGCCGGGTGAGCGGGGGAGCTCTATCGGGAGAGAGCCGGGTGAGTGGCAGAGCTCTATCGGGAGAGAGAGCCGGGTGAGTGGCAGAGCTCTATCGGGAGAGAGAGCCGGGTGAGCGGGAGAGCTCTATCGGGGAGAGAGAGCCGGGTGAGTGGGGGAGCTCTATCAGGAGAGAGAGCCGGGTGAGCGGGGGAGCTCCATCGGGGAGAGAGAGCCGGGTGAGTGGGGGAGCTCTATCGGGGAGAGAGAGCCGGGTGAGTGGGGGAGCTCTATCGGGAGAGAGAGCCGCGTGAGTGGGGGAGCTCTATCGGGAGAGAGAGCCGGGTGAGTGGGGGTGGTCTATCGGGAGAGAGAGCCGGGTGAGTGGGGTGAACGGGAGAGCTCTACCGGAGAGAGAGCCGGGTGAGTGGGGGAGCTCTATCAGGGGGAGAGAGCCGGGTGAGTGGGGGAGCTCTATCGGGAGAGAGCCGGGTGAGTGGCAGAGCTCTATCGGGAGAGAGAGCCGGGTGAGTGGGGGAGCGAGAGAGCCGGGTGAGCTCTATCGGGGAGAGAGAGCCGGGTGAGCGGGGGAGCTCTATCGGGGAGAGAGAGCCGGGTGAGTGGGGGAGCTCCATCGGGGAGAGAGAGCCGGGTGAGTGGGGGAGCTCTATCGGGGAGAGAGAGCCGGGTGAGTGGGGGAGCTCTATCGGGGAGAGAGAGCCGGGTGAGTGGGGGAGCTCTGTCGGGGAGAGAGAGCCGGGTGAGCGGGGGAGCTCTATCGGGAGAGAACCGGGTGAGTGGCAGAGCTCTATGGGGGAGAGAGAGCCGGGTGAGTGGGGGAGCTCTATCGGGAGAGAGAGCCGGGTGAGCGGGGGAGCTCTATCGGGGAAGAGAGAGCCGGGTGAGCGGGGGAGCTCTATCGGGAAGAGAGAGCCGGGTGAGCGGGGGAGCTCTATCGGGGTGAGCTCTATCGGGGAGAGAGCGCCGGGTGAGTGGGGGAGCTCTATCGGGGAAGAGAGAGCCGGGTGAGCGTGGGAGCTCTATCGGGAAGGGAGAGCCGGGTGAGCGGGGGAGCTCTATCGGGGAGAGCTCCACCGGGGAGAGAGAGCCGGGTGAGTGGCAGAGCTCTATCGGGAGAGAGAGCCGGGTGAGCGGGAGAGCTCTATCGGGAGAGAGAGCCGGGTGAGTGGCAGAGCTCTATCGGGAGAGAGAGCCGGGTGAGCGGGAGAGCTCTATCGGGGAGAGAGAGCCGGGTGAGTGGGGGAGCTCTATCAGGAGAGAGAGCCGGGTGAGCGGGGGAGCTCCATCGGGGAGAGAGAGCCGGGTGAGTGGCAGAGCTCTATCGGGGAGAGAGAGTCGGGTGAGTGGGGGAGCTCTATCGGGAGAGAGAGCCGGGTGAGCGGGGGAGCTCTATCGGGGAAGAGAGAGCCGGGTGAGCGGGGGAGCTCTTTCGGGAAGAGAGAGCCGGGTGAGCGGGGGAGCTTTATCGGGGTGAGCTCTATCGGGGAGAGAGAGCCGGGTGAGCTCTATCGGGAGAGAGAGCCGGGTGAGTGGGGGAGCTCTATCGGGAGAGAGAGCCGGGTGAGTGGGGGAGCTCTATCGGGAGAGAGTGCCGGGTGAGCGGGGGATCTCCATCGGGGAGAGAGAGCCGGGTGAGTGGGGGAGATCTATCGGGGAGACAGAGCCGGGTGAGTGGGGGAGCTCTATCGGGAGAGAGAGCCGGGTGAGCGGGGGAGCTCCATCGGGGAGAGAGAGCCGGGTGAGTGGGGGTGGTCTATCGGGAGAGAGAGCCGGGTGAGTGGGGTGAACGGGAGAGCTCTACCGGAGAGAGAGCCGGGTGAGTGGGGGAGCTCTATCAGGGGGAGAGAGCCGGGTGAGTGGGGGAGCTCTATCGGGAGAGAGCCGGGTGAGTGGCAGAGCTCTATCGGGAGAGATAGCCGGGTGAGTGGGGGAGCGAGAGAGCCGGGTGAGCTCTATCGGGGAGAGAGAGCCGGGTGAGCGGGGGAGATCTCTCGGGGAGAGAGAGCCGGGTGAGTGGGGGAGCTCCATCGGGGAGAGAGAGCCGGGTGAGTGGGGGAGCTCTATCGGGGAGAGAGAGCCGGGTGAGTGGGGGAGCTCTATCGGGGAGAGAGAGCCGGGTGAGTGGGGGAGCTCTATCGGGGAGAGAGAGCCGGGTGAGCGGGGGAGCTCTATCGGGAGAGAGCCGGGTGAGTGGCAGAGCTCTATCGGGGAGAGAGAGCCGGGTGAGTGGGGGAGCTCTATCGGGAGAGAGAGCCGGGTGAGCGGGGGAGCTCTATCGGGGAAGAGAGAGCCGGGTGAGCGGGGGAGCTCTATCGGGAAGAGAGAGCCGGGTGAGCGGGGGAGCTCTATCGGGGTGAGCTCTATCGGGGAGAGAGCGCCGGGTGAGCTCTATCGGGAGAGAGAGCCGGGTGAGTGGGGGAGCTCTATCGGGAGAGAGAGCTGGGTGAGTGGGGTGAACGGGAGAGCTCTACCGGAGAGAGAGCCGGGTGAGTGGGGGAGCTCTATCAGGGGGACAGAGCCGGGTGAGTGGGGGAGCTCTATCGGGGAGAGAGAGCCGGCTGAGTGGGGGAGCTCTATCGGGGAGAGAGAGCCGGCTGAGTGGGGGAGCTCTATCGGGGAGAGAGAGCCGGGTGAGTGGGGGAGCTCTATTGGGGAGAGAGAGCCGGGTGAGTGGGGGAGCTCTATCGGGGAGAGAGAGCCGGGTGAGCGGGGGAGCTCTATCGGGGAGAGAGAGCCGGGTGAGCGGGGGAGCTCTATCGGGGAGAGAGAGCCGGGTGAGCGGGGGAGCTCTATCGGGAGAGAGCCGGGTGAGTGGCAGAGCTCTATCGGGAGAGAGAGCCGGGTGAGCGGGGGAGCTCCATCGGGGAGAGAGAGCCGGGTGAGTGGGGGAGCGAGAGAGCCGGGTGAGCGGGGGAGCTCTATCGGGGAGAGGGCCGGGTGAGTGGGGTGAACGGGAGAGCTCTATCGGGGAGAGAGAGCCGGGTGAGTGGGGGAAGCTCTTTCGGGAGAGAGCCGGGTGAGTGAGAGAGCCGGGTGAGTGGGGGAGCACTATCGGGGAGAGAGAGCCGGGTGAGTGGGGGAGCTCCATCGGGGAGAGAGAGCCGGGTGAGTGGGGGAGCTCTATCGGGGAGAGAGAGCCGGGTGAGTGGGGGAGCTCTATCGGGGAGAGAGAGCCGGGTGAGTGGGGGAGCTCTATCAGGGAGAGAGAGCCGGGTGAGCTCTATCGGGAGAGAGCCGGGTGAGTGGCAGAGCTCTATCGGGAGAGAGAGCCGGGTGAGTGGCAGAGCTCTAACGGGAGAGAGAGCCGGGTGAGCGGGAGAGCTCTATCGGGAGAGAGAGCCGGGTGAGTGGCAGAGCTCTATCGCGAGAGAGAGCCGGGTGAGTGGCAGAGCTCTATCGGGAGAGAGAGCCGGGAGAGAGAGCCGGGGGAGCGGGAGAGCTCTATCGGGGAGAGAGAGCCGGGTGAGCGGGAGAGCTCTATCGGGGAGAGAGAGCCGGGTGAGTGGTGGAGCTCTATCGGGGAAGAGAGAGCCGGGTGAGCGGGGGAGCTGCATCGGGAAGAAAGAGCCGGGTGAGCGGGAGAGCTCCATCGGGGAGAGAGAGCCGGGTGAGTGGGGGAGCTCTGTCGGGGAGAGAGAGCCGGGTGAGCTCTATCGGGAGAGAGAGCCGGGTGAGTGGGGGAGCTCTATCGGGGAGAGAGAGCCGGCTGAGTGGGGGAGCTCTATCGGGGAGAGAGAGCCGGGTGAGTGGGGGAGCTCTATCGGGGAGAGAGAGCCGGGTGAGTGGGGGAGCTCTATCGGGGAGAGAGAGCCGGGTGAGTGGGGGAGCTCTATCGGGGAGAGAGAGCCGGGTGAGTGGGGGAGCTCTATCGGGGAGAGAGAGCCGGGTGAGCTCTATCGGGAGAGAGAGCCGGGTGAGTGAGAGAGCCGGGTGAGTGGCAGAGCTCTATCGGGAGAGAGAGTCGGGTGAGTGGCAGAGCTCTATCGGGAGAGAGAGCCGGGTGAGCGGGAGAGCTCTATCGGGAGAGAGAGCCGGGTGAGTGGCAGAGCTCTATCGGGAGAGAGAGCCGGGTGAGTGGCAGAGCTCTATCGGGAGAGAGAGCCGGGAGAGAAAACCGGGTGAGTGGGGGAGCTCTATCAGGAGAGAGAGCCGGGTGAGCGGGGGAGCTCTATCGGGGAAGAGAGAGCCGGGTGAGCGGGGGAGCTCTATCGGGGAGAGCTCCATCGGGGAGAGAGAGCCGGGTGAGTGGGGGAGCTCTATCGGGGAGAGAGAGCCGGGTGAGTGGGGGAGCTCTATCGGGGAGAGAGAGCCGGGTGAGTGGGGGAGCTCTATCGGGGAGAGAGAGCCGGGTGAGTGGGGGAGCTCTATCGGGAGAGAGAGCCGGGTGAGCGGGAGAGCTCTATCGGGAGAGAGAGCCGGGTGAGTGGCAGAGCTCTATCGGGAGAGAGAGCCGGGTGAGCGGGAGAGCTCTATCGGGGAGAGAGAGCCGGGTGAGCGGGGGAGCTCCATCGGGGAGAGAGAGCCGGGTGAGTGGGGGAGCTCTATCGGGGAGAGAGAGCCGGGTGAGCTCTATCGGGAGAGAGAGCCGGGTGAGTGGGGGAGCTCTATCGGGAGAGAGAGCCGGGTGAGTGGGGGTGGTCTATCGGGGGAGAGAGAGCCGGGTGAACGGGAGAGCTCTACCAGAGAGAGAGCCGGGTGAGTGGGGGAGCTCTATCAGGGGGAGAGAGCCGGGTGAGTGGCAGAGCTCTATCGGGAGAGAGAGCCGGGTGAGTGGGGGGGCGAGAGAGCCGGGTGAGTGGGAGAGCTCTATCAGGGAGAGAGCCGGGTGAGCTCTATCGGGGAGAGAGAGCCGGGTGAGTGGGGGAGCTCTATCGGGGAGAGAGAGCCGGGTGAGTGGGGGAGCTCTATCGGGGGGAGAGAGCCGGGTGAGTGGGGGAGCTCTATCGGGGAGAGAGAGCCGGGTGAGTGGGTGAGCTCTATCGGGGAGAGAGAGCCGGGTGAGTGGGGGAGCTCTATCGGGGAGAGAGAGCCGGGTGAGTGGGGGAGCTCTATCGGGGAGAGAGAGCCGGGTGAGTGGGGGAGCTCTATCGGGGAGAGAGAGCCGGGTGAGTGGGGGAGCTCTATCGGGGAGAGAGAGCCGGGTGAGTGGGGGAGCTCTATCGGGGAGAGAGAGCCGGGTGAGTGGGGGAGCTCTATCGGGGAGAGAGAGCCGGGTGAGCGGGGGAGCTCTATCGGGAGAGAGCCGGGTGAGCGGGAGAGCTCTATCGGGGAGAGAGAGCCGGGTGAGTGGGGGAGCTCTATCAGGAGAGAGAGCCGGGTGAGCGGGGGAGCTCCATCGGGGAGAGAGAGCCGGGTGAGTGGGGGAGCTCTATCGGGGAGAGAGAGCCGGGTGAGTGGGGGAGCTCTATCGGGAGAGAGAGCCGGGTGAGTGGGGGAGCTCGATCGGGAGAGAGAGCCGGGTGAGTGGAGGTGGTCTATCGGGAGAGAGAGCCGGGTGAGTGGGGTGAAAGGGAGAGCTCTACCGGAGAGAGAGCCGGGTGAGTGGGGGAGCTCTATCGGGAGAGAGCCGGATGAGTGGCAGAGCTCTATCGGGAGAGAGAGCCGGGTGAGTGGGGGAGCGAGAGAGCCGGGTGAGCTCTATCGGGGAGAGAGAGCCGGGTGAGCGGGGGAGCTCTATCGGGGAGAGAGCCGGGTGAACGGGAGAGCTCTATCGGGGAGAGAGAGCAGGGTGAGTGGGGGAAGCTCTATCGGGAGAGAGCCGGGTGAGTGGGGGAGCTCTATCGGGGAGAGAGAGCCGGGTGAGTGGGGGAGCTCTATCGGGGAGAGAGAGCCGGGTGAGTGGGGGAGCTCCATCGGGGAGAGAGAGCCGGGTGAGTGGGGGAGCTCTATCGGGGAGAGAGAGCCGGGTGAGCGGGGGAGCTCTACCGGGGTGAGCTCTATCGGGGAGAGAGAGCCGGGTGAGTGGGGGAGCTCTATCGGGAGAGAGAGCCGGGTGAGCGGGGGAGCTCCATCGGGAGAGAGAGCCGGGTGAGTGGGGGAAGCTCTATCGGGAGAGAGCCGGGTGAGTGAGAGAGCCGGGTGAGTGGCAGAGCTCTATCGGGAGAGAGAGTCGGGTGAGTGGCAGAGCTCTATCGGGAGAGAGAGCCGGGTGAGCGGGAGAGCTCTATCGGGGGAGAGAGCCGGGTGAGTGGCAGAGCTCTATCGGGAGAGAGAGCCGGGTGAGTGGCAGAGCTCTATCGGGAGAGAGAGCCGGGAGAGAGAGCCGGGTGAGCGGGAGAGCTCTATCGGGGAGAGAGAGCCGGGTGAGTGGGGGAGCTCTATCAGGAGTGAGAGCCGGGTGAGCGGGGGAGCTCTATCGGGGAAGAGAGAGCCGGGTGAGCGGGGGAGCTCTATCGGGAAGAGAGAGCCGGGTGAGCGGGGGAGCTCTATCGGGGAGAGCTCCACCGGGGAGAGAGAGCCGGGTGAGTGGCAGAGCTCTATCGGGGAGAGAGAGCCGGGTGAGTGGGGGAGCTCTATCAGGAGAGAGAGCCGGGTGAGCGGGGGAGCTCCATCGGGGAGAGAGAGCCGGGTGAGTGGCAGAGCTCTATCGGGGAGAGAGAGCCGGGTGAGTGGGGGAGCTCTATCGGGAGAGAGAGCCGGGTGAGTGGGGGAGCTCTATCGGGAGAGAGAGCCGGGTGAGTCGGGGAGCTCTATCGGGAGAGAGAGCCGGGTGAGTGGGGGAGCTCTATCGGGAGAGAGAGCCAGGTGAGTGGGGGAGCTCTATCGGGAGAGAGAGCCGGGTGAGTCGGGGAGCTCTATCGGGAGAGAGAGCTGGGTGAGTGGGGGAGCTCTATCAGGAGAGAGAGCCGGGTGAGTGGGGTGAACGGGAGAGCTCTACCGGAGAGAGAGCCGGGTGAGTGGGGGAGCTCTATCGGGGAGAGAGAGCCGGGTGAGTGGGGGAGCTCTATCGGGGAGAGAGAGCCGGGTGAGTGGGGGAGCTCTTTCGGGGAGAGAGAGCCGGGTGAGTGGGGGAGCTCTATCGGGGAGAGAGAGCCGGGTGAGTGGGGGAGCTCTATCGGGGAGAGAGAGCCGGGTGAGTGGGGGAGCTCTATCGGGGAGAGAGAGCCGGGTGAGTGGCAGAGCTCTATCGGGAGAGAGAGCCGGGTGAGTGGCAGAGCTCTATCGGGAGAGAGAGCCGGGTGAGCGGGAGAGCTCTATCGGGGAGAGAGAGCCGGGTGAGTGGGGGAGCTCTATCAGGAGAGAGAGCCGGGTGAGCGGGGGAGCTCCATCGGGGAGAGAGAGCCGGGTGAGTGGGGGAGCTCTATCGGGGAGAGAGAGCCGGGTGAGTGGGGGAGCTCTATCGGGAGAGAGAGCCGGGTGAGTGGGGGAGCTCTATCGGGAGAGAGAGCCGGGTGAGTGGGGGTGGTCTATCGGGAGAGAGAGCCGGGTGAGTGGGGTGAACGGGAGAGCTCTACCGGAGAGAGAGCCGGGTGAGTGGGGGAGCTCTATCAGGGGGAGAGAGCCGGGTGAGTGGGGGAGCTCTATCGGGAGAGAGCCGGGTGAGTGGCAGAGCTCTATCGGGAGAGAGAGCCGGGTGAGTGGGGGAGCGAGAGAGCCGGGTGAGCTCTATCGGGGAGAGAGAGCCGGGTGAGCGGGGGAGCTCTATCGGGGAGAGAGAGCCGGGTGAGTGGGGGAGCTCCATCGGGGAGAGAGAGCCGGGTGAGTGGCAGAGCTCTATGGGGGAGAGAGAGCCGGGTGAGTGGGGGAGCTCTATCGGGAGAGAGAGCCGGGTGAGCGGGGGAGCTCTATCGGGGAAGAGAGAGCCGGGTGAGCGGGGGAGCTCTATCGGGAAGAGAGAGCCGGGTGAGCGGGGGAGCTCTATCGGGGTGAGCTCTATCGGGGAGAGAGCGCCGGGTGAGTGGGGGAGCTCTATCGGGGAAGAGAGAGCCGGGGGAGCTCTATCGGGAAGGGAGAGCCGGGTGAGCGGGGGAGCTCTATCGGGGAGAGCTCCACCGGGGAGAGAGAGCCGGGTGAGTGGCAGAGCTCTATCGGGAGAGAGAGCCGGGTGAGCGGGAGAGCTCTATCGGGAGAGAGAGCCGGGTGAGTGGCAGAGCTCTATCGGGAGAGAGAGCCGGGTGAGCGGGGGAGCTCCATCGGGGAGAGAGAGCCGGGTGAGGGGGGGAGCTCTATCGGGGAGAGAGAGCCGGGTGAGTGGGGGTGGTCTATCGGGAGAGAGAGCCGGGTGAGTGGGGTGAACGGGAGAGCTCTACCGGAGAGAGAGCCGGGTGAGTGGGGGAGCTCTATCAGGGGGAGAGAGCCGGGTGAGTGGGGGAGCTCTGTCGGGGAGAGAGAGCCGGGTGAGTGGGGGAGCTCTATCGGGGAGAGAGAGCCGGGTGAGCGGGGGAGCTCTATCGGGAGAGAGCCGGGTGAGTGGCAGAGCTCTATCGGGGAGAGAGAGCCGGGTGAGTGGGGGAGCTCTATCGGGAGAGAGAGCCGGGTGAGCGGGGGAGCTCTATCGGGGAAGAGAGAGCCGGGTGAGCGGGGGAGCTCTATCGGGAAGAGAGAGCCGGGTGAGCGGGGGAGCTCTATCGGGGTGAGCTCTATCGGGGAGAGAGCGCCGGGTGAGCTCTATCGGGAGAGAGAGCCGGGTGAGTGGGGGAGCTCTATCGGGAGAGAGAGCTGGGTGAGTGGGGTGAACGGGAGAGCTCTACCGGAGAGAGAGCCGGGTGAGTGGGGGAGCTCTATCAGGGGGACAGAGCCGGGTGAGTGGGGGAGCTCTATCGGGGAGAGAGAGCCGGCTGAGTGGGGGAGCTCTATCGGGGAGAGAGAGCCGGGTGAGTGGGGGAGCTCTATCGGGGAGAGAGAGCCGGGTGAGTGGGGGAGCTCTATTGGGGAGAGAGAGCCGGGTGAGTGGGGGAGCTCTATCGGGGAGAGAGAGCCGGGTGAGTGGGGGAGCTCTATCGGGGAGAGAGAGCCGGGTGAGCGGGGGAGCTCTATCGGGGAGAGAGAGCCGGGTGAGCGGGGGAGCTCTATCGGGAGAGAGCCGGGTGAGTGGCAGAGCTCTATCGGGAGAGAGAGCCGGGTGAGCGGGGGAGCTCCATCGGGGAGAGAGAGCCGGGTGAGTGGGGGAGCGAGAGAGCCGGGTGAGCGGGGGAGCTCTATCGGGGAGAGAGCCGGGTGAGTGGGGTGAACGGGAGAGCTCTATCGGGGAGAGAGAGCCGGGTGAGTGGGGGAAGCTCTTTCGGGAGAGAGCCGGGTGAGTGAGAGAGCCGGGTGAGTGGGGGAGCACTATCGGGGAGAGAGAGCCGGGTGAGTGGGGGAGCTCCATCGGGGAGAGAGAGCCGGGTGAGTGGGGGAGCTCTATCGGGGAGAGAGAGCCGGGTGAGTGGGGGAGCTCTATCGGGGAGAGAGAGCCGGGTGAGTGGGGGAGCTCTATCGGGGAGAGAGAGCCGGGTGAGCTCTATCGGGAGAGAGCCGGGTGAGTGGCAGAGCTCTATCGGGAGAGAGAGCCGGGTGAGTGGCAGAGCTCTATCGGGAGAGAGAGCCGGGTGAGCGGGAGAGCTCTATCGGGAGAGAGAGCCGGGTGAGTGGCAGAGCTCTATCGCGAGAGAGAGCCGGGTGAGTGGCAGAGCTCTATCGGGAGAGAGAGCCGGGAGAGAGAGCCGGGGGAGCGGGAGAGCTCTATCGGGGAGAGAGAGCCGGGTGAGCGGGAGAGCTCTATCGGGGAGAGAGAGCCGGGTGAGTGGTGGAGCTCTATCGGGGAAGAGAGAGCCGGGTGAGCGGGGGAGCTGTATCGGGAAGAAAGAGCCGGGTGAGCGGGAGAGCTCCATCGGGGAGAGAGAGCCGGGTGAGTGGGGGAGCTCTGTCGGGGAGAGAGAGCCGGGTGAGCTCTATCGGGAGAGAGAGCCGGGTGAGTGGGGGAGCTCTATCGGGGAGAGAGAGCCGGCTGAGTGGGGGAGCTCTATCGGGGAGAGAGAGCCGGGTGAGTGGGGGAGCTCTATCGGGGAGAGAGAGCCGGGTGAGTGGGGGAGCTCTATCGGGGAGAGAGAGCCGGGTGAGTGGGGGAGCTCTATCGGGGAGAGAGAGCCGGGTGAGCTCTATCGGGAGAGAGAGCCGGGTGAGTGAGAGAGCCGGGTGAGTGGCAGAGCTCTATCGGGAGAGAGAGTCGGGTGAGTGGCAGAGCTCTATCGGGAGAGAGAGCCGGGTGAGCGGGAGAGCTCTATCGGGAGAGAGAGCCGGGTGAGTGGCAGAGCTCTATCGGGAGAGAGAGCCGGGAGAGAGAGCCGGGTGAGTGGGGGAGCTCTATCAGGAGAGAGAGCCGGGTGAGCGGGGGAGCTCTATCGGGGAAGAGAGAGCCGGGTGAGCGGGGGAGCTCTATCGGGGAGAGCTCCATCGGGGAGAGAGAGCCGGGTGAGTGGGGGAGCTCTATCGGGGAGAGAGAGCCAGGTGAGTGGGGGAGCTCTATCGGGGAGAGAGAGCCGGGTGAGTGGGGGAGCTCTATCGGGGAGAGAGAGCCGGGTGAGTGGGGGAGCTCTATCGGGAGAGAGAGCCGGCTGAGCGGGAGAGCTCTATCGGGAGAGAGAGCCGGGTGAGTGGCAGAGCTCTATCGGGAGAGAGAGCCGGGTGAGCGGGAGAGCTCTATCGGGGAGAGAGAGCCGGGTGAGCGGGGGAGCTCCATCGGGGAGAGAGAGCCGGGTGAGTGGGGGAGCTCTATCGGGAAGAGAGAGCCGGGTGAGCTCTATCGGGAGAGAGAGCCGGGTGAGTGGGGGAGCTCTATCGGGAGAGAGAGCCGGGTGAGTGGGGGAGCTCTATCGGGAGAGAGAGCCGGGTGAGTGGGGGTGGTCTATCGGGGGAGAGAGAGCCGGGTGAGTGGGGGAGCTCTATCGGGAGAGAGAGCCGGGTGAGCGGGAGAGCTCTATCGGGGAGAGAGAGCCGGGTGAGTGGGGGAGCTCTATCGGGAGAGAGAGCCGGGTGAGCGGGAGAGCTCTATCGGGGAGAGAGAGCCGGGTGAGTGGGGGAGCTCTATCGGGAGAGAGAGCCGGGTGAGCGGGGGAGCTCCATCGGGAGAGAGAGCCGGGTGAGTGGGGGAGCTCTATCGGGAGAGAGAGCCGGGTGAGTGGCAGAGCTCTATCGGGAGAGAGAGCCGGGTGAGCGGGAGAGCTCTATCGGGGAGAGAGAGCCGGGTGAGTGGGGGAGCTCTATCAGGAGAGAGAGCCGGGTGAGCGGGGGAGCTCCATCGGGGAGAGAGAGCCGGGTGAGTGGCAGAGCTCTATCGGGGAGAGAGAGTCGGGTGAGTGGGGGAGCTCTATCGGGAGAGAGAGCCGGGTGAGCGGGGGAGCTCTATCGGGGAAGAGAGAGCCGGGTGAGCGGGGGAGCTCTTTCGGGAAGAGAGAGCCGGGTGAGCGGGGGAGCTTTATCGGGGTGAGCTCTATCGGGGAGAGAGAGCCGGGTGAGCTCTATCGGGAGAGAGAGCCGGGTGAGTGGGGGAGCTCTATCGGGAGAGAGAGCCGGGTGAGTGGGGGAGCTCTATCGGGAGAGAGAACCGGGTGAGTGGGGGAGCTCTATCGGGAGAGAGAGCCGGGTGAGTGGGGGAGCTCTATCGGGAGAGAGTGCCAGGTGAGTCGGGGAGCTCTATCGGGAGAGAGAGCCGGGTGAGTGGGGGAGCTCTATCGGGAGAGAGAGCCGGGTGAGTGGGGTGAACGGGAGAGCTCTACCGGAGAGAGAGCCGGGTGAGTGGGGGAGCTCTATCGGGGAGAGAGAGCCGGGTGAGTGGCAGAGCTCTATCGGGAGAGAGAGCCGGGTGAGCGGGAGAGCTCTATCGGGGAGAGAGAGCCGGGTGAGCGGGGGATCTCCATCGGGGAGAGAGAGCCGGGTGAGTGGGGGAGCTCTATCGGGGAGAGAGAGCCGGGTGAGTGGGGGAGCTCTATCGGGAGAGAGAGCCGGGTGAGCGGGGGAGCTCCATCGGGGAGAGAGAGCCGGGTGAGGGGGGGAGCTCTATCGGGGAGAGAGAGCCGGGTGAGTGGGGGTGGTCTATCGGGAGAGAGAGCCGGGTGAGTGGGGTGAACGGGAGAGCTCTACCGGAGAGAGAGCCGGGTGAGTGGGGGAGCTCTATCAGGGGGAGAGAGCCGGGTGAGTGGGGGAGCTCTATCGGGAGAGAGCCGGGTGAGTGGCAGAGCTCTATCGGGAGAGATAGCCGGGTGAGTGGGGGAGCGAGAGAGCCGGGTGAGCTCTATCGGGGAGAGAGAGCCGGGTGAGCGGGGGAGATCTCTCGGGGAGAGAGAGCCGGGTGAGTGGGGGAGCTCCATCGGGGAGAGAGAGCCGGGTGAGTGGGGGAGCTCTATCGGGGAGAGAGAGCCGGGTGAGTGGGGGAGCTCTATCGGGGAGAGAGAGCCGGGTGAGTGGGGGAGCTCTATCGGGGAGAGAGAGCCGGGTGAGCGGGGGAGCTCTATCGGGAGAGAGCCGGGTGAGTGGCAGAGCTCTATCGGGGAGAGAGAGCCGGGTGAGTGGGGGAGCTCTATCGGGAGAGAGAGCCGGGTGAGCGGGGGAGCTCTATCGGGGAAGAGAGAGCCGGGTGAGCGGGGGAGCTCTATCGGGAAGAGAGAGCCGGGTGAGCGGGGGAGCTCTATCGGGGTGAGCTCTATCGGGGAGAGAGCGCCGGGTGAGCTCTATCGGGAGAGAGAGCCGGGTGAGTGGGGGAGCTCTATCGGGAGAGAGAGCTGGGTGAGTGGGGTGAACGGGAGAGCTCTACCGGAGAGAGAGCCGGGTGAGTGGGGGAGCTCTATCGGGGGGACAGAGCCGGGTGAGTGGGGGAGCTCTATCGGGGAGAGAGAGCCGGCTGAGTGGGGGAGCTCTATCGGGGAGAGAGAGCCGGGTGAGTGGGGGAGCTCTATCGGGGAGAGAGAGCCGGGTGAGTGGGGGAGCTCTATTGGGGAGAGAGAGCCGGGTGAGTGGGGGAGCTCTATCGGGGAGAGAGAGCCGGGTGAGTGGGGGAGCTCTATCGGGGAGAGAGAGCCGGGTGAGCGGGTGAGCTCTATCGGGGAGAGAGAGCCGGGTGAGCGGGGGAGCTCTATCGGGAGAGAGCCGGGTGAGTGGCAGAGCTCTATCGGGAGAGAGAGCCGGGTGAGCGGGGGAGCTCCATCGGGGAGAGAGAGCCGGGTGAGTGGGGGAGCGAGAGAGCCGGGTGAGCGGGGGAGCTCTATCGGGGAGAGAGCCGGGTGAGTGGGGTGAACGGGAGAGCTCTATCGGGGAGAGAGAGCCGGGTGAGTGGGGGAAGCTCTTTCGGGAGAGAGCCGGGTGAGTGAGAGAGCCGGGTGAGTGGGGGAGCACTATCGGGGAGAGAGAGCCGGGTGAGTGGGGGAGCTCCATCGGGGAGAGAGAGCCGGGTGAGTGGGGGAGCTCTATCGGGGAGAGAGAGCCGGGTGAGCTCTATCGGGAGAGAGCCGGGTGAGTGGCAGAGCTCTATCGGGAGAGAGAGCCGGGTGAGTGGCAGAGCTCTATCGGGAGAGAGAGCCGGGTGAGCGGGAGAGCTCTATCGAGAGAGAGAGCCGGGTGAGTGGCAGAGCTCTATCGCGAGAGAGAGCCGGGTGAGTGGCAGAGCTCTATCGGGAGAGAGAGCCGGGAGAGAGAGCCGGGGGAGCGGGAGAGCTCTATCGGGGAGAGAGAGCCGGGTGAGCGGGAGAGCTCTATCGGGGAGAGAGAGCCGGGTGAGCGGGGGAGCTGTATCGGGAAGAAAGAGCCGGGTGAGCGGGAGAGCTCCATCGGGGAGAGAGAGCCGGGTGAGTGGGGGAGCTCTGTCGGGGAGAGAGAGCCGGGTGAGCTCTATCGGGAGAGAGAGCCGGGTGAGTGGGGGAGCTCTATCGGGGAGAGAGAGCCGGCTGAGTGGGGGAGCTCTATCGGGGAGAGAGAGCCGGGTGAGTGGGGGAGCTCTATCGGGGAGAGAGAGCCGGGTGAGTGGGGGAGCTCTATCGGGGAGAGAGAGCCGGGTGAGTGGGGGAGCTCTATCGGGGAGAGAGAGCCGGGTGAGCTCTATCGGGAGAGAGAGCCGGGTGAGTGAGAGAGCCGGGTGAGTGGCAGAGCTCTATCGGGAGAGAGAGTCGGGTGAGTGGCAGAGCTCTATCGGGAGAGAGAGCCGGGTGAGCGGGAGAGCTCTATCGGGAGAGAGAGCCGGGTGAGTGGCAGAGCTCTATCGGGAGAGAGAGCCGGGAGAGAGAGCCGGGTGAGTGGGGGAGCTCTATCAGGAGAGAGAGCCGGGTGAGCGGGGGAGCTCTATCGGGGAAGAGAGAGCCGGGTGAGCGGGGGAGCTCTATCGGGGAGAGCTCCATCGGGGAGAGAGAGCCGGGTGAGTGGGGGAGCTCTATCGGGGAGAGAGAGCCAGGTGAGTGGGGGAGCTCTATCGGGGAGAGAGAGCCGGGTGAGTGGGGGAGCTCTATCGGGGAGAGAGAGCCGGGTGAGTGGGGGAGCTCTATCGGGAGAGAGAGCCGGGTGAGCGGGAGAGCTCTATCGGGAGAGAGAGCCGGGTGAGTGGCAGAGCTCTATCGGGAGAGAGAGCCGGGTGAGCGGGAGAGCTCTATCGGGGAGAGAGAGCCGGGTGAGCGGGGGAGCTCCATCGGGGAGAGAGAGCCGGGTGAGTGGGGGAGCTCTATCGGGAAGAGAGAGCCGGGTGAGCTCTATCGGGAGAGAGAGCCGGGTGAGTGGGGGAGCTCTATCGGGAGAGAGAGCCGGGTGAGTGGGGGAGCTCTATCGGGAGAGAGAGCCGGGTGAGTGGGGGTGGTCTATCGGGGGAGAGAGAGCCGGGTGAGTGGGGGAGCTCTATCGGGAGAGAGAGCCGGGTGAGCGGGAGAGCTCTATCGGGGAGAGAGAGCCGGGTGAGTGGGGGAGCTCTATCGGGAGAGAGAGCCGGGTGAGCGGGAGAGCTCTATCGGGGAGAGAGAGCCGGGTGAGTGGGGGAGCTCTATCGGGAGAGAGAGCCGGGTGAGCGGGGGAGCTCCATCGGGAGAGAGAGCCGGGTGAGTGGGGGAGCTCTATCGGGAGAGAGAGCCGGGTGAGTGGGGGAAGCTCTATCGGGAGAGAGCCGGGTGAGTGGCAGAGCTCTATCGGAAGAGAGAGTCGGGTGAGTGGGGGAGCTCTATCGGAAGAGAGAGAGCCGGGTGAGTGGGGGAGCTCTATCGGAAGAGAGAGTCGGGTGAGTGGCAGAGCTCTATCGGAAGAGAGAGCCGGGTGAGTGGGGGAGCTCTATCGGAAGAGAGAGTCGGGTGAGTGGCAGAGCTCTATCGGAAGAGAGAGCCGGGTGAGTGGGGGAGCTCTATCGGAAGAGAGAGAGCCGGGTGAGTGGGGGAGCTCTATCGGAAGAGAGAGTCGGGTGAGCGGGGGAGCTCTATCGGGAGAGAGAGCCGGGTGAGTGGGGGAGCTCTATCGGGAGAGAGAGCCGGGTGAGCGGGGGAGCTCTATCGGGAGAGAGAGCCGGGTGAGCGGGAGAGCTCTATCGGGAGAGAGAGCCGGGTGAGCGGGAGAGCTCTATCGGGAGAGAGAGAGCCGGGTGAGCGGGAGAGCTCTATCGGGAGAGAGAGCCGGGTGAGTGGCAGAGCTCTATCGGGAGAGAGAGCCGGGTGAGTGGGGGAGCTCTATCGGAAGAGAGAGAGCCGGGTGAGTGGGGGAGCTCTATCGGAAGAGAGAGAGCCGGGTGAGTGGGGGAGCTCTATCGGAAGAGAGAGCCGGGTGAGTGGGGGAGCTCTATCGGGAGAGAGAGCCGGGTGAGCGGGAGAGCTCTATCGGAAGAGAGAGTCGGGTGAGTGGGGGAGCTCTATCGGAAGAGAGAGTCGGGTGAGTGGGGGAGCTCTATCGGGAGAGAGAGCCGGGTGAGTGGGGGAGCTCTATCGGAAGAGAGAGTCGGGTGAGTGGGGGAGCTCTATCGGGAGAGAGAGCCGGGTGAGCGGGAGAGCTCTATCGGGAGAGAGAGCCGGGTGAGCGGGAGAGCTCTATCGGGAGAGAGAGCCGGGTGAGCGGGGGAGCTCTATCGGGAGAGAGAGCCGGGTGAGTGGGGGAGCTCTATCGGGAGAGAGAGCCGGGTGAGTGGCAGAGCTCTACCGGAGAGAGAGCCGGGTGAGCGGGGGAGCTCCATCGGGGAGAGAGAGCCGGGTGAGTGGGGGAGCTCTATCGGGAGAGAGAGCCGGGTGAGTGGCAGAGCTCTATCGGGAGAGAGAGCCGGGTGAGCGGGGGAGCTCCATCGGGGAGAGAGAGCCGGGTGAGTGGGGGAGCTCTATCGGGGTGAGCTCTATCGGGGAGAGAGAGCCGGGTGAGTGGGGGAGCTCTATCGGGAGAGAGAGCCGGGTGAGTGGGGGAGCTCTATCGGGAGAGAGAGCCGGGTGAGTGGGGGAGCTCTATCGGGAGAGAGAGCCGGGTGAGTGGGGTGAACGGGAGAGCTCTACCGGAGAGAGAGCCGGGTGAGTGGGGTGAACGGGAGAGCTCTACCGGAGAGAGAGCCGGGTGAGTGGGGGAGCTCTATCGGGGAGAGAGAGCCGGGTGAGTGGGGGAGCTCTATCGGGGAGAGAGAGCCGGGTGAGTGGCGGAGCTCTATCGGGAGAGAGAGCCGGGTGAGTGGCAGAGCTCTATTGGGAGAGAGAGCCGGGTGAGCGGGGGAGCTCTATCGGGGAAGAGAGAGCCGGGTGAGCGGGGGAGCTCTATCGGGAAGAGAGAGCCGGGTGAGTGGGTGAACGGGAGAGCTCTACCGGAGAGAGAGCCGGGTGAGTGGGGGAGCTCTATCGGGGAGAGAGAGCCGGGTGAGCGGGAGTGCTCTATCGGGAGAGAGAGCCGGGTGAGTGGGTGAACGGGAGAGCTCTACCGGAGAGAGAGCCGGGTGAGTGGGGAAGCTCTATCGGGGAGAGAGAGCCGGGTGAGCGGGAGTGCTCTATCGGGAGAGAGAGCCGGGTGAGTGGGGGAGCTCTATCGGGGAGAGAGAGCCGGGTGAGTGGGGGAGCTCTATCGGGGAGAGAGAGCCGGGTGAGCGGGAGAGCTCTATCGGGGATAGAGAGCCGGGTGAGTGGGGGAGCTCTATCAGGAGAGAGAGCCGGGTGAGCGGGAGAGCTCCATCGGGGAGAGAGAGCCGGGTGAGTGGGGGAGCTCTATCGGGGAGAGAGAGCCGGGTGAGTGGGGGAGCTCTATCGGGAGAGAGAGCCGGGTGAGTGGGGGAGCTCTATCGGGAGAGAGAGCCGGGTGAGTGCGGGTGGTCTATCGGGGAGAGAGAGCCGGGTGAGTGGGGTGAACGGGAGAGCTCTACCGGAGAGAGAGCCGGGTGAGTGGGGGAGCTCTATCGGGAGAGAGCCGGGTGAGTGGGAGAGCTCTATCAGGGAGAGAGCCGGGTGAGCTCTATCGGGGAGAGAGAGCCGGGTGAGCGGGGGAGCTCTATCGGGGAGAGAGCCGGGTGAGTGGGGTGAACGGGAGAGCTCTATCGGGGAGAGAGCCGGGTGAGTGAGAGAGCCGGGTGAGCGGGGGAGCTCTATCGGGGAGAGAGCCGGGTGAGCGGGGTGAACGGGAGAGCTCTATCGGGGAGAGAGAGCCGGGTGAGTGGGGGAAGCTCTATCGGGAGAGAGCCGGGTGAGTGAGAGAGCCGGGTGAGTGGGGGACCTCTATCGGGGAGAGAGAGCCGGGTGAGCGGGGGAGCTCTATCGGGAAGAGAGAGCCGGGTGAGTGGGGTGAACGGGAGAGCTCCATCGGGGAGAGAGAGCCGGGTGAGTGGGGTAGCTCTATCGGGAGAGAGAGGTGGGTGAGCTCTATCGGGGAGAGAGAGCCGGGTGAGCGGGGAGACCTCCATCGGGGAGAGAGAGCCGGGTGAGTTGGGGAGCTCTATCGGGGAGAGAGAGCCGGGTGAGCTCTATCGGGAGAGAGAGCCGGGTGAGTGGGGGAGCTCTAATCGGGAGAGAGAGCCGGGTGAGTGGGGGAGCTCTATTGGGAGAGAGAGCCGGGTGAGTGGGGGAGCTCTATCGGGGAGAGAGAGCCGGGTGAGTGGGGGAGCTCTATCGGGGAGAGAGAGCCGGGTGAGTGGGGGAGCTCTATCGGGGAGAGAGAGCCGGGTGAGTGGGGGAGCTCTATCGGGGAGAGAGAGCCGGGTGAGTGGGGGAGCTCTATCGGGGAGAGAGAGCCGGGTGAGTGGGGAGCTCTATCGGGGAGAGAGAGCCGGGTGAGTGGGGGAGCTCTATCGGGGAGAGAGAGGTGGGGGAGCTCTATCGGGAGAGAGCCGGGTGAGTGGCGGAGCTCTATCGGGAGAGAGAGCCGGGTGAGTGGCAGAGCTCTATCGGGAGAGAGAGCCGGGTGAGTGGCAGAGGTCTATCGGGAGAGAGAGCCGGGTGAGCGGGAGAGCTCTATCGGGGAGAGAGAGCCGGGTGAGTGGGGGAGCTCTATTGGGAGAGAGAGCCGGGTGAGCGGGGGAGCTCCATCGGAGAGAGAGCCGGGTGAGTGGGGAAGCTCTATCGGGAGAGAGCCGGGTGAGTGAGAGAGCCGGGTGAGTGGCAGAGCTCTATCGGGAGAGAGAGTCGGGTGAGTGGCAGAGCTCTATCGGGAGAGAGAGCCGGGTGAGTGGAGAGCTCTATCGGGGGAGAGAGCCGGGTGAGTGGCAGAGCTCTATCGGGAGAGAGAGCCGGGAGAGAGAGCCGGGTGAGCGGGAGAGCTCTATCGGGGAGAGAGAGCCGGGTGAGTGGGGGAGCTCTATCAGGAGTGAGAGCCGGGTGAGCGGGGGAGCTCTATCGGGGAAGAGAGAGCCGGGTGAGCGGGGGAGCTCTATCGGGAAGAGAGAGCCGGGTGAGCGGGGGAGCTCTATCGGGGAGAGCTCCACCGGGGAGAGAGAGCCGGGTGAGTGGCAGAGCTCTATCGGGGAGAGAGAGCCGGGTGAGTGGGGGAGCTCTATCAGGAGAGAGAGCCGGGTGAGCGGGGGAGCTCCATCGGGGAGAGAGAGCCGGGTGAGTGGCAGAGCTCTATCGGGGAGAGAGAGCCGGGTGAGCTCTATCGGGAGAGAGAACCGGGTGAGTGGGGGAGCTCTATCGGGAGAGAGAGCCGGGTGAGTGGGGGAGCTCTATCGGGAGAGAGAGCCGGGTGAGTCGGGGAGCTCTATCGGGAGAGAGAGCCGGGTGAGTGGGGAGCTCTATCGGGAGAGAGAGCCGGGTGAGTGGGGGAGCTCTATCGGGAGAGAGAGCCGGGTGAGTCGGGGAGCTCTATCGGGAGAGAGAGCCGGGTGAGTGGGGGAGCTCTATCAGGAGAGAGAGCCGGGTGAGTGGGGTGAACGGGAGAGCTCTACCGGAGAGAGAGCCGGGTGAGTGGGGGGGGTGAGTGGGGGAGCTCTATCGGGGAGAGAGAGCCGGGTGAGTGGGGGGAGCTCTATCGGGGAGAGAGAGCCGGGTGAGTGGGGGAGCTCTTTCGGGGAGAGAGAGCCGGGTGAGTGGGGGAGCTCTATCGGGGAGAGAGAGCCGGGTGAGTGGGGGAGCTCTATCGGGGAGAGAGAGCCGGGTGAGTGGGGGAGCTCTATCGGGGAGAGAGAGCCGGGTGAGCGGGGGAGCTCTATCGGGAGAGAGCCGGGTGAGTGGCAGAGCTCTATCGGGAGAGAGAGCCGGGTGAGTGGCAGAGCTCTATCGGGAGAGAGAGCCGGGGTGAGCGGGAGAGCTCTATCGGGGAGAGAGAGCCGGGTGAGTGGGGGGAGCTCTATCAGGAGAGAGAGCCGGGGTGAGCGGGGGAGCTCCATCGGGGAGAGAGAGCCGGGTGAGTGGGGGAGCTCTATCGGGGAGAGAGAGGCCGGGTGAGTGGGGGAGCTCTATCGGGAGAGAGAGCCGCGTGAGTGGGGGAGCTCTATCGGGAGAGAGAGCCGGGTGAGTGGGGGTGGTCTATCGGGAGAGAGAGCTCGGGTGAGTGGGGTGAACGGGAGAGCTCTACCGGAGAGAGAGCCGGGTGAGTGGGGGAGCTCTATCAGGGGGGGAGAGAGCCGGGTGAGTGGGGGAGCTCTATCGGGAGAGAGCGGGTGAGTGGCAGAGCTCTATCGGGGAGAGAGAGCCGGGTGAGTGGGGGGAGCGAGAGAGCCGGGTGAGCTCTATCGGGGAGAGAGAGCCGGGTGAGCGGGGGAGCTCTATCGGGGAGAGAGAGCCGGGTGTGAGTGGGGGAGCTCCATCGGGGGAGAGAGAGCCGGAGTGAGTGGGGGAGCTCTATCGGGGAGAGAGAGCCGGGTGAGTGGGGGAGCTCTATCGGGGAGAGAGAGCCGGGTGAGTGGGGGAGCTCTGTCGGGAGAGAGGAGCCGGTGTGAGCGGGGGAGCTCTATCGGGAGAGAACCGGGGTGAGTGGCAGAGCTCTATGGCGGGAGAGAGAGCCGGGTGAGTGGGGGAGCTCTATCGGGAGAGAGAGCCGGGTGAGCGGGGGGAGCTCTATCGGGAAGAGAGAGCCGGGGTGAGCGGGGGAGCTCTATCGGGAAGAGAGAGCCGGGGTGAGCGGGGGGAGCTCTATCGGGGTGAGCTCTATCGGGGAGAGAGCGCCGGGTGAGTGGGGGAGCTCTATCGGGGAAGAGAGAGCCGGGTGAGCGTGGGAGCTCTATCGGGAAGGGAGAGCCGGTGTGAGCGGGGGGAGCTCTATCGGGGAGAGCTCCACCGGGGAGAGAGAGCCGGGTGAGGTGGCAAGGAGCTCTATCGGGAGAGAGAGCCGGTGTGAGCGGGAGAGCTCTATCGGGAGAGAGAGCCGGGTGAGTGGCAGAGCTCTATCGGGAGAGAGAGCCGGGTGAGCGGGAGAGCTCTATCGGGGAGAGAGAGCCGGGGTGAGTGGGGGAGCTCTATCAGGAGAGAGAGCCGGGGTGAGCGGGGGGAGCTCCATCGGGGAGAGAGAGCCGGGTGAGTGGCAGAGCTCTATCGGGGAGAGAGAGTCGGGTGAGTGGGGGAGCTCTATCGGGAGAGAGAGCCGGGTGAGCGGGGGAGCTCTATCGGGAAGAGAGAGCCGGTGTGAGCGGGGGAGCTCTTTCGGGAAGAGAGAGCCGGGTGAGCGGGGGAGCTTTATCGGGGGTGAGCTCTATCGGGGAGAGAGAGCCGGGTGAGCTCTATCGGGAGAGAGAGCCGGGTGAGTGGGGGAGCTCTATCGGGAGAGAGAGCCGGGTGAGTGGGGGAGCTCTATCGGGAGAGAGAACCGGGTGAGTGGGGGAGCTCTATCGGGAGAGAGAGCCGGGGTGAGTGGGGGAGCTCTATCGGGAGAGAGTGCCGGGTGAGTCGGGGAGCTCTATCGGGAGAGAGAGCCGGGTGAGTGGGGGAGCTCTATCGGGAGAGAGAGCCGGGTGAGTGGGTGTGAACGGGAGAGCTCTACCGGAGAGAGAGCCGGGTGAGTGGGGGAGCTCTATCGGGAGAGAGCCGGGTGAGTGGCAGAGCTCTATCGGGAGAGATAGCCGGGTGAGTGGGGGGAGCGAGAGAGCCGGATGAGCTCTATCGGGGAGAGAGAGCCGGGTGAGCGGGGGAGATCTCTCGGGGAGAGAGAGCCGGGTGAGTGGGGGAGCTCCATCGGGGAGAGAGAGCCGGGTGAGTGGGGGAGCTCTATCGGGGAGAGAGAGCCGGGTGAGTGGGGGAGCTCTATCGGGGAGAGAGAGCCGGGTGAGTGGGGGAGCTCTATCGGGGAGAGAGAGCCGGGTGAGCGGGGGAGCTCTATCGGGAGAGAGCCGGGTGAGTGGCAGAGCTCTATCGGGGAGAGAGAGCCGGGTGAGTGGGGGAGCTCTATCGGGAGAGAGAGCCGGGTGAGCGGGGGAGCTCTATCGGGGAAGAGAGAGCCGGGTGAGCGGGGGAGCTCTATCGGGAAGAGAGAGCCGGGTGAGCGGGGGAGCTCTATCGGGGTGAGCTCTATCGGGGAGAGAGCGCCGGGTGAGCTCTATCGGGAGAGAGAGCCGGGTGAGTGGGGGAGCTCTATCGGGAGAGAGAGCTGGGTGAGTGGGGTGAACGGGAGAGCTCTACCGGAGAGAGAGCCGGGTGAGTGGGGGAGCTCTATCAGGGGGACAGAGCCGGGTGAGTGGGGGAGCTCTATCGGGGAGAGAGAGCCGGCTGAGTGGGGGAGCTCTATCGGGGAGAGAGAGCCGGGTGAGTGGGGAGCTCTATCGGGGAGAGAGAGCCGGGTGAGTGGGGGAGCTCTATTGGGGAGAGAGAGCCGGGTGAGTGGGGGAGCTCTATCGGGGAGAGAGAGCCGGGTGAGCGGGGGAGCTCTATCGGGGAGAGAGAGCCGGGTGAGCGGGGGAGCTCTATCGGGGAGAGAGAGCCGGGTGAGCGGGGGAGCTCTATCGGGAGAGAGCCGGGTGAGTGGCAGAGCTCTATCGGGAGAGAGAGCCGGGTGAGCGGGGAGAGCTCCATCGGGGAGAGAGAGCCGGGTGAGTGGGGGAGCGAGAGAGCCGGGTGAGCGGGGGAGCTCTATCGGGGAGAGGGCCGGGTGAGTGGGGTGAACGGGAGAGCTCTATCGGGGAGAGAGAGCCGGGTGAGTGGGGGAAGCTCTTTCGGGAGAGAGCCGGGTGAGTGAGAGAGCCGGGTGAGTGGGGGAGCACTATCGGGGAGAGAGAGCGGGTGAGTGGGGTCGGGGAGAGCTCCATCGGGGAGAGAGAGCGGGTGAGTGGGGGAGCTCTATCGGGGAGAGAGAGCCGGGTGAGTGGGGGAGCTCTATCGGGAGAGAGAGCCGGGTGAGTGGGGGAGCTCTATCAGGGAGAGAGAGCCGGGTGAGCTCTATCGGGAGAGAGCCGGGTGAGTGGCAGAGCTCTATCGGGAGAGAGAGCCGGGTGAGTGGCAGAGCTCTATCGGGAGAGAGAGCCGGGTGAGCGGGAGAGCTCTATCGGGAGAGAGAGCCGGGTGAGTGGCAGAGCTCTATCGCGAGGAGAGAGCCGGGTGAGTGGCAGAGCTCTATCGGGAGAGAGAGCCGGGAGAGAGAGCCGGGGGGAGCGGGAGAGCTCTATCGGGGAGAGAGAGCCGGGTGAGCGGGAGAGCTCTATCGGGGAGAGAGAGCCGGGTGAGTGGTGGAGCTCTATCGGGAAGAGAGAGCCGGGTGAGCGGGGGAGCTGCATCGGAAGAAAGAGCCGGGTGAGCGGGAGAGCTCCATCGGGGAGAGAGAGCCGGGTGAGTGGGGGAGCTCTGTCGGGGAGAGAGAGCCGGGTGAGCTCTTCGGGAGAGAGAGCCGGGTGAGTGGGGAGCTCTATCGGGGAGAGAGAGCCGGCTGAAGTGGGGGAGCTCTATCGGGGAGAGAGAGCCGGGTGAGTGGGGGAGCTCTATCGGGGAGAGAGAGCCGGGTGAGTGGGGGAGCTCTATCGGGGAGAGAGAGCCGGGTGAGTGGGCGAGCTCTATCGGGGAGAGAGAGCCGGGTGAGTGGGGGAGCTCTATCGGGGAGAGAGAGCCGGGTGAGCTCTATCGGGAGAGAGAGCCGGGGTGAGTGAGGAGAGAGCCGGGTGAGTGGCAGAGCTCTATCGCGAGGAGAGAGTCGGTGTGAGTGGCAGAGCTCTATCGGGAGAGAGAGCCGGAGTGAGCGGGAGAGCTCTATCGGGAGAGAGAGCCGGGTGAGTGGCAGAGCTCTATCGGGAGAGAGAGCCGGGTGAGTGGCAGAGCTCTATCGGGAGAGGAGAGCCGGGAGAGAGAGCCGGGTGAGTGGGGGAGCTCTATCAGGAGAGAGAGCCGGGTGAGCGGGGGAGCTCTATCGGGGAAGAGAGAGCCGGGTGAGCGGGGGAGCTCTATCGGGGAGAGCTCCATCGGGGAGAGAGAGCCGGGTGAGTGGGGAGCTCTATCGGGGAGAGAGAGCCGGGTGAGTGGGGAGCTCTATCGGGGAGAGAGAGCCGGGTGAGTGGGGGAGCTCTATCAGGGAGAGAGAGAGCCGGGTGAGTGGGGGAGCTCTATCGGGAGAGAGAGCCGGGTGAGCGGGAGAGCTCTATCGGGAGAGAGAGCCGGGTGAGTGGCAGAGCTCTATCGGGAGAGAGAGCCGGGTGTGAGCGGGAGAGCTCTATCGGGGAGAGAGAGCCGGTGTGAGCGGGGGAGCTCCATCGGGGAGAGAGAGCCGGGTGAGTGGGGGAGCTCTATCGGGGAGAGAGAGAGCCGGGTGAGCTCTATCGGGAGAGAGAGCCGGGTGAGTGGGGGAGCTCTATCGGGAGAGAGAGCCGGGTGAGTGGGGGTGGTCTATTCGGGGGAGAGAGAGCCGGGTGAACGGGAGAGAGCTCTACCCGGAGAGAGAGCCGGGTGAGTGGGGGAGCTCTATCAGGGGGAGAGAGCCGGGTGAGTGGCAGAGCTCTATCGGGAGAGAGAGCCGGGTGAGTGGGGGGGCGAGAGAGCCGGGTGAGTGGGAGAGCTCTATCAGGGAGAGAGCCGGGTGAGCTCTATCGGGGAGAGAGAGCCGGG
>NC_140998.1:174205063-174465177 GCF_052327205.1 Somniosus microcephalus | reverse complement strand
AAAAGGAAACATTTGCAGGGCTAAGGGGAAAGAGCAGGGAGTGAGACTAATTGGATAGCTCTTTTAGCGAGCTAGCAGAGCACGATGGGGCGAATGGCCACCTTTCTGTATTGTATTATTCTGAGATTCTTTTTACATCTTTAAATTTAGAGTGCAATGTCATTTATACACTGGATTTTAGAGTCTAAATTTTATCTTCTGATTTCTCCAATCTAAGTGTCAGTTTTTTGCACAGATTTTAACAAATGTGTATGTTCAAAAGAAGGCCTTCGATAAGGTCCCACACAAGAGGTTGGTGAATAAAATTAGGGCACATGGAATTTGGGGTAATATACTAGCATGGATTGAGAATTGGTTAACAAAGAGTAGGGATAAACGGGCCTTTTTCAGGATGGCAGGCTGTGACTAGTGGGGTACCGCAAGGATCGGTGCTTGGGCCCCAGCTATTCACAATCTATATCAATAGATGAGGGGACTAAATGTAACATTTCCAAATTTGCTGATTTTACAAAGCTAGGTGGCAGTGGCAGTTGTGAAGAGGATGTGAAGAGGCTTCAAGGGGATCTCGACAGGCTCAGTGAGTGGGCGAGAACATGGCAGATGGAATATAATAATGTGGATAAATGTGAAGTTATCCACTTTGGTAGAAAAAACTGAAAGGCAGAGTATTTCCTAAATGGTGTAAGATTGGGGAATGCAGATGCTCAAAGGGACCTGGGTGTCCTTGTACATGAGTCACTGAAAGTGAATGTGCAGGTGCAGCAAGCCATTAGGAAGGCAAATGGTATGCTGGCCTTCATTACAAAAGGATTTGAGTACAGGAGTAAGGAAGTCTTACTCCAATTATATAGGGCCTTGGTGAGACCACACCTGGAGTACTGTGTACAATTTTGGTCTCCTTATCTAAGGAGGGATATACTTGCCATAGAGGGAGTGCAACGAAGGTTCACGAGATTGATTCCTGGGATGGCGGGACTGTCGTATGAGAAGAGATTGAGTAAACTAGGCCTGTATTCTCTTGAATTCAGAAGAATGAGAGGGGATCTCATTGAAGCATACAAAATTATTACAGGGCTTGATAGGGTGGATGCTGGGAGAATGTTTCCCTTAGCTGGGGAGTCTAGAACCAGGGGCAACAGCCTCAGGACAAAGGGTAGGCCATTCAGGACTGAGCTGAGAAGAAATTTCTTCACACAGAGGGTGGTGAATCTTTGGAATTCTCTACCCCAGAGGGTGGTGGAGGCTCAGTCATTGGGTATATTCAAAACAGAAGTCGATAGATTTCTGACTACTAAGGGCATCAAGGGATATGGCGATAGGGGCAGTGAATGGAGTTGAGGCAGAAGACCAGCCATGATCTCATTGAATGGCGGAGCAGGCTCAAGGGGCCGAATGGCCTACTCCTGCTCCTATTTCTTATGTTCATATGTAACAAACAAAGCTTTGTTTTCAGTGACCAATTACCTTTCCATATCGCAGCGTCTCATCATATTCACTTTTTTAGTGATTTCGATGAGCACTTTATTGGTCATGAGCCTTGCTTGCTTGCTTCTAACTAAGTTACAATGCGAATTGTGTTTATTGTTCATACTGTGGTCCTTTTTCCCTTCAAACAATGACGATGCTTAAGAAATTTACTGGACAACGTGATTATTGCAGCAATGGCTCTGTTCCAGGGTCTAAGTTTTCTGTTGAATCACAATAATGTGTGCAGTGGCTATTTGATGCAGCGAAATGGAAGGTGCTCCATCTCTTGGTGAAGTAAAGGTACTGGTCCAGTTTAGCAACTCGGATGGCTTTAATTGCAAGAGTGAAGTACAAGTTAACTTTAATTGGATTACTGTCTTTGCTGACAAGTTTGTTGGTGGTTTGAATTTTTTGTTAAAATTTTATATTTTTCAGCTCATTTAATACTTGATGTAGAACCTTGAGGAATTTCAATTTTGCAATGCAGAATCTTCAGTATTAATCTGGTTATTTCAACAAATTACCAAATGATTACATATAACATTTGATCATTAGTGTTCTTTGAGGAGATGGTCTTTGCAGTCTAAATAGGTAAAAGTCATCAGATATTGGAGGAGAGTAATTCTGGCAGTTGGTGAATATTTCTGTAATCCCAGTGCTGATGTACATATTCATGCATAACTGAGTGTTTCTTTTAGTAACAGAAATGAAGAGAAATGGCTGGCGTGGCAGGAGCCAATTTACATGGCGTGATCGCCGACGACACAACCAGCGGAGATATCGAGAACATTATCATCACACGCCAAGTGAATGGTAAACTTTACTTTTTGTTGCTGCACTACAAGGAAGAGTTAGCCTCAAAGTTTGGCATTTTTAGTCAGGCCTTGAAACTATAATTTGTCTGTGTTGATAATGGCCACAATGTCTCACTCCCATTTGGTCAAATCGGTTTCTTAGAATCATACAGCAGAGAAGGAGGCCATTCGACCCATCCTGTCTGTGCCGGCTCTTTGAAAGAGCTCTCCAATGACTTCCACTTTCCTGCTCTTTCCTCATAGCCCTGTAATTTTTTCCCCTTCAAGTATTTCTCCAATTCCCTTTTGAAAGTTACTATTGAATCTGCTTCCACCACTCCGTCGGGCAGTGCATTCTGTTTGAATAAAGAGAGAAATGCATGTTGAGAAAGTATTCTATTCCCTCCTTCCTCTTTTGTGCTGCCCCTCAAACTCAGAGTGTTGGGTTTGAAAGCTGGCCGAGTGCTGAGAGGTTTCCAGCGGTTAACATGCCTCTCACACCCAGGTACCTGGAATCCAGTCAATGTGCTCACTGACTGGGAGGCCAGTCACTTTGTGCATATTCCTTTGTGCTTTAGACTAGAATTGGTTTAGTGCATTACAATGTTTACAACTTGGAGGATTTGAAGCAGTTCTGTGAAGACACAGCACTTATTATTTTCTTCCCTGAATGGATCCTGATGTTTAGGAACCAGGGAGATGATTCTGGTGCTCCAGCGGGTGACTTGAGCCAGCAGCATAGTTCCAGTTCGTCAGCAGCTGAACCAAGCAGCAGTGCTTCAGTGCCAGGCAAGTACATCTTTGACAATAGTTAGTCTTCTTACACCATCTACTAATGATTCAAAGTTATGTATTGCATTCAAAAATTACAGTACCCAAGAATTTGTGTGAAGCATTGTAAATAACACAGAAGAGTGGGAATTAGGCGCTGATCTTAGTTTGGAGCCTATAATGGGTGAGGGAGGGGTTCCCATTGCTGATGGTTGTCTGTTCATTGCTGCTGGACAATGTGCACTTGCAAACTTTGGGCATTCAGGGCACCTTCAACTAGCCTGCTGATACTCACTGGCAAGGTTCACACAAGACACATAGCAACTTGAATCAGATACTAGAGGCCTGCTGGTGTTTGTACAATCCTGTCCTACCAACGCTCAGTGCCCTGGAGGCAAGAGGAAAGCGGAGACAATTGGGTGGGGAAAACAACAACAGCAACTTGCATTTATCTAGCACCTTTAAAGTAGTAAAACGTCCCAAGGCGCTTCACATGAGTTTTATAACACAAAATTTGACACCGAGCCAGATAGATAGAAATTAGGACAGATGACCAAAATTGGTCAAATAGGTAGGTTTTAAGGAGCGTCTTAAAGGAAGAAAGAGAGGTGGAGAGGCTTAGGGAGGGAATTCCAGAGCTTAGGGCCTTGGCAGCTGAAGGTACAGCCACCAATGGTGGGGCAAAGAAAATGGGGGATGCGCAAGAGGCCAGAATTGGAAGAGTGCAGATATCTCGAAGGGTTGGAGGAGGTTACAGAGATGGGGAGAGGCAAGGGCATAGAGAGATTTGAAAACAAGGATGAGAATTTTGAAATTGAGTTGTTGCCAGAGCCAATGGTCGTCAGTGAGCACTTGGGTGATGGGTGAACGGGACTTGGTACGAGTTAGGATACAGGCAGCAGACTTTAGATGACCAGGAGAGCATTTGAATAGTCAAGTCTAGAGATAACAAAGGCATGGATGAGGGTTTCAGCAGCAGATGAGCTGATGCTGGGGTGGAGTCGGGTGATGTTACGGAGGTGGAAATAGGCAGTTTTGGTGATGGAGTGGGTATGTGGTCAGAAGCTCATCTCGGGGGCTTTGTATGACACCAAGGTTGCGAAGAGTCTGGTTCAGCCTCAGACAGATGCTATAGAGACGGATGGAGTCGGTGACTAGGGAACGGAGTTTGTGGTGGCGACCGAAGACAATGGCTTCAGTCTGCCCAATATTTAGTTGGAGGAAATTTCTGCTCATCCAGTACTGGATGTCGGACAAGCAGTCTGATAATTTAGATGTAGATGAGATAGAATTTCTAATAGAAAGAATCTGTGTACTTTACTGAATTTGGATACAACAGAACATTTCTAGATGAAATAATCCTATTATCATTCGATTATTAGTGGAGGTTTTGTTTAAGAATCTTGTACTGTTTACATGTTGGTGCAGTTCTCCTTACGCAGCATTTACAAAAGCATATCAGTGAAACTCCGAGTGATCATTCTCCTTTGCACAATCCGTTAAAGCCACTCGAATACATGTCACTAAGCAATGGAAGACTCCTTCTTTACTCTCTCCAGTCTGGTCATTTTGGAAATGGGTTAAACTTAAAATAAACTTTCTGAAGAATTATAGCATGAAACTGTCTGAGTAATGGATTATCTTTAAGTTAATATTGATTTGTCTTTGCCTGTAATGTAATATTTGTTTGGAACTTTGTATACCAGCTCTGGACATAATGACATTTTGTTGTGATAACAATGTTGTCCATCTTGCAAAGGCTCAAACCCTTGATTGTCAATTCTCTAATAACCATCCAGTTACCCCCTGGGGTGGGGAAGCAAGAGGAGGAAAATGGGGTCTCTTTGGGGTTGAGTTTTCTCCATGATATGAATAAGGATGAGGGATTGGAACCAAGTTGATCCTCTGTGACAGGCGCTGTAGTCTGATGCCTCCCTGAGACAGATCTATAATACACCAGGAAGCTGGTGATTGGCCAACTAACCTATTGATGAGACCGAGGGGGATTAATGTGGCACTGGAGTTAGAATCGTGTCCACTCATCTCCCGATAATCCTGCAACCCAATGTTGTGTCTGCTCGGGTGGTCTTTGCTGGATAAGCAAGAGGCTTATCAGTGCTTTGCTGGCCAGCTGCCCTGTTTTAGCTGGTTAAATCCTGGCAGCACCCCTTGAGGATCACAAAGCCAAGGCTCTCGTCAACATGCCGAGGTTAGCTCAGTGTGTTTTTTTTTACACGTAGAGTGTGCACTCTAACAGGCAAAGGGAACCACATGTGGATTTTGAATTGGTTTAGTCTGGACACTCCAGCATTGTGATGGATTTGCTCACTGTGAGACACCGAGCTGACCAAACCAAACATTGATAATATTTACATCATAACAAGATTCTCACCGATACCCACTGGCAACTGGCTCTGTCCCGTGCACTATTATTACATCGTGGAACTCTCAATCCATTTATATTTGCTAGATAATCTTTTAGTGTATCTGAAACAGAATTTTACCTTCATTGACTTTAGTTCCAGTGATGAAAGAGCTAGTGTAGCACCTATTTAATGCTAAATATTAGCAAAGCAATATCTAACCTCTTATTCAGTGTTGGGTAAAAGATCCCATGGCACTATTTTGAAGAAGAGCAGGGGAGTTCTCCCCGGTGTCCTGGCCAATATTTATCCCTTAACCAACATCACTAAAGCAGATGATCTGGTCATTAACACATTGTTGTTTGTGGGAGCTTGCTGAGAGTAAATTAGCTGCCGTGTTTCCTACATATGGTGTTCCCATTCACCTGCTGCCCTTGTTCATCTAGGTGGTGGCGGTTGTGGGTTTGGAAGGAGCTGCTGAAGAACGACTTGCTGGAGTGCGTCCTGTAGATAATACACACTGCATTAAAACTATGAAGAGGTTCGATCAGGTAGATTTAGAGAGGATGTTTTCATCTTCTGTAGGAAGTGGAGTTCTACTGGGATCGGTGCTGGGACCACGGTTTTTCCACCATTTACACAAACAATTTGGACTCTGGAATCGGAATTACAACATCAACATTTGTGGGTGACACCAAATTGGGGGGTATGGTTCATACTGAGGAGGACTGCGACAAAATTACAAACATAGGATTACATAGGATATACGGCACAGAAACAGGCCATTCAGCCCAGCCAGTCCAAGCTGGCGTTTATGCTCCACTCGAACCTCCTCCCGTCTTTCCTCATCTAAATCTATCAGCATAACCCTCTGTTCCCTTCTCCCTCATATGCTTATCTAACAGACCCAAAAAAATACAAGATGATGTTAACAAATTTGCAGAATAGGCGTGTAAATGCCAAATTAATTTCAATATAGCTAAGTGTGAGCTGGTGCATTTTGGTAGGAGGAATAAGGAGGCCATATACTGCTGGGAAAATAAAAGTGTAAATGAGGTAGAGGCAATGGGATCTGGGGGTGCAGATACACAAATCACTAAAAGCAGCGACACAGGTTAATAAAGCCCTGGGGTTCATTTCTAGAGGAATAGAATTCAAAAGCAGAGAAGTTATGTTAAGCTTGTATGGAACCTTGGTTAGACCACACTTGGAGTACTGTGAACAGTTCTGGTCTCCATATTATAAAAAGGATGTAGAGGCACTGGAGAAGGTGCAAAAAGATTTACAAGGATGATCCCAGAACTCCGAGGGTACAAGTATCAGGAAAGACTGGAGCTCTAATCTCTAGAAAAGAGAAGGTTGAGGGGGTGACCTGCTTGAGGTCTTTAAGATTATGAAGGGGTTCGATAGGGCAGACGTAGAGAAGATGTTTCCACTTGTGGGGAGACCAGAACTGGGGGCCATGAATGCAAGATAGTCACTAATAAATTCAATAGGGAATTCAGGAGAAACTCTTCTACCCAGAGAGTGGTGAGAATGCGGAACTCGCTACCACAGGGAGTGGCTGAAGTGAATAGTATAGATGCATTTTTGGGGAAGTTAAATAAAAATGAGGTTGAAAGGAATAGAGGGATATGTTGATAGGGTGAGATGGAGTAGGGTGGGAGGAGGCTGGTGTGGAGAATAAACACCGACACAAAGCAGTTGGGCCGAATGGTCTGTTTCTGTGCTGGACATTCGATATAATTACAGGCGCTATATAAATGTGAGTGTTTTAGGTATCTTATTTCTAAAGGTTAAAGAGCTAATTGGAATCTTCATGCTTGCCATTCAGTGCCTTGGCAGCAACGTACAGAACGAGAGCAGGGAATCTAAACTCGGAGTCTTTTTTAACAAGATACCTTTTTATCATTACTGAACTTTATATTAAAAAAAACTGTTACAAAAAATTAACAAACATTTTTGTGCTGATTTTTGCACGATTTTTGTTTTAAACTGAGTTTTGATGGTTAGAACTGGGTATCCAGCAGGGTTTCAGTGTTCAGCAATGTAAAGTAGTTAAATGAATGCTTGAAGTATGCTGAGTTACTGCAGGCCTCCACCAGTGTTAAGTTAGCTTCCTCACATGGTCAAAATAACTTTACCAAATCGGTTGTCCAGCATTGTCAGCACTCTCCATTTAAACAGATTTCATAAGAATGGAAATGTGCTAACAAATAACAGCATATTAATGAAGTTCTCTAGTGAAGGATCAGATCTTTGAAAGTCTCCATATTGAATGTATGTCATTTAGTTGCCATCGGTTCTGTCCACCCCGCCCCAAGTTTCCTGGAGACATTGCCTGCTTGCTGGCTCCGATTGTCCAGCACTAATTGCTGTCTTGGTGATGAGACCATTGTTAATCTGTAAGGCTCGACAGTGAGTATTGGGGAACCGTTTGATCGCAGGTTCTATCACTCCACTCTACAGCTACATTCCTTTAAGCTTGAATTTACACGGCAGGAGAGCACAGGATTATTCCTTTTGCTGGTCATTACTCGACAGATTGGTGAGCATAGTCAAAGCACTTCTATGTAGAGAAAAATAAAGAAGCCAATTATTTTTTATCACAGCTGAGCTCGCGGCTGCGTTTCTCAGTGGTCACGTGTACACTTCCAGCGGGGCTCGATGAATAGAGGGTCAGCAGTGGGAATCCTGACTAAATTTATCTCTGCCTCTTCTCCGCACCCTCCAGGAAGTGCTGAAGCCAGTTGTGTAACACTCTCGCTGCCACCCTGAAATCAGTTCCATTAGAATAGATCAAACTTGGGATCTTTCTCCTCTATATGGTTCAGCTATTCACAGTATAAACTTGCAGGACCTTTGAGGAATGCTAAAGCTGGATACCAGCCAGTTGTTGCTAAACTGCATCTGGGGCTGGGCACAGGGTTATTTTTACACCGACAAGTTACCAGCAGCTTGTAAATTCATGGAGGGGGCGGGGTGAAAAAAACCAACCCAGATTCTTGCTAAACGCCCAGATTTACAGTTATCTGCCACCTTGTTATCAAAAGAACAACATGCAGGCACACAATTGCTGGGGGACAAAGCAGCTGGCTTCATCCTTTCCCCACATACAGCGGTTTGATTCTGCTCACCAATCTGGCCTAATGAGCAACTGAATAAATACTCCAGCAATCTCCTGCCACAGAATTCATGATTGATGGAAAATGCCATGATAGTTTTACAGTGGCCTAACTATACAAAATCCTTTGGAAAAAATACAATTTTACCTTGCTTTTTTTTACTTTTCACATTAAATGTACATTTCATAAATCGCCCGCAGACATCTTCACACTCCCCAGATCCAGGCATAACATGGTGCCTCTGCTGTACAGCACACACACATTTTCTAGAGCACTTCTACATACCTTGCTTCAACATTCCAGAATCATACTTTTAAGGAATTTTTCCAGGATCAGGATTCCCTCTATTGAACCATGGAGGTGGACCTCCAGATTCCAGTTATTCAAACCTGCTGTGATACAGTGGGGTCTGCTCTGTATCAGCTGGCCTTGCATTGGGTTAGACGCTGAAACGTTGGCCCCAATATTGACAGGTGGGGAAACCCTGAAATCCCGGGGACACAGGCCTTACTGCAATTATATAGGGCCCTGGTGAGACCACACCTGGAGTATTGTGTACAGTTTTGATCTCCTTACCTAAGGAAGAATATACTTGCCATAGAGGGAGTGCAACTAAGGTACACCAGACTGATTCCTGGGATGGGGGATTGTCCTATGAGGATAGATTGAGTAGACTAAGCCTATATTCTCTAGAGTTTAGAAGAATGAGAGGTGATCTCATTGAAACATTTAAAATTCTTACAGGGCTTGACAGGGTAGATGCAGGGAGGATGTTTCCCCTGGCTGGGGAGTCTAGAACTAGGGGTCACAGTCTCGGGATAAGGGGTTGGCCATTTAGGACTGAGATGAGGAGAAATTTCTTCACACAGAGGGTGGTGAATCTTTGGAATTCTCTACCGTGGAGGGCTGTGGAGGCTCAGTCGTTGAGTATATTCAAGACAGAAGTCGATAGATTTTTGAATATTAAGGGAATCAAGGGATATGGGGATAGTGCAGGAAAGTGGAAATGAGGTAGATCATCAGCCATGATCTCATTGAATGGCGGAGCAGGCTCGAGGGGCCAAATGGCCGACTGCTGCTCCTATTTCTTATGTTCTTGTCTATGTTAACAGCAGGTCCTCTCACGTTTTTTAAAATTTCGTTTCCCGCCTGGCAGCCAGCCAGATTGACAGGCTGGCCGGCGGGAAAACGAGCGGCAGGAGGCTGCAGCCGGAACCTTCACCGGCCAATCGGGAGAGATCAGGGTTTGGGGAGCGGGGGAGAGAGACTGACGATCGGGAGAGATTGGGGCCTGGGGGGCGGGGGAGAGAGAGACTGACGATCAGGAGAGATTGGGGCTTGGGGGGCGGCGGGGAGAGAGACTGACGACCAGGAGAGATTGGGGCTTGGGGGGCGGCGGGGAGAGAGAGAGACTGACGATCGGGAGAGATCGGACCTTGGGGGGCGGGGGGAGAGAGACTGACAGTCGGGAGAGAGCGGGGCTTGGGGGGCCGGGGGGGAGAGAGACCGACAATCGGGAGAGATCGGGGCTTGGGGGGCGGGGGGAGAGAGACTGACGATCGGGAGACATCGGGGCTTGGGGGCGGGGGGGAGAGAGACTGACGATCAGGAGAGATTGGGGCTTGGGGGGCGGCGGGGAGAGAGAGAGACTGACGATCGGGAGAGATCGGACCTTGGGGGGTGGGGGGAGAGAGACTGACAATCGGGAGAGATCGGGGCTGGGGGGGGCGGGGGAAGAGAGAGACTGACAATCGGGAGAGATCGGGGCTTGGGGGGTGGGGGAGAGAGACTGACAATCGGGAGAGATCGGGGCTTGGGGGGCGGGGGGAGAGAGACTGACAATCGGGAGAGAGCGGGGTTTGGGGGGCCGGGGGGGAGAGAGACCGAAAATCGGGAGAGATCGGGGCTTGGGGGGCCGGGGGGGAGAGAGACCGACAATCGGGAGAGATCGGGGCTTGGGGGGCGGGGGGAGAGAGACTGACGATCGGGAGACATCGGGGCTTGGGGGCGGGGGGGAGAGAGACTGACGATCAGGAGAGATTGGGGCTTGGGGGGCGGCGGGGAGAGAGAGAGACTGACGATCGGGAGAGATCGGACCTTGGGGGGCGGGGGAAGAGAGAGACTGACAATCTGGAGAGATCGGGGCTTGGGGGTGGGGGGGAGAGACTGACAATCGGGGGAGATCGGGGCTTGGGGGGTGGGGGGAGAGAGACTGACAATCGGGAGAGATCGGAGCTTGGGGGGCGGGGGGGGAGAGAGAGACTGACGATCAGGAGAGATCGGAGCTTGGGGCGGGGGGGAGAGAGAGACTGACAATCGGGAGAGATCGGGGCCTGGGGGGTGGGGGGAGAGAGACTTGACAATCGGGAGAGATCGGGGCTTGGGGGGCGGGGGGGGGAGATTGACAATCGGGAGAGATCGGGGCTTGGGGGGCGGGGAGAGGGAGACTTACAATCGGGAGAGATCGGGGCTTGGGGGGCGGGGGGAGAGAGATTGACAATCGGGAGAGATCGGAGCTTGGGGGCGGGGGGAGAGAGATTGACAATCGGGAGAGATCGGGGCTTGGGGGGCGGGGGGAGAGAGACTGACAATCAGGAGAGATCGGGGCTTGGGGGGCGGGGGGAGAGAGACTGGCAATCGGGAGAGATCGGGGCTTGGGGAGCGGGGGAGAGAGAGAGACTGACAATCGGGAGAGATCGGGGCTTGGGGGGCAGGGGGAGAGAGACTGACAATCGGGAGAGAGCGGAGCTTGGGGGGCGGGGGAGAGAGAGAGACTGACAATCGGGAGAGATCGGGGCTTGGGGGGCGAGGGGAGAGAGAGACTGACAATCGGGAGCGATCGGGGCTTGGGGGGCAGGGGGAGAGAGAGACTGACAATCGGGAGAGATCGGGGCTGGGGGGGGCGGGGGAAGAGAGAGACTGACAATCGGGAGAGATCGGGGCTTGGGGGGTGGGGGAGAGAGACTGACAATCGGGAGAGATCGGGGCTTGGGGGCGGGGGGAGAGAGACTGACAATCGGGAGAGAGCGGGGCTTGGGGGGCCGGGGGGGGGAGAGACCAAAAATCGGGAGAGATCGGGGCTTGGGGGGCCGGGGGGGAGAGAGACCGACAATCGGGAGAGATCGGGGCTTGGGGGGCGGGGGGAGAGAGACTGACGATCGGGAGACATCGGGGCTTGGGGGCGGGGGGGAGAGAGACTGACAATCGGGAGAGATCGGGGCTTGGGGGGTGGGGGGAGAGAGAGACTGACAATCGGGAGAGATCGGGGCTTGGGGGGTGGGGGGAGAGAGAGACTGACAATCTGGAGAGATCGGGGCTTGGGGGGTGGGAGAGAGAGACTGACAATCTGGAGAGATCGGGGCTTGGGGGGTGGGGGAGAGAGACTGACAATCGGGAGAGATCGGGGCTTGGGGGGTGGGGGGAGAGAGACTGACAATCGGGAGAGATCGGAGCTTGGGGGGTGGGGGGAGAGAGACTGACAATCGGGAGAGATCGGAGCTTGGGGGGCGGGGTGGGAGAGAGAGACTGACAATCGGGAGAGATCGGGGCCTGGGGGGCGGGGGGAGAGAGACTTGACAATCGGGAGAGATCGGGGCTTGGGGGGCGGGGGGGGAGATTGACAATCGGGAGAGATCGGGGCTTGGGGGGCGGGGAGAGAGAGACTGACAATCGGGAGAGATCGGAGCTTGGGGGGCGGGGGAGAGAGACTGACGATCGGGAGAGATCGGGGCTTGGGGGGCGGGGGAGAGAGACTGACAATCGGGAGAGATCGGGGCTTGGGGGGCGGGGGGAGAGAGAGATTGACAATCGGGAGAGATCGGGGCCTGGGGGGCAGGGGGAGAGAGACTGACAATCGGGAGTGATCGGGGCTTGGGGGGTGGGGGAGAGAGACTGACAATCGGGAGAGATCGGAGCTTGGGGGGCGGGGGAGAGAGACTGACAATCGGGAGAGATCGGAGCTTGGGGGGCGGGGAGAGAGACTGACGATCGGGAGAGATCGGGACTTGGGGGGGCGGGGGAGAGAGACTGACATTCGGGAGAGATTGGGGCTTGGGGGGTGGCGGTGGGGGGAGAGAGACTGACAATCGGGAGAGATCGGGGCTTGGGGGGCGGGGGAGAGAGAGACTGACAATCGGGAGAGATCGGAGCTTGGGCGGAAGGGGGAGAGAGACTGACAATCGGGAGAGATCGGGGCTCGGGGGACGGGGGAGAGAGAGAGACTGACAATCGTGAGATCGGGGCTTGGGGGGCGGAGGGAGAGAGACTGACAATCGGGAGAGATCGGGGCTTGGGAGGCGGGGGGAGAGAGACTGACGATCGGGAGAGATCGGGGCTTGGGGGGCAGGGGGGCAGACTGACGATCGGGAGAGATCGGAGCTTGGGGCGCTGGGGGGGGAGAGAGACCGAAAATCGGGAGAGATCGGGGCTTGGGGGGCATGGGGGCACACAGACGATCGGGAGAGATCGGAGCTTGGGGGGCGGGGAGAGAGAGACTGACAATCGGGGGGGGGGGGGAGAGAGCGACTGACAATCGGGAGACATCGGGGCCTGGGGGCAGGGGGAGAGACTGACAATCGGGAGAGATCGGGGCTTGTGGGGCGGGTGGAGACTGACAATTGGGAGAGATCGGGGCTTGGGGGGCGGGGAGAGAGAGACTGATGATCGGGAGAAATCGGAGCTTGGGGGCGGGAGGAGAGAGACTGACAATCGGGAGAGATCGGAGCTTGGGGAGGCGGAGGAGAGAGACTGACGATCGGCGAGATCGGGGCTTGGGGGGCGGGGGGGAGAGAGGCTGACAATCGGGAGAGATCGGGGCTTGGGGGCGGGGAGAGAGAGACTGACGATCGGAGAGATCGGGGCTTGGGGGGGGCGGGGGAGAGAGACTGACAATCGGGAGAGATCGGGGCACGTGGGGGGAGAGAGACTGACAATCGGGAGAGATCGGGGCACGTGGGGGGAGAGAGACTGACAATCGGGAGAGATCGGGGCACGTGGGGGGAGAGAGACTGACAATCGGGAGAGATCGGGGCACGTGGGGGGAGAGAGACTGACAATCGGGAGAGATCGGGGCACGTGGGGGAAGAGAGACTGACATTCGGGAGCGATCCGGGCTTGGTGGGCGGGGGGAGGGGAGCCTGGCAATCGGGAGGGAAATATCGGGGGTTGAGGGGTGGAGTCGCCCAATGACGGGCAGGTGGAGATCAGGGGCTGGGGGGCCAAGGGTCTCCGTTCATGCCAACGAGGAGAGGCCGCCTTCGACAAAGTTTATTTGAGTGTCGAAGGGGAAGACTCCTGCTCCTCCTGGCCCACAAGCAGTGCTATAAAAAGCACTTGCCTTCTGCAGCTGGCTCCTCCCGTCAGCATTTCGCTGCCAGGTTTCCTGAGCCCTGGTAAATCCGGCCGGCAACTGTTCAAGTTAAATCAGGCACCCAACTGCAACCTTGCAACCTGCCGCCGTAAAAATAACGGCAGGAGAGTACGCAATAGGTTAGGGACACGTTCCCCGATTTTAAATTTTTAACCACCAACCCCCTCTCGCCTATTGTGGGTGGTGGGAGGGGCGTTTAATAGCGAGGCTATCATGCACAGATTTGGATAGCTGCCATTAATACTGTTCCTTTCGTAGAATTATACGGCACAGATGGAAGCCATTCGGCCCACCGTGCCTGTGCTGGCTCTCTGAAAGAGCTATCCAATCAGTCCCACTGCCCTCCTCTTTCCCTATAGCCCTGCAATTTTCTCCTCTTCAGGTATTTCTCCAATTCTCTTTTGAAAGTTACTATTGACTCTGCTCCCACCACAGATCGTTCCAGATCACAACAACTTGTTACGAAATTTGTTTTTCCTCATCTCGCCTCTGGTTCTTTTGCCAATTACCTTAAATCTGTGTCCTCTGGTTACATTTCCTTCTCCCACTGGAAACAGTTTCTCCCGATTTACTCTATCAATGCTCTTCATGATTTTGAACACCTCTATAAAATCTTCTCTTCACCTTCTCTGCTCTAAGAGGAACAACCCCAGCTTTTCCAGTCTCTCCACATAACTGAAGCCTATCATCCCTGGTACCATGCCAGTAAATCTCCTTTTTTTTAAATTCATTGATGGGATGTGGGCGTCGCTGGCTAGGCCTGCATTTAGTGCCCATCCCTAATTGCCCTTGAGAAGATGGTGGTGAGCCGCCTTCTTGAACCGCTGCAGTCCATATGGTGTAGGTACACCCACAATGCTGTTCGGAAGGGAGTTCCAGGATTTTGGCCCATCGACAGTGAAGGAACGGCGATACAGGTCCAAGTCAGGATGGTGTGTGGCTTGGAGGGGAACTTGTAGGTGGTGATGTTCCCATGCATCTGCTGCCCTTGTCCTTCTAAGTGGTAGAGGTCGCGGGTTTGGAAGGTGCTGTTGAAGGAGCTTTGGCGAGTTGCTGCAGTGCATCTTGTAGATGGTACACACTGCAGCCACAGTGCGCCGGTGGTGGAGGGAGTGAATGTTGAAGGTGGTGGATGGAGTGCCAATCAAGCGGGCTGCTTTATCCTGAATGGTGTCGAGCTTCTTGAGTGTTGTTGGAGCTGCACTCATCCAGGCAAGTGGAGAGTATTCCATCACACTCCTGACTTGTGCCTTGTAGATGGTGGAAAGGCTTTGGGGAGTCAGGAGGTGAGACACTCGCCGCAGAATTCCCAGCCTCTGGCCTGCTCTTGTAGCCACAGTATTTATATGGCTGGTCCAGTTCAGTTTCTGATCAATGGTAACCCCCAGGATGTTGATAGTGGGGGATTCAGCGATGGTAATGCCATTGAATGTCAAGGGGAGATGGTTAGAGTCTCGCTTGTTGGAGATGGTCATTGCCTGGCACTTGTGTGGTGCGAATGTTACTTGCCACTTGTCAGCCCTCTCTCTGCACCCTCTCTAAGGCCTTGATATCCTTCCTAAAGTGCGGTGCCCAGAATTGGACACAATACTCCAGCTGGGGCCTAACCAGTGTTTATAAAGGTTCATCATAACTTCCTTGCTTTTGTACTCTGTTCCTCTATTAATAAAGCCAAGAATCCCATCTGCTCTTTTAACAGCCTCTCAACTTGTCCTGCCACCTTCACCGATTTGTGTACGTACACCCCCAGGTCTCTCTGTTCCTGCACCCCCTTTAAAATTGTACCCTTTAGTTCATATTGCCTCTCCTCGTTCTTTCTACCAAAATGTTCCACTTCACACCTCGCTGCGTTAAATTGTATCTGCCATGTATCTGCTTATTTCTCCAGTCTGTCTATACCCTCTTTTGTTGCCATTTCTCGGCCAGTTTTCCATTCCTTCAATGATCCCATTGAAACTACCAGGGTGTCCTGAGGACATTGATGTAATACAATGAGGTTTGAAAAGCTGTGCGTATTTAGATGTGGAAGTGTCCATGCCATTTAGTAATGGGTAATATGTTTTTTTTAAATTAGAGCTGCCTGGATTTTACTATGATCGAGAAAAGAACAGATATTTTCGGATATTACCTGGCCATAACAATTGTAACCCTCTTACTTGGGAGATAATTAAACAAAAGGAAATGGAAGAAAGGCGATTGAAGATGTTGGAGGAGGATGCTCAAACTATGGTAACTGAATATTTTGACTTGTAGTTTTACAAAGTGGCTCTGTGAAACTATAGAGATATGATGTATGGTTTGGGGTTTTTTCTCTAACTATTGCCAGGTGGTGAGTCCTACACGCCCCACTGGCACAGAGTGTGTCTTTACCTGAGGCAGAAATTCTCTTTACCAACTGACCTATTGGGGACCTTTCAAAGAAAAACTGGAGTGTGACTGTCCACTGAAGCCTGATCATCAGAGTGCTAACTTTTGTGTTTTACACAGAGGGTGGCTAGAATGGGTATGGACTTTACTACACTTCTACAAAAAAGACGCTTTGGACTAATGAACTCGGAATCATATCTCCGGTAAGTAGGTTATATTAAAACAATTTACATAGTATAACATAGTATTTACAGCACAGAAACAGGCCATTCGGCCCAACTGGTCCGTGCCGGTGTTTATGCTCCACACGAGCCTCCTCCCACCCTACGTCCTTTAACCCTGTCAGCATAACCTTCTATTCCTTTCTCCCCTATGTGCTTATCTAGCTTCCCCTGAAATGCATCTATGAAAAATCTTTGTGTCTGTTTCATAAATTTGAATAAATGTGCATTGCTTTAAGTGATAGAGTATTGCCCCATTGAACAACTGGACACTGGAAAGAAAATATTCACACTGCTGTGAACTGCCCTCCTTTTTAAATCCTTGTTCTTTGCTCATGTTTGCCCCTTTATCCAATTTTCTTGTGCTTTTCTTCTTGCTGTTTCCTGGCTGTCCTTGAATTGGCATTGTTAAACCAATAGTTTCAGCATCTTTCAAAGTCTTTAGCCTCTGATTGTGGTGCTGTATTCCCCTAACTGGTAAGAAGCATGAAAGAACTTGTTCTTCTCACATCTCTCGGGACATTCTGAAGGAGGGTCATGGCTGTGTTACTGGACTAACAATGCAAAGAACGCGAGGTCAGATCCCACCATGGCAGTTTGAGAATTTCAATTCCGTTTTTTAGAAAACAAATCTGGAAATAAAAGCTGGTATCAGTGAAAGTGACTGAAGCTGTCGGATTGTTGTAAAAATCCCACTGGTTCCCGAATGTCCTTTCAGTGAAGGAAACCTGCCGACCTTGCTTGGCCTGGACTCTTGTCCCATACCAACGTGGTGGAATGTTAACTGCCTGAATTGGCCCAGCAAGACACTCGGCTGTATTAAGCCACTACTCCGGGCCCACCATCACCTTCCCGGAGAATTCCAGCCTTGCCAGCAATGCCCACAGCCGCGGAATAAATATTTTAAAACGTCACATACTTTGAACGGCGATTATTACTGATGCATAGCTGATGAGTATCCAGTTCATGTGTTTTGGTGATGTTGGTTGAGGATTGGCCGCTGTGCTAGGAGAACTCCCTGCTGTTGTTCTAATAATACCATGGGATCTGAACTGGGGCTTTCGCACTCATCCGAACAACAGTGCCTCCAACAATACAATATTCCATGCTGTACTGTAATGTCTAGGATGAGATGGCTGACAGATTGTGTAGAATGGGCCTATACTCTCTGGAGTTTAGAAGAATGAGAGGTGATCTCATTGAAACATACAAGATTCTGAGGAGGATTGACAGGGTAGATGCTGAGAGGTTGTTTCCCCTGGCTGGAGTGTCTAGAACTGGGGGGCATAGTCTCAGGATAAGGGGTCGGTCAGTTAGGACTGAGATGAGGAATTTCTTCACTCAGAGGTTTGTGAATCTTTGGAATTCTCTGCCCCAGAGGGCGGTGAATGCTGAGTCTTTCAGTATATTCAAAGCTGAGATATAGATTTTTGGACTCCAGGGGAATCAAGGGATATGGAGATAGGGCAGGAAAGTGGAGTTGAGGTCGATGATCAGCCATGATCTTATTGAATGGCGGAGCAGGCTCAAGGGGCCGTATGGCCTACTCCTGCTCCTAATTCTTATGTCTGCTTAGATCTGAGTGAGGCTTGAAGCCACAATGTTGTGACTGTGAGATGAGAGTGTTCATAGAGTCATAGAGTTATACACCACAGAAAGAGGCCCTTTGGCCCATCGTGTCTGCGCCGTCCATCAACCCCTGTCCAATCTAATCCCATTTTCCAGCATTTGGTCCATAGCCTTGTATGCAATGGCATTTCAAGTGCTCATCCAAATGCTTCTTGAATGTTGTGAGGGTTCCTGCCTCTACCACCCCTTCAGGCAGTGAGTTCCAGACTCCAACCACCTCCTCAAATCTCCTGCCCCTTACCTTGAATCTATGCCCCCTTGTTATTGACCCCCCTACTAAGGGGAAAAGTTCCTCTTTATCTACCCTATCTATGACCCTCATCATTTTGTACACCTCAATCAGGTCCCCCCTCAGCCTTCTTTGCTCCAAGGAAAACAACCCCAGCCTGTTTAGTCTTTCTTCATAGCTGAGGCGCTCCATCCCAGGTAACATCCTGGTGAATCTCCTCTGCACCCTCTCCAAAGCAATCACATCCTTCCTATAGTGAGGCGACCAGAACTGCACACAGTACTCCAGCTGTGGCCTTACCAGCGTTTTGTACAGCTCCATCATAACCTCCCTGCTCTTATATTCTATGCCTCGGCTAATGAAGGCAAGTATCCCATATGCCTTTTTAACCACCTTATCTACCTGTTCCGCTGCCTTCAGGGATCTATGTACATGTACACCAAGGTCCCTCTGTGCTTCCTAGGGCCCTACCACTCATTGTGTATTCCCTTGCCTTATTTGTCCGTCCAAAATGCATCACCTCGCACTTTTCAGGGTTAAATTCCATTTGCCACTTTTCCGCCCACCTGTCCAACGCGTTTATATCGTCCTGTAGCCTGAGGCTTTCCTCCTCGCAATTTACCACCCCACCAATTTTCGTGTCATCTGCGAACTTACTGATCATACCTTTTACATTCTCACCCAAATCATTTATGTAGATCATAAACAGCAAGGGACCCAGCACCGATCCCTGAGGTACCCCACTGGACACAGGCTTCCAGTCACAAAAGCAACCTTCGACCATCACCCTCTGCCTCCTGCCACTCAGCCAGTTTAGGATCCAACGTGCTAAGGCACCCTGGATCCCATGGGCTCTTACCTTCTTGACCAGTCTCCTATGCGGGACTTTGTCAAAAGCCTTACTGAAGTCCATGTATACCACATCCACAGCATTTCCCTCATCCACACACCTTGTCACCCCCTCGAAAAATTCAATCAGATTGGTCAGACATGATTTACCCTTGACAAAGCCATGCTGACTATCCCCGATTAATCCTTGCCTCTCCAAGTGGAGACTAATTTTGTCCCTCAGAATTTTTTCCAATAATTTCCCTACCACAGATGTTAGGCTCACTGGCCTGTAATTCCCTGGTTTATCCCTGCTACCCTTCTTGAATAATGGTACTACGTTAGCTGTTCTCCAGTCCTCTGGTACATCCCCTGTGGCCAGAGAGGTTCTGAAAATTTGTGTCAGAGCCCCTGCAAGCTCCTCCTTTGCCTCACACAGCAGCCTGGGATACATCTCGTCCGGGCCTGGGGATTTATCCACTTTTTGGCCTGCTAAAACCGCTAGTACCTCCTCCCTCTCGATGCTAATATGTTCAAGTATATCACAGTCCCCTTGCCCGATTTCTATGTCTACATCGTCTTCCTCCATAGTGAACACAGATGCAAAAAATTCATTTAAAACCCCGCCTACATCATCTGGCTCTACACACAGATTGCCACTTTGGTCCCTAATGGGCCCTACCCTTTCCCTGGTTATCCTCTTGCCCTTAATATACTTATAAAACATCTTAGGATTTTCCTTTATTTTGCTCGCCAGTGTTATTTCATGGCCCCTCCTCGCTCTCCTAATTTCTTTTTTAAGTATGCCCCTGCACTTTTTATACTCCTCTAGGGCTTCCTCCGTCTTTAGTCTTTTGTAACTGCCAAAAGCCCCCCTTTTTTTCCTAATGCATTTTTGTATATCCCTTGTCATCCAAGGTTCCCTTTGCTTGTTGGTACCACCCTTGACCTTTACGGGAACATGTTGGCGTTGTACTCTCTCTATTTCCCTTCTGAAAGTCTCCCACTGCTTTGATGTGGATTTTCCTATAAGTAGCTGCTCCCAGTCCACTTTGGCCAGATCCGGCCTTATCATATTAAAATCGGCCTTCCCCCAATTTAGAACCGTTATTTCCGGGCCGTCTTTGTCTTTTTCCATGACCACCTTAAATCTCACCGAATTGTGGTCACTGTCGCCAAAATGCTCTCCTACTGACACTTCCACCACTTGCCCGGCTACATTCCCTAGAACTAGATCCAGTACCGCCCCCTCTCTTGTAGGACTTTCTACACGCTGACTCAAAAAGCTCTCCTGGATGCACTTTAAGAATTCTGCACCCTCTAAGCCTTTCACACTCTGACTATCCCAATTAATATTGGGGAAGTTGAAATCCCCCACTATTATTACCCTATTATTTTCGCAGTTCTCTGAGATTTGCCTACATATCTGTTCCTCTATCTCCCCCTGACTGTTTGGGGGCCTATCGTACACTCCCAGCAAAGTGCTTGCCCCCTTTTTGTTTTTAGGTTCTACCCATATGGCCTCATTAGAGGAACCCGCTAATATATCATTCCTCCTTACAGCAGTAATTGACTCCTTAATTAATATTGCAACACCCCCTCCCCTTTTACACCCCCCTCTGTCTCGCCTGAAGATTCTATACCCCGGAATATTGAGCTGCCAGTCCTGACCCTCCCTCAACCATGTCTCCGTGATAGCAACAATATCGTACTCCCATGTGTTCAACAACAACTTCAGTTCATCCACCTTATTTGCAAGACTCCTTGCATTAAAATAAATGCCTTCCAGCCTTGCCATATTCCCTTTTGCCTTCACATATTTGCTCTGCCTTCCCAGCTGACTTGTTTTTTCCTCCGTATTTGGCTGTAATTCACCCCCTACTATAGCTCCACTCTGTATCCCATCCCCCTGCCAAGTTAGTTTAAACCCCCCCCAACAGTGCTAGCAAACCTCCCCGCAAGGATATTGGTCCCCCTCTGGTTCAGGTGTAAACCGTCCGACTTGTACAAGTCCCACCTTTCCCAGAAGCAGACCCAGTGATCCAGGAAACTAAAGCCCTCCCTCCTGCACCAACTCTTTAGCCACGCATTCATCTGCTCTATCTTCCTATTCCTATACTCACTGGCACGTGGCACCGGGAGTAATCCAGAGATTACAACCTTTGAGGTCCTGCTCTTTAATCTTCTACCTAGCTCCCTAAATTCTTGCTGCAGGACCTCATCCCTCTTTTTACCTATGTCGCTGGTACCAATGTGGACCACGACCTCTGGCTGTTCGCCCTCCCCCTCCAGAATGCCCTGCAGCCGCTCAGTGACATCCTTGACCCTGGCACCAGGGAGGCAACAAACCATCCTGGATTCACATCTACGGCCACAGAAACGCCTATCTGTTCCCCTTACTATAGAATCCCCTACCACTATTGCTCTCCCACTCTTTTTCCTCCCTTCCTGGGCAGCAGGAGCACCCCCAGTGCCAGGAAGTTGGCTGCTGCTGTCTTCCTCTGGTAAGTCATCCCCCTCAACAGTATCCAAAGCGGTATACCTGGTTGGAAGAGGGATGGCCACAGGGGTCTCCTGCACTACCAGCCTACTTCTATTGTTCCGCCTGGTGGTCACCCATTTCCCTTCTGCCTGTGCAGCCCTACCCTGCGGTGTGACCAACTCACTGTACGAGTAATTCGCGACCCTCTCAGCATCATGAATGCTCCACAACCCATCCACCCGCAGCTCCAGCGCCGCAAAACGGCCCGTTAGTAGCTGCAGCTGGATGCATTTCTGGCACACGTGTTGGTCAGGGACACTGGCAGCGTCCCTGAATTCCCACATAGAGCAAGAGGAGCACATCACTGGGCTGGGCTCTCCTGGCATGACCTACCCCTTTAATCAATTTAAATTAACTTCGTTCAATACCACCAGCAAAGTAAGCCTTACCTGGTCTCTGGAGCCCTTTGTAGGCCCGCTCTACCGCTGAAGCACCCGCCGAAGCTCTGAGGCCTTGCCTCACCTGACTCACCCAACTCTCAGCACTCTGTTGAAAATCGCACTCAGTGCAAAATCGCACTTCAAAGCCTGTTTTTATAGGCCCTGAAACAAAGACTTGCTGAGCTGAGCCCAGCTACAGGAGAACCAGGTTAACCAGATTTCTCCAGTTTCCCTTGTTAACTGCCTTCAGCTGCTCTGAGTTGTAGGACTTGTTTATCCCTTTTTAACCCTGCTTAAAGCTGGGAAATTTAGATTTTATCGACTGAGCCAAGCTGACACGACTGCCTATGGAGTAAGGTCCACAGCACTGCTCCATCTGCTACTTGGCGCACCGTGAGAATTACTCAGTGAGCAGCCAGTCAGCCACTGGGGAAGTGGGACTCGGGCGTGGGAAATATGTGTGACTGAGAGAAAGTTCACAGAATCACAGAAACCCCACAGTGCAGATAGAGGCCATTTCGGCCCATCGAGCCTGCACCGACACATATCCCACCTGATCCCCGTAACCCCTGCACCAACACATATCCCACCCTATCCCCGTAACCCCACGTATTTAATCCCCCTAACACTAAGGGTCAATTTATCATAGCCAATCAACCTAACCCGCACATCTTTGGCCTGTGGGAGGAAACCAGAGCACCCGGAGGAAACCCACGCAAACACGGGGAGAATGTGCAAACTCCACACAGACAGTCACCCAAGGCCGGATTCGAACCCGGGTCCCTGGCGCTGTGAGGCAACAGTGCTAACCACTATGCCACCGTGCTGCATTCTTTAATTAGTTACAGGAGAATTGTTAGGAAGGAGGCGTCAAAAGGACTCCACAGGGCTGTAAATGCTAACCTCGACTCGGGTGGTATATTTTTAACCATCCTGTTCTCTGACCAGAAGTCCAAGACCTGGAACCTCATCTGCTGACTGGCTCAGTGGGTGAATACACAGACGAGTGTGGTCAGACAGACCAGGGAAGTCCCAGATTTTCTCCTTACTCTGTGCTAAGTTGGCTCATTTCAGCTGGGACTGAAGTTGGGTGCCACAATTGCTCTTCGAGCCCCTGGGAGGAAAACAATGTGGGTGCCCACGCCTGATGGCTCTCAGTGACGAATGCCCTGTGTCAGCTGAGAACACCATTGGACTTGCCTGTAATCTCTCTCTCTTTACCTGCCCCCAAACTCACAGTGCTCTCTGCTGCCAACACCTACGATAGGATGCATCCCATCTGGACCGGGTGACTTTTCTACCAAGAGCTCTGCCATGCTTTTTAGTACCTCCCCTTTATTTATTTTTATCCTATCCAATTTCTCTGCCCCCTCCTCCTTTGCTACATTGGCAGCATCCTCTTGTCTAGTGAAGACCGATGCATCGTACTGATTTAGTAACTCAGCCTCCACAAGAAGATCCCTAATCAGTCCCATCCTTCCTTTGACTGTCCTTTTACTCGTTTTATGTTTATAAAAGATTTTAGTGTTCCCAATTATGTTACCCACCAATCTTTCCTCCTACACTCTCTTTGCCCCTCTTTACTTCAGTTTTCCTTTGCACTCTAATTATGAATTAATTTTCCTGGTTCTGGCAACGCTTCTCATGGCCAGTAAAAGCACCCAGCCCCTCTAAGGTGAGCGCCTGATGTGAAAAAGCTTACTCCTTGAGTTCATTATACTGAGGTTTGACAGTAATCCTTAAATATCTTTTTATAACTATTTCCCCCCCCCCCCCCCCCCCCCAATCATTTACAGGCTTGTTCATGAACTCAAGGTCAGCAGGATGAGAAGGAATCAACCCGAGGTTCAGAGTTCAGATTCTTCCAGTACAAGCAATTTCAAAATGATTTTAGTAAGTGTGAGAACTGAAATGATTGTTTTTGCATGTTAGTTCATCAACGTGTGACAAAGCTGTGATCATTGGAAGGTGCTAATGATTATTTCTTGTATCTGTTTCCATCTTTGTTATAACACTAAACGTCAGCTAACATTAAACGTCAGCTAATAACGTGCTATTCGGCTGCTTCGATCGGCATCGATATCGTTGGGGATTGGATCAGGCGTTACCTATTGGTTTAGGCCTGTCCTGTTCTACATCACGGCACTTTGAAGTTAGCATTTTAATTCTGTATATGTGGATGGAAGAGTGTTCGTTGAGAGAATGTTATTGGCAGAGTCGTGTCTTATAGATGAGTGGATCACATTCTATAAAATAATATAACAGTGGTGTGATGCAGCAGTTTGGAAGTAATATAGTTCTAGGGGGAGAAATTGAGTCACATCCAGTGCCCTAGAAAGATTAGCACCCCCACAGCCGAAATTGAGTGGTAGCACTTCAAGAGGGAAGCGGGGTGCTACTGGAAACGCCCCGCCTCCCTCTTGGGGTGCTGCGAGGGAATATCGCGGCGCTACGTTCCGTAGCGCCACGCCGAGGTATTGCAGGCCTTCCTCCCCTTCTTAAAGGGGAGGGGCCTTGCGCAGCACAACCCGGGCCCAGCTGGGCCACCGGGGATCGGAGTGCCGGCAAAAGAGCCCGGCACTCGAGAAGTGCCGGGCTCACGGAGCGCAGCCAGCACTCCGCAAGGGTTGGGGGGGGGGGGGGGGGGGGCGGATCAGAAGGCCGGGGAGGGGAGCGGAGGCAGGTGCTGGCAGGTGGCCAGCAACAAAAATGGCCGCCCAGCACCTCGCCTTTAATTAGTGCCGCCCCGGCCACAGGTAGGCCCCCCTGACCCCATCAGACATAGCGTCCGGCGGTAAGTCAGGGGCCACTTCCAAAGATCGCGGCCGGGGCGTTGCGCGCAGTGATGACGTCATCGCCAGCGGCACAGCGCCGCGGGGCGCTAACGGTTACCGCCGCTAACCTCCTGCTGTATTTCACGGGAGGAGCTGGTGATGTCGCGCCTGGACGCTAGTTGCTTTGCGCCCTCTTAGGGTGCTAACTGGAGCCGCAAAGCAACCGAATTTTCCCCCCCCTAATCTTTAAAAAAGTAGATCTGGGTAACTGTAGGCCCATTAGTTTGACATCGGTAATAGGGAAGATTCTCGAGGGAATCATTAGGGATGCAATAGATTACTACTTAGACAGAGAAGCACATATCAGCGACTCCCAATATGGCTTCAAAAATAGAATGTCCTTTTCTCCCTAACTTGATTGCACTTTTGAAGAAGTCACGAAGGTGCTGGATGAGGGAAGCCCAGTAGACATTGTCTGCCTAGACTTGCAAAAAGCTTTGGATAAGTTAGCGCACGAGATGCTTCTCTCCAAGATTGAAGTCTCCAGTATTGATGGCAATTTACGCAGCTGGATTGGGAATTGTCTGCAAGGCCTTTAGGCAGGAAGTGGTTGGAGGTGGATTGGGATCTGTTTGGAGACCAGGGATCGGCATTGGCACCGTTGCTCTTTACTATTTTTATTAATGATCTGGATGGAGGTGTTGGGGGCACGATTTGCAAGGGTTTTTTAAAAATTCGTTCCTGGGATGTGGGCCTCGCTGGCAAGGCCAGCATTTAATGCCCATCTCTAGTTGCCTATGAGAAGGTGGTGGTGAGCCGCTTTCTTGAACCGCTGCAGTCCGTGTGGTGAAGGTACTCCCACAGTGCTGTTAGGGAGGGAGTTCCAGGATTTTGACCCAGTGACGATGAAAGATCGGCGATATACTTCCAAGTCAGGATGGTGTGTGACTTGGAGGGGAACTTGGAGTTGGTGCTCTTGTCTTTCTAGGTGGTAGAGGAGATTTACCAGGATGATCCCAGGGATGAGGGACTTCAGTTATGTGGATTGACTGGGGAAGCTGGGGTTGTTCTCCTTAGAGCAGAGAAGATTAAGAGGAGATTTGATGGAGGTGTTCAAAATCATGAATGGTTTTGATAGAGTGAATAAGGAGAAACTGTTTCCAGTGGCAGAAGGGTCGGTAACCAGAGGACACAGATTTGAGGTAATTGGCAAAAAGAGACAGAGGCAAGAATTTTTCTTAAGCAGCGAGTTGTTGTGACGGTGGCATAGTGGTTAGCACTGTTGCCTCACAGCGCCAGGGACCCGGGTTTAAATCCGGCCTCGGGTGACTGTCTGTGTGGAGTTTGCACATTCTCCCCGTGTTTGCGTGGGTTTTCTCCGGGTGCTCCGGTTTCCTCCCACAGTCCAAAGATGTGCGGGTTATCACAGAAATCACAGAAACCCCACAATGCAGATAGAGGCCATTTCGGCCCATCGAGCCTGCACCGACACATACCCCACCCAATCCCCGTAACCCCTACACCAACACATATCCCACCCTATCTCCGTAACCCCACACATTTTAATCCCCCTAACACTAAGGGTCAATTTATCATAGCCAATCAACCTAACCTGCACATCTTTGGACTGTGGGAGGAAACCGGAGCACCCGGAGGAAACCCACGCAAACACGGGGAGAATGTGCAAACTCCACACAGACAGTCACCCGAGGCCGGATTCGAACCCGGGTCCCTGGCGCTGTGAGGCAACAGTGCTAACCACTATGCCACCGGTTAGGTTGATTGGCCATGATAAAAATTGACCCTTCGTGTTAGGGGGGATTAAATACGTGGGGTTACGGGGATAGGGCTTGGGTGGGATGGCTGTCGGTGTAGGGACCGGGTGCTAGGGTTTGGATGATCAGCCATGATCTCGTTGAATGACGGAGCAGGCTCGAAGGGCCGAATGGCCTACTCCTGCTCCTATCTTCTATGTTTCTATGATCTCGAATGCGCTGCCTGAAAGGGTGGCGGAAACCGATTCAATAATAACTTTCAAAAGGGAGTTGGATAAATACTTGAAGGGAAAATTTTGCAGGGCTATGGGGAAAGAGCGGGGGAGCTAGATACTGTAAATATGAGGGAGAAAGGAATAGAAGGATATGCTGATAGGGTTAGAGGAAGTAAAGTGGGAGGAGGCTCATGTGGAGCATAAACACTGGCACAGACTAGTTTTGCTTTATTCATTCAAGGGACGTGAGCGTTGCTGGCAAGACCAGCATTTATTGACCATCCCTAATTGCCCTCGAGAAGGTTGTGGTGAGCCGCTTTCTTGACCGGTGCAGTCCGTGTGGTGAAGGTACTCCCACAGTGCTGTTAGGGAGGGAGTTCCAGGATTTTGACCCAGCGACGATGAAAGATCGGCGATATACTTCCAAGTCAGGATGGTGTGTGACTTGGAGGGGAACTTGGAGTTGGTGCCCTTGTCCTTCTAGGTGGTAGAGAATGCGGATTTGGGAGGTGCTGCTGAAGAAGCCTTGGCGAGTTGCTGCAGTGCATCTTGTAGATGGTACACACTGCAGCCACGGTGCGCCGGTGGTGGAGGGAGTGAATGTTTAAGGTGGTGGATGGGGTACCAATCAAGCGGGCTGCTTTGTCCTGGATGGTGTCGAGCTTCTTGAGTGTTGTTGGAGCTGGACTCATCCAGGCAAGTGGAGAGTATTCCATCACACTCCTGACTTGTGCCATGTAGATGGTGGAAAGATTTTGGGGAGTCGGGAGGTGGGTCACTCACTGCAGAATATCTAGCCTCTGACCTGCTCTTGTTGCCACAGTATTTATGTGGCTGGTCCAGTTAAGTTTCGGGTCAATGGTGACCCCCAGGATGTTGATGGTGGAGGATTCGGTGATGGTAATCCCATTGAATGTCAATGAGCAGTGGTTAGACTCTCTCTTGTTGGAGATAGTTATTGCTTGGCACTTGTGTGGCACGAATGTTACCTGCCACTTATCAGCCCAAGCCTGAATGTTGTCCAGGCCTTGTGGCATATGGGCATGCCACATTATCTGAGGAGTTGTGAATGGAACTGAACAGATGAAGTTTACAGATGCTACTAAGATTTGTGCGAATGTTCGGACGATACCCGACTACTACAGGCGGATCTTGATGTGTTGGGGGATTGGGTTCATGACTAGCAAAGGATGTTTAACTTTGAATGGTGCAGTGCTATACATGTGAGCGGGGTGAATGCTCAACATATATACACCCTTCAGGGAAAAGCACTAAAGCAGGTGGTGAAAGAGAGAGATCTGGACATTTGAGATCATAGATCTCTAAAGGTTCATGAGCAATGTGTTAATTGTATTCAGGTGGAGGGTATTAATTGGGGACTCTCTTGTGTTTCTATATTATGTATATATGGGGGCCGACTCAGGAGGGGAAAGAGCTTATCTTGGGATGCACGATATGTAATGTGTCTCTAAACAAAGGCTGGTAAGCGACTGAAGATTAGCTTCTATTCTATCCTTCACCACCTGGCTATCCGACTTTTGCACAATGCCGTGAAGCGATAGCTAGAGCGAATAGGGTGCTAGGGTATATTTATAGAACTGTTGACTGTAAAACAAAGCATTCTATTATATCATTGTACAAGACCTTGGTCAGCCCTCAGTGGGAATACGGTGCCCAGTTTTGGTCTCCTCACATGGTGGGTGATATTGGGGCTTTGGAAAGGGTGCAGAGGAGGAGCCACGAGACTAATTCCCAGTCTAAAGCATCTTCGTTATCAAGATCGGCGCAAAGAGCTGGGACTCTACACTTTAGAGAAGCATAGACTCGGGGTGGAAGGGAATAGATTGTGTTTGTGTAGACAGTTTGTTTCCACTAAATAAAACCAGGGGTCACAATTTTAAGTTGTATGAGGCCAGACCTAGTTTCGATGTCAGGAGGTTCTTTTCCTAGGGAATAGTGGAGCTGTTGTACAGGCTGCCGGCTGGTGCAGTGAACGTGAATTCTCTAATGTCCCTCAGGCGAGAACTGGACCTGTTTCTGGCTAGGGTGGAGAACACCTCGTACAAAAGGTTGGTATCGGGAGAGGAATTTTCCAGTTATTTTTCCCGCTAATTGGCCTGCGTTTTTAATCTAGTTTTTCGCCTGTCCCAGGAAATTACATGGCTTTTGGGTGGGGTGGTGAGTGTCTATATTGTGTTCACAAGGTAAATGTTCCCCCTTATTTTTTCTTTGGGTGCGCGGCCCCTTTAAGGGCTGCGCGGGACCACCAGAGAGCTGTGCGGCTGTGCAACCATGCAGCTTAGAGGGAACATTGCACAAGGTACCTCAGTAGTTTGGGATAGACTGGATGGACTACAGGGTCTTTTCCTTCCATCATTGCTGTATGTTTATAACTCCTATCCACAGAGGAATGATGCTGCTGTGCCATGCAGTTGTATTCTATGGGTTCATTACTGTATATCTCCCAAGCAACTGCTGGAGGAGTGACATTGCCCATTGTTTTAGTGTAAGCTACCTGCCCCCCCCAGCCGGACCATGGTATCCATCACAATTCCACTCAGGTCCACAATCCACCCATACCAAAAATGGTGGGAAACCAAGGGTCTAATGAGGGTGAGGAACTTAACGTAATTAATATAAGTAGAGAAAAAGTACTAGAGAAACTAATGGGACTAAAAGCCGACAAATCCCCTGGACCTGACGGCCTACATCCTAGGGTTCTAAAAGAGGTGGCTGAAGAGATAGTGAATGCATTGGTTTTGATCTTCCAAAATTCCCTAGATTCTGGAATGGTCCCAGCGGATTGGAAGGTCGAAAATGTAACACAAGCAAGGAAGGAGAGAGATAACGGGGAACTACAGGCCAGTTAGCCTGACATCAGTCGTCGGGAAAATGCTGGAATCCATTGTTAAGGACGTGGTATCAGGGCACTTAGAAAATCATAACATGATTAGGCAGAGTCAACATGGTTTTATGGAAGGGAAATCGTGTTTGACAAATTTATTAGAGTTTTTTGAGGATGTAACTAGCAGGGTAGATAAAGGGGAACTAGTGGTTTTGTATATTTGGATTTCCAAAAGGCATTCGATAAGGTGCCACATAAAAGATTATTGCACAAGATCAGGGCTCATGGGGTTGGGGGTAATACAGTAGCATGGATCGAGGATTGGTTAACGGACAGAAAATAGAGAGTAGGGATAAACGGATCTTTTTCAGGTTGGCAGGCTGTAACTAGTGGGGTGCCACAAGGATCAGTGTTGGGGCCTCAGCTATTTACAATCTATATTAATGACCTAGATGAAGGGACCGAGTGTAATGTATCTAAGTTTGCTGATGATACAAAGCTAGGTGGGACAGTAAGCTGTGAGGAGAACACAGAGTCTGCAAAGGGATATAGATAGACTGAGTGAGTGGGCAGTAAGGTGGCAGATGGAGTATAATGTAGGGAAATGTGAGGTTATTCACTTCGGTAGGAAGAATAGAAAAGCATATTTTTTAAATGGTGAGAAACTTTCAAATGTTGGTGTTGAGAGAGATTTGGGTGTCCTCATAGTCATAGAGTTATACAGCACGGATAGAGGCCCTTCGGCCCATCGTGTCCACGCCGGCCATCAAGCCCTGTCTAATCTAATCCCATATTCCAGCATTTGGCCCGTAGCCTTGTATGCTATGGCATTTCAAGTGCACATCCAAATGCTTCTTAAATGTTGTGAGGGTTTCTGCCTCCACAACCCTTTCAGGCAGTGAGTTCCAGACTCCAACCACCCTCTGGGTGAAAAAGTTCTTTCTCAAATCCCCTCTAAACCTCCCGCCCTTTACCTTGAATCTATGCCCCCTAGTTATTGACCCCTCTACTAAGGGAAAAAGCTCCTCCGCATCCATCCTATCTATGCCCCTCATAATTTTGTACACCTCAATCATGTCCCCCCTCAGCCTCCTCTGCTCCAAGGAAAACAAACCCAATCTGCCCAGCCTCTCTTCATAGCTGAAGCGCTCCAGCCCTGGTAACATCCTGGTGAACCTCCTCTGCACCCTCTCTAACGCGATCACATCCTTCCTGTAGTGTGGCGACCAGAACTGCACACAGTATTCCAGCTGTGGCCTAACCAGTGTTTTATACAGCTCCATCATAACCTCCTTGCTCTTATATTCTATGCCTCGGCTAATGAAGGCAAGTATCCCATATGCCTTTTTTACCACCTTATCCACCTATTCCGCCGCCTTCAGGGATCTGTGTACTTGCACACCCAGATCCCTCTGACCCTCCGTCTTGCCTAGGGTCTTTCCATTCATTGTGTATTCCTTTGCCTTGTTAGTCCCCCCAAAGTGCATCACCTCCCACTTTTCCGAGTTAAATTCCATTTGCCACTGTTCCGCCCATCTGACCAACCCATCTATATAGTCCTGCAGACTGAGGCTACCCTCCTCGCTATTTACCACCCTACCAATTTTTGTATCATCCGCGAACTTACTGATCATACCCTTTACATTCATATCCAAGTCATTAATGTAGACCACAAACAGCAAGGGACCCAGCACCGATCCCTGTGGTACCCCACTGGCCACAGGCTTCCAGTCACAAAAACAACCTTCGACCATCACCCTCTGCCTTCTGCCACTAAGCCAGTTTTGTATCCAATGTGCCAAGGCACCCTGGATTCCATGGGCTCTTACCTTCTTGACCAGTCTCCTGTGCGGGACTTTATCGAAGGCCTTACTGAAATCCATGTATACCACATCCACTGCGTTACCCTCATCCACACACCTAGTCACCCCCTCAAAAAATTCAATCAAATTAGTCAGACATGATCTTCCCTTGACAAAGCCATGTTGACTATCCCTGATTAATCCCTCAGGATTTTTTCCAATAATTTTCCTACCACTAATGTTAGGCTCACTGGCCTGTAGTTCCCCGGTTTTTCCCTACTACCCTTCTTGAATAATGGTACTACATTAGCGGTTCTCCAGTCCTCTGGCACATCCCCTGTGGCCAGAGAGGTCCTGAATATATGTGTTAGAGCCCCCGCAATCTCCTCCTTTGCCTCACACAGCAGCCTGGGATACATTTCATCCGGGCCTGGGGATTTATCCATTTTTAGGCCAGCTAAAACCGCCAATACCTCCTCCCTCTCGATGTTAATATGTTCGAGCATATCACAGTCCCCCCGCCCTATTTCTATGTCTACATCGTCCTTCTCCATAGTGAAAACAGATGCAAAAAATTCATTTAGAACCCCTCCTACATCTTCCGGCTCCACACACAGATTGACACTTTTGTCCCTAATGGGCCCTATTTTTTCCCTAGTTATCCTCTTACCCTTAATATACTTATAAAACATCTTCGGATTTTCCTTTATTTTGCTCGCCAGTGTTATTTCATGGCCCCTCCTTGATCTCCTAATTTCTTTTTTAAGTATCCCCCTGCACTTTTTGTACTCCTCTAGGGCTTCCTCCGTCTTTAGCCTTTTGTATCTACCAAAAGCCCTCCTTTTTTTCCTAATCTATTCTCGTATATCCCCTGACATCCAAGGTTCCCTGTGGTTTTTGGAACCACCCTTGACCTTTACGGGAACATGTTGCCATTGTATGATCTCAATCTCCCTTCTGAAAGCCTCCCATTGCTCCGATGCGGATTTTCCTACAAGTAGCTGATCCCAGTCCATTTTGGCCAGATCCTGCCTTATCCTATTAAAATCGGCCTTCCCCCAATTTAGAACCTTTATTTCCGGCCCATCCCTGTCCTTTTCCATGACCACCTTAAATCTTACCATATTATGGTCACTATCACCAAAGTGCTCACCTACTAGCACTTTTTCCACTTGGCTGGCCACATTCCCTAGAATTAGGTCCAGTACCGCCCCCTCTCTTGTAGGACTTTCTACATGCTGGCTCAAAAAGCTCTCCTGGATGCACTTTAAGAATTCTACACCCTCTGAGCCTTTCACACTCTGACTATCCCAGTTAATATTGGGGAAGTTGAAATCCCCCATTATTATTACCCTATTATTTGCACATTTCTCTGAGATTTGCCTACATATCTGTTCCTCTATCTCCCCCTGACTGTTTGGAGGCCGATAGTACACTCCCAGCAAAGTGCTTGCCCCCTTTTTGTTTTTAAGCTCCACCCATATGGCCTCATTAGAGGACCCTGCTAATATATCATCCCTCCTTACTGCAGTAATTGACTCCTTAATTAATATTGCGACACCCCCTCCTCTTATACCTCCCCCTCTGTCTCGCCTGAAGATTCTGTACCCCGGAATATTAAGCTGCCAGTCTTGCCCTTCCCTCAACCATGTCTCCGTGATAGCAACAATATCATACTCCCATGTGTTTATCAACACCTTCAGTTCGTCCACCTTATTTGCAAGACTCCTTGCATTAAAATAGATGCCATCCAGCCTTGCCCTTATATATTTGCCCTGTCTACCAAGCTGACTTGTTTTTTTCTCTATAATTGGCAGCACATCCCCCCCCTATTTCAGCTCCCCTCTGTATCCCATCCCCCTGCCAAGTTAGTTTAAACCCCCCCCAACAGTGCTAGCAAACCTCCCCGCAAGGATATTTGTCCCGCTCTGGTTCAGGTGCAACCCGTCCGACTTGTACAAGTCCCACCTTTCCCAGAAGCAGGCCCAGTGATCCAGGAAAGTAAAACCCTCCCCCCTACACCAACTCTTTAGCCACGCATTCATCTGCTCTATCCTCCCATTCCTATACTTACTAGCACGTGGCACTGGGAGTAATCCAGAGATTACAACCTTTGAGGTCCTGCTCTTTAATCTGTTACCTAGCTCCCTAAATTCTTGATGCAGGGCCTCATCCCTCTTTTTACCTATGTCGTTGGTACCAATGTGGACCACGACCACTGGCTGTTCACCCTCCCCCTCCAGAATGCCCTGCAGCCGCTCAGTGACATCCTTGACCCTGGCACCAGGGAGGCAACAAACCATCCTGGATTCACGTCTACGGCCACAGAAACGCCTATCTGTTCCCCTTACTATAGAATCCCCTACCACTATTGCTCTCCCACTCTTTTTCCCCCCTTCCTGGGCAGCAGGAGCACCCCCAGTGCCAGGAAGTTGGCTGCTGCTGCCTTCCCCTGGTGAGTCATCCCCCTCAACAGTATCCAAAGCGGTATACTTGTTTGAAAGGGGGATGTCCGCAGGGGTTCCCTGCACTACCTGCCTGCCTTTGTTGCTCCGCCTGATGGTCACCCCCTGTGCTGCCCTACCCTGAGGCGTGAACAACTCGCTAAACGTGCTATCCACGAGCCTCTCAGCACCGCGCATGCTCCAAAATTCATCCACCCGCAGCTCGAGCGCCGCAGTGCGGTCTGCAAGTAGCTGCAGCTGGATGCATTTCCCGCACACATGGTCGCCAGGGACACTGGCAGCGTCCCTGATTTCCCACATGGAGCAAGAGGAGCAGAACACTGGTCTGAGCTCTCCTGCCATGACTTACTCCTTTAATTAATTTAAAAATTTATTCAATACCCCAGTTACAGGTATACTCTAGGGTGCTTTATTTACCAACTGTCCCCACTACACCAGAGACCCTAGAAATTTAACACCACAGAAGTCAAGCTTGTATTGAAAAGAGAGAAATACTCACCAACCAATCACTTACCTGCTCCCTGGTGACGTCACACACTGATTACTTTTTACCTCTCTCCTCTGCTGTTGATTTGGTGGGCCTCTGCCTTCGCGCCGGTTTTTAAGCCGGGCTCCTCCTCCGCTGCTGCTCTCCCCCGAACTGGTCGGGCCTCTGCCTTCGCGCCGGTTTTTAAGCCGGGCTCCTCCTCCGCTGCTGCTCTCCCCCGAACTGGTCGGGCCTCTGCCTTCGCGCCGGTTTTTAAGCCGGGCTCCTCCTCCGCTGCTGCTCTCCCCCGAACTGGTCGGGCCTCTGCCTTCGCGCCGGTTTTTAAGCCGGGCTCCTCCTCCGCTGCTGCTCTCCCCCGAACTGGTCGGGCCTCTGCCTTCGCGCCGGTTTTTAAGCCGGGCTCCTCCTCCGCTGCTGCTCTCCCCCGAACTGGTCGGGCCTCTGCCTTCGCGCCGGTTTTTAAGCCGGGCTCCTCCTCCGCTGCTGCTCTCCCCCGAACTGGTCGGGCCTCTGCCTTCGCGCCGGTTTTTAAGCCGGGCTCCTCCTCCGCTGCTGCTCTCCCCCGAACTGGTCGGGCCTCTGCCTTCGCGCCGGTTTTTAAGCCGGGCTCCTCCTCCGCTGCTGCTCTCCCCCGAACTGGTCGGGCCTCTGCCTTCGCGCCGGTTTTTAAGCCGGGCTCCTCCTCCGCTGCTGCTCTCCCCCGAACTGGTCGGGCCTCTGCCTTCGCGCCGGTTTTTAAGCCGGGCTCCTCCTCCGCTGCTGCTCTCCCCCGAACTGGTCGGGCCTCTGCCTTCGCGCCGGTTTTTAAGCCGGGCTCACCTCCGCTGCTGCTCTCCCCCGAACTGGTCGGGCCTCTGCCTTCGCGCTGGTTTTTAAGCCGGGCTCCTCCTCCGCTGCTGCTCTCCCCCGAACTGGTCGGGCCTCTGCCTTCGCGCCGGTGCAAGAAACACAGAAAGCTAGCATGCAGGTACAGCAAGCAATAAGGAAGGCAAATGGCATGTTGGCCTTTATTGCAAGGGGGTTGGAGTATAAGAGTAAGGAAGTCTTGCTACAATTGTACAGGCCTTGGTGAGACCACACCTGGAGTACTGTGCACAGTTTTGGGCTCCTTATCTAAGGAAGGATATACTTGCCTTGGAGGCGGTGCACCGAAGGTTCACTAGATTGATTCCTGGGATGAGAGGGTTGTCCTATGAGGAGAGATTGTGTAGAATGGGCCGATACTCTCTGGAGTTTAGAAGAATGAGAGGTGATCTCATTGAAACATACCAGATTCTGAGGGGGATTAACGGGGTAGATGCTGAGACGTTGTTTCCCTGGCTGGAGTGTCTCGAACTAGGGGGCATAGTCTCAGGATAAGGGGTCGGCCATTTAAGACTGAAATGAGGAGGAATTTCTTCACTCAGAGGGTTGTGACTCTTTGGAATTCTCTGCCCCAGAGGGCTGTGAATGCTGAGTCTTTGAGTAGATTCAAGGCTGAGATTGATAGATTTTTGGACTCTAGGGGAATCGAGGGATATGGAGATTGGGCGGGAAAGTGGAGTTGAGGTCGATGATCAGCCATGATCTTATTGAATGGCGGAGCAGGCTCAAGGGGCCGAATGGCCTACTCCTGTCCTATTTCTTATGTTCTTATAAGCAATGTCATGGGTGATCAGCTTGTACGATATTGGTAAGACCCAAGACCTGCTACAGACCACTTAAATTGTTTGTTTATATAACATAGGAATGTTGAAATGGCAAGCCACGTACATGAACTTGTATTTGTATAGCGCCTTTAACGCAGTAAAACCTCCCTTCACAGGTGCTTCACAGGAGCGTTATAAAACATAATTTGACACCGAGCCACATGAAATATTAAGACAGGTGCTTGGTGAGAGGTAGGTTTTAAGGAGCATCTTCAAGGAGGAGAGCGAGGTGGAGAGGTTTAGGGAGGGAATTCCAGAGCTTGGGGCCAAGGCAGCTGAAGGCGCGGCCGCCAATGGTGGAGCGATTAAAATCGAGGATGCTCAAGAGGCCAGAATTAGAGGAGCGCAGAGACCTGGGAGGATTGTAGGGCTGGAGGACATTACAGAGATAGAGAGGGACGAGGCCATGGAGGGATTTGAAAACAAAGATGAGAATTTTGAAATCGAGGCGTTGCTTAACCGGGAGCCAATGTAGGTCAGCGAGCACGGGGTGATGGGTGAACGAGACTTGGTGCGAGTTAGGATACGGACAGCCAAGTTTTGGATGACCTCAAGTTTACGTAGGGTGGAATGTGGGAGGCCAGGCAGGAGTGCATTGGAATAGTCAAGAGGTAACAATGGCATGGGTGAGGGTTTCAGCAACAGATGAGCTGAGGCAGGGGCGGAGACGGGCAAATACACGTGAAAACTCATTGTGAGCTTTTTGCTTATCTGCTCCTCTAACTGGTCTTGCTGTACCTGAAAGATGTTAGAATCACAGCAAGTGTTCACTTGCTGAACAATATATCTAAGTTGTATCAAAAGTTGATGGTACTGTTCTGTGTTTAATAGGCAGATTCAAACTGTGAGCGACTATTTGCTGTAAAAAATTATGAAACGGGCTACAAATATGGAATACTGAATCTGGATGGACAGAGGAAAGAATGCAGACTGATTTCTGCGGCTATGTGTGACAATCTCTACTTTACGCACCGTAAGGTTCGTCGCTACTTTTTTTTCAGGTTAAGATGCCTTTATGAACTATTGAAACTTGGTTACTAAATGCAAAATAATCTTAGTGTCTTCTTTCTCCTTTTTATATAAAGGGGGAGGAAATGTGTGGTAGGGATTTTCTCCTTCATGGAGTCTTTCACACCTCACCACTTCCCTGGCCAATAGGATGGTCTGCAGATTTACGAATGCCAGCTGATAAAGGGTGGTATAGCCTCTGCTTGCACCTTTTCAGTGGTTAAGTGAAACCTACATCCTACCCACACTGCCGTCTCACCAATCAGTAAAATTTAATTTTTCACAGAATTACATAGAATTTACAGCACAGAAATATGCCATTTGGCCCAACTCAGTTTGGGTTCCGCCAGGACCACTCGGCTCCTGACCTCATTACAGCCTTGGTCCAAACATGGACAAAAGAGCAGAATTCCAGAGGGGAGGTGAGAGTGACTGCCCTTGACATCGAGGCAGCATTTGATCGAGTGTGGCATCAAAGAGCCCTCGTAAAACTGAAGTCAATGGGAATCGGGGGGAAATCTCTCCACTGGCTGGAGTCATACCTAGCACAAAGGAAGATGGTTGTGGTGGTTGGAGGTCAATCATCACAGCCCCAGGACATCACTGCAGGAGTTCCTCAGGGCAGTGTCCTAGGCCCAACCATCTTCAGCTGCTTCATCAATGACCTTCCCTCCAACATAAGGTCAGAAATGGGATTGTTTGCTGATGACTGCAAAGTGTTCAGCGCCATTCGCAACTCCTTAGATAATGAAGCAGTCCATGCCCGCATGCAGTAAAACCTGGACAACATTCAGACTTGGGCTGATAAGTGGCAGGTAACATTTGTGCCCCACAAGTGCCAGGCAATGACCATCTCCAACAAGAGTCTAACCACTGCTCATTGACATACAATGGGATTACCATCACCGAATCCCCCACCATCAACATCCTGGGGGTTGCCATTGACTAGAAATTTAACTGCACCAGCCACATAAATACTGTGGCAACATGAGCAGGTCAGAGACTGGGTATTCTGCAGCGAGTGTCTCACCTCCTGACTCCCCAAAGCATTTCCACCATCTACAAGGCACAAGTAAGGAGTGTGATGGAATACTCTCCACTTGCCTGGATGAGTGCAGCTCCAACAACACTCAAGAAGCTCGACACCATCCAGGACAAAGCAGCCCGCTTGATTGACACTCCATCCACCACCTTCAACATTCACTCCCTCCACCACCGGCGCACCGTGGCTGCAGTGTGTACCATCTACAAGATGCACTGCAGCAACTCGCCAAGGCTTCTTCGGCAGCGCCTCCCAAACCTGCAACCTCTACCACCTAGAAGGACAAGGGCAGCAGATGCATGGGAACACCACCACCTCCAAGTTCCCCTTCAACTCTCACACCATCCTGACTTGGAAATATATCGTCGCTGGGCCAAAATCCTGGAACTCCCTCCCTAACAGCACTGTGGGATTACCATCACGACATGGACTGCAGCGGTTCAAGAAGGCGGCTCACCACCACCTTCTCGAGGGCAATTAGGGATGGTCAATAAATGCTGGTCTTGCCAGCAACGCTCACGTCCCTTGAATGAATAAAGCAAAACTAGTCTGTGCCAGTGTTTATGCTCCACATGAGCCTCCTCCCACTTTACTTCCTCTAACCCTATCAGCATATCCTTCTATTCCTTTCTCCCTCATATTTACAGTATCTAGCTCCCCCACTCTGTCCCCATAGCCCTGCAAAATTTTCCCTTCAAGTATTTATCCAATTCCCTTTTGAAAGTTATTATTGAATCGGTTTCCGCCACCCTTTCAGGCAGCGCATTCGAGATCACAACAACTCGCTGCGTAAGAAAAATTCTTGCCTCTGTCTCTTTTTGCCAATTAAATCTGTGTCCTCTGGTTACCGACCCTTCTGCCACTGGAAACAGTTTCTCCTTATTTACTCTATCAAAACCGTTCATGATTTTGAACACCTCCATCAAATCTCCTCTTAACCTTCTCTGCTCTAAGGAGAACAACCCCAGCTTCTCCACATAACTGAAGTCCCTCATCTCTGAAACCATTCTAGTAAATCTCTGCACCCTCTCCAAGGCTCTGCCATCCTTCTTAAAGTGCGGGGCCCAGAATTGGACACAATTCTCCAGCTGGGGCCTCACCAGTGTGCTATAGAGAGACCTGGGGGTGTAAGTACACAAGTTGAGAGGCTGTTAAAAAGGCAGATGGGATCCTTGACTTTATAAAGAGAGGCGCAGAGTGCAAAAGCAAGGAAGTTATGGTAAACCTTTATAAAACACTGGTTAGGCCTCAGCTGGAGTATTGTGTCCAATTCTGGGCACCGCACTTTAGGAAGGATGTGACAGCCTTAGAGAGGGTACAGAGGAGATTTACCAGGATGATCCCAGGGATGAGGGACTTCAGTTATGTGGATTGACTGGGGAAGCTGGGGTTGTTCTCCTTAGAGCAGAGAAGATTAAGAGGAGATTTGATGGAGGTGTTCAAAATCACAAAAGGTTTTGAAAGAGTAAATAAAGAGAAACTGTTGCCAGTGGCAGAAGTATCGGTCACCAGAGGACACAGATTGAAGGTGATTGGCAGAAGAAGCAGAGGCGAGATGAGGGAAAACTGTGCAACGTGTTATGATCTGGAACGCACTGCCTGAAAGGGCGGTGGAAGCAGATTGAATAGTAACTTTCAAAAGGGAATTGGAGAAATACTTGGAAGTGGAAACATTTGCAGGGCTATGGGGAAAGAGCGGGGAGTGGGACTAATTGGAGAGCTCCACCAAAGAGCCGGCACAGGCACCATGGACCGAATGGCCTCCTTCTGTGCTTTGAGATTCCACGATTCGAACCGATGCGTTTTGTTTCAGTGTGGCAGACAGTGAAAAAACTGTTTATGCTAAAATGTGTTTGGAAGCAGAGTCCTTTGGGTCTGTCTTAGAACAAATCTTTATTAATGAGCTTTCAAAGGTTTATACTCGCATTCTTGTAAATACTAAGAACCATCTTACTGGATCTTCGTAAATCTATTTAAGCTACTGGAAACATATTGGAGTAATTGAGAGCATGGTGAAGGTTTCTCAGTTTCATAGCCAACTGTTTCTAAACATAAGCTAAACAAAACTAACCAGATTGGCTCTGCTAGGCCCCATCGCAGTGTCTTGCCAAAGACAGCTCCTTACTTAACGGCAACAATAACATTCAGCTTGAGAATGTTAACTGTGTAAAATATCCATGTATGCAGCACATTGTCCTTGAAGGATCACATTGCCATACTAGTCAGCAAGCTATCAGCAAAAAATGCAGCCAGTCCTGGTTTAAACAGACATCCGCAGTTACAGTGTACAATGCAGGCATTCGGCCTCACTTTCACTTTGTGTTCTTGAAATGATCAAATACTTAACTTCTGCCAAAACTACAATCATTTCAAACAAAGTAGGGTTATACTATAAGTGGCTGGAAAGGAACCTATATAGGGAGGGGGAACATCCCGTTGTCGAGGTCCATTTGGGACCAATGACAATGGAAAGAATAGGGAGGAGGCCTACTGAGAGTGTACTGGGAGATGGGAGCTAAATTAAAAGGCAGGACCTCACGGGTGGTAATCTCCGGATTACTATCGGAGCCACGTTCCAAATGGCATAGGGATTGGCAGATTAGGAAAGTCAACACGTGGCTGCAGGGTCATAGAGTCATAGAGTTTTACAGCACAGAAAGAGGCCCTTCGGCCCATCGTGTCTGCGCCGCCCATCCATCCCTGTCCAGTCTAATCCCATTTTCCAGCATTTGGTCCATAGCCTTGTATGCAATGGCATTTCAAGTGCTCATCCAAATGCTTCTTGAATGTTGTGAGGGTTCCTGCCTCTACCACCCTTTCAGGCATTGAGTTCCACATTCCAACCACCCTCTGGGTGAAAAAGTTCCTCCTCAAATCCCCTCTAAATCTCCTGCCCCTTACCCTGAATCTATGCCCCCTTGTTATTGACCCCCCTACTAAGGGGAAAAGTTCCTCTTTATCTACCCTATCTATGCCCCTCATCATTTTGTACACCTCAATCAGGTCCCCCCTCAGCCTTCTTTGCTCCAAGGAAAACAACCCCAGCCTGTCCAGCCTCTCTTCATAGCTGAGGCGCTCCATCCCAGGTAACATCCTGGTGAATCTTCTCTGCACCCTCTCCAAAGCAATCACATCCTTCCTATAGTGAGGCGACCAGAACTGCACACAGTACTCCAGCTGTGGCCTCACCAGCGTTTTGTACAGCTCCATCATAACCTCCCTGCTCTTATATTCTATGCCTCGGCTAATGAAGGCAAGTATCCCATATGCCTTTTTAACCACCTTATCTACCTGTTCCGCTGCCTTCAGGGATCTATGTACATGTACACCAAGGTCCCTCTGTACTTCCTAGGGTCCTACCACTCATTGTGTATTCCCTTGCCTTATTTGTCCGTCCAAAATGCATCACCTCGCACTTTTCAGGGTTAAATTCCATTTGCCACTTTTCCGCCCATCTGACCAACCCGTTTATATCGTCCTGTAGCCTGAGGCTTTCCTCCTCACAATTTACCACCCCACCAATTTTCGTGTCATCTGCGAACTTACTGATCATACCTTTTACATTCTCATCCAAATCATTTATGTAGATCACAAACAACAAGGGAGGTACCCCACTGGACACAGGCTTCCAGTCACAAAAGCAACCTTCGACCATCACCCTCTGCCTCCTGCCACTCAGCCAGTTTAGGATCCAACGCGCCAAGGCACCCTGGATCCCATGGGCTCTTACCTTCTTGACCAGTCTCCTATGCGGGACTTTGTCAAAAGCTTTACTGAAGTCCATGTAAACCACATCCACAGCATTTCCCTCATCCACCCCCCTAGTCACCCCCTCGAAAAATTCAATCAGATTTGTCAGACATGATTTACCCTTGACAAAGCCATGCTGACTATCCCCGATTAATCCATGCCTCTCCAAGTGGAGACTAATTTTGTCCCTCAGAATTTTTTCCAATAATTTCCCTACCACAGATGTTAGGCTCACTGGCCTGTAATTCCCTGGTTTATCCCTGCTACCCTTCTTGAATAATGGTACTACATTAGCTGTTCTCCAGTCCTCTGGTACATCCCCTGTGGCCAGAGAGGTTCTGAAAATTTGTGTCAGAGCCCCTGCAATCTCCTCCTTTGCCTCCCACAGCAGCCTGGGATACATCTCGTCCGGGCCTGGGGATTTATCCACTTTTTGGCCTGCTAAAACCGCTAGCACCTCCTCCCTCTCGATGCTAATATGTTCAAGTATGTCACAGCCCCCTTGCCCGATTTCTATGTCTGCATCATCTTTCTCCATAGTGAACACAGATGCAAAAAATTCATTTAAAACCCCGCCTACATCATCTGGCTCTACACACAGATTGCCACTTTGGTCCCTAATGGGCCCTACCCTTTCCCTGGTTATCCTCTTGCCCTTAATATACTTATAAAACATCTTAGGATTTTCCTTTATTTTGCTCGCCAGTGTTATTTCATGGCCCCTCCTCGCCCTCCTAATTTCTTTTTTAAGTATGCCCCTGCATTTTTTATACTCCTCTAGGGCTTCTTCCATCTTTAGTCTTTTGTAACTGCCAAAAGCCCCCCTTTTATTTCTAATGCATTTTTGTATATCCCTTGTCATCCAAGGTTCCCTTTGCTTGTTGGTCCCACCCTTGACCTTTACAGGAACATGTTGGCGTTGTACTCTCTCTATTTCCCTTCTGAAAGTCTCCCACTGTTTTGATGCGGATTTTCCTATAAGTAGCTGCTCCCAGTCCAATTTGGCCAGATCCTGCCTTATCATATTAAAATCGGCCTTCCCCCAATTTAGAACCCTTATTTCCGGGCCGTCTTTGTCTTTTTCCATGACCACCTTAAATCTCACCGAATTGTGGTCACTGTCGCCAAAATGCTCTCCTACTGACACTTCCACCACTTGCCCGGCTACATTCCCCAGAATTAGGCCCAGTACCGCCCCCTCTCTTGTAGGACTTTCTACATGTTGGCTCAAAAAGCTCTCCTGGATGCACTTTAAGAATTCTGCACCCTCTAAGCCTTTCACACTCTGACTATCCCAATTTATATTGGGGAAGTTGAAATCCCCCACTATTATTACCCTATTATTATCGCACTTTTCTGAGATTTGCCTACATATCTGTTCCTCTATCTCCCCCTGACTGTTTGGGGGCCTATAGTACACTCCCAGCAAAGTGCTTGCCCCCTTTTTGTTTTTAAGTTCTACCCATATGGCCTCATTAGAGGAACCCGCTAATATATCATCCCTCCTTACAGCAGTAATTGACTCCTTAATTAATATTGCAACACCCCCTCCTCTTTTACACCCCCCTCTGTCTCGCCTGAAGATTCTATACCCCGGAATATTGAGCTGCCAGTCCTGACCCTCCCTCAACCATGTCTCCGTGATAGCAACAATATCGTACTCCCATGTGTTCAACAACAACTTCAGTTCATCCACCTTATTTGCAAGACTCCTTGCATTAAAATAAATGCCTTCCAGCCCTGCCATATTCTCTTTTGCCTTCACATATTTGCTTTGCCTTCCCAGCTGATTTGTTTTTCCCTCTGTATTTGGCTGTAAATCACCCCCTACTATAGCTCCACTCTGTACCCCATCCCCCTGCCAAGTTAGTTTAAACCCCCCCCAGCAGTGCTAGCAAACCTCCCCGCAAGGATATTGGTTCCCCTCTGGTTCAGGTGTAAACCGTCCGACTTGTACAAGTCCCACCTTTCCCAGAAGCAGACCCAGTGATCCAGGAAACTAAAGCCCTCCCCCCTGCACCATCCCTTTAGCCACGCATTCATCTGTTCTATCTTCCTATTCCTATACTTACTAGCACGTGGCACCGGGAGTAATCCAGAGATTACAACCCTTGAGGTCCTGCTCTTTAATCCTTCACCTAGCTCCCTAAATTCTTGCTGCAGGACCTCATCCCTCTTTTTACCTTGTGTGGGAAGGAGGGGTTCCATTTCATGCAACACTGGCACCAATTCTGGGACAGGAGGAAGCTGTACCGCTGGGACGGGCTCCACCTGAACCAGGCTGGGACCAGGGTCCTAGCGGAAAGCATAAGTAGGGCTGCAGAAAGGAGTTTAAACCAATAAAGCGGGGGAGGACTCGGACAGAAATAAAAATAAAAGTGAAAATAGCCTAAAGGTAAGAAAAAGGGATGAGAGCAAAGTCCAGATCATGAATCGTGTTAAAGGGAAGATAAATAATTCAGGCTCAGAAACAAATATAGGAAATAATAACAAAATAACTGATGAAAATACAACAAGAGTGATTTAATATGATAAGGCAGGATCTGGCCAAAGTGGACTGGGATCAGCTGCTTATAGGAAAATTCACATCACAGCAGTGGGAGTCTTTCAGAAAGGAAATAGAGAGAGTACAGCGCCAACATGTTCCCGTAAAGGTCAAGGGTGGGACCAACAAGCCCAGGGAACCCTGGATATCAAGGGATATACAAGAATGGATTAGGAAAAAAAGGGAGGCTTTTAGATACAAAGCACTAAAAACAGTGGAAGTCCTAGAGGAGTATAGAAAGTGCAGGGGGGTATTTAAAAAAGAAATTAGGAGAGCGAAGAGGGGGCATGAAAAAACACTGGCGGGCAAAATAAAGGAAATTCCCACGGTGTTTTATAAGTATATTAAGGGCAAGAGGATTACCAGGGAAAGAGTAGGGCCCATTAGGGACCAAAGTGGCAATCTGTGTGCAGAGCCGGAAGATGTGGGTGAGGTTTTAAATTAATATTTTGCATCTGTGTTCACTATGGAGAAGGACGATGTAGGCATAGAAATCAGGCAGGGGGATTGTGATATACTTGAACAAATTAGTATTGAGAGAGAGGAGGTACTAGCGGTTTTAGCGGGCTTAAAAGTGGATAAATCCCCAGGCCCAGACGAGATGTATCCCAGACTGCTGTGTGAGGCAAGAGAGGAGATTGCAGGGGCTCTGACACAAATTTTCAGAACCTCTCTGGCCACAGGGGAGGTGCCAGAGGACTGGAGAACAGCTAAGGTAGTACCATTATTCAAGAAGGGTAGTAGGGACAAACCAGGGAATTACAGGCCAGTGAGCCCAACATCAGTGGTAGGGAAATTATTGGAAAAAATTCTGAGGGACAGAATTAGTCTCCACTTGGAGAGGCAAGGATTAATCAAGGATAGTCAACATGGCTTTGTCAGGGGGAGATCATGTCTAACCAATTTGATTGAATTTTTCGAGGGGGTGACTAGGTGTATGATGAGGGTAGTGCAGTTGATGTAGTCTACATGGACTTCAGTAAGGCTTTTAACAAAGTACCACATGGGAAATTGGTCAAGAAGGTAAGAGCCCATGGGATCCAGGGCAATTTGGCAGACGCAGGTGATACTGTAATTGAAAATCGGGACATGGCAGACGTAGTAAATCCTTACATTGTATGGGTCTTCACAGTAGAGGATGAGGATAAAGTACCAGAGATAGGAGGAAAAGTTGAGATCAATCCAGCGGAGGAACTTACTAGATTTAATACAAGTAAGAGAAAAATGGTAATGGAGAAAATAATGAGACTAAAGAAAAACAAGTCTCCATTAGCACCCCAGGGGATTAAAAGAAGTAGGTGAGGAAATTGCAGATGCTCTAGTTGTGATATTCCAAAACTCTCAATTCAGGAATTATGTTGAAATTATTCAAGAACATACTGATCTAGGAAAATTGCTATTATTTAAGAAGGCTAAGAGAGATAAACTAGGAAATTATAGGCCTATTAGTCTAAATTCAGTTGTGGGGAAGTTACTAGAATCTGTTATTAGAGACAAAGTGACTGAGCATTTGAACAAATACGAGCTGAGCAGAGAGCCAGCATTGATTTGTAAAGGGTAAATCATGTCTAATGAACGCAGTTAAAATTTTTGAGGAGGTAACTAAAGTGGTATTGACTTGGATAGAGAACTGGTTGGCAGACAGAAAGCAAAGAGTTGGAATAAACGTGTCTTTTTCCGAGTGGCCGGCAGTGACTAGTGGGGTACCGCAGGGATCGGCCCTTGGACCCTAGCTATTCACAATATATATTAATGATTTAGACAAGGGAACTAGATGTAATATCTCCAAGTTTGCAGACGACACAAAGCTGGGTGGGCGTGTGTGCTGTGAAGAGGATGCTGAGACACTACTGGATGATTTGGACAGGTTGGGTGATTGGGCAGAAGCATGGCAGATGCAATCTAACGTGGATAAATGCGAGGTTATCCACTTTGGTATCAAAAACAGGAAGGCAGATTATTATCTGAATGGCAATAGATTGGGAGAAGGGGAAGTGCAACGAGACCTGGGTGTCCTTGTGCGCCAGTCGCTGAAGGTAAGCATGCAGGTGCAGCAGGCGGTTAAGAAGGCAAATGGTATGTTGGCCTTCGTAGCGAGAGGGTTTGAGTACAGGAACAAGGATGTCTTGCTGCAGTTGTACAGGGCCTTGGTGAGACCACATCTTGAGTATTGTGTGCAGTTTTGGTCGCCTTATCTGAGGAAGGATGTTCTTGCCATGGAAGGAGTTCAGCGAAGATTCACCAGGCTGATACCTGGGATGTCAGGAATGACGTATGAGGAAAGATTGGGTCGATTGGGCTTATACTCGCTGGAGTTTAGAAGAATGAGAGGGGATCTCATTGAAACTTATAAAATTCTGACAGGACTGGACAGACTAGATGCAGGAAGGATGTCCTCGATGGTCGGGGAGTCCAGAACCAGGGGTCACAGTCTAAGGGTAAGGGGTAAGCCATTTAGGACAGAAATGAGGAGGAATTTCTTCACCCAGAGAGTGGTGAACCTGTGGAATTCTCTACCACAGAAGGCAGTAGAGGCCAATTCATTAAATATATTCAAGAAGGAGTTGGATATATTTCTTAAGGCTAAAGGAATCAAGGGGTATGGGGAGAAGGCAGGGACCGGGTACTGAATTTGAATGATCAGCCATGATCTCATTGAATGGCGCAGCAGGCTCGAGGGGCCGAATGGCCTACTCCTGCTCCTATCTTCTATGTTTCTATGTAGATAAGGGAGTGTCTATGGATGTTATTTATATGGACTTCCAGAAGGCATTCAACACAAGAGACTGTTAACAAAAATGAGAGTGCCTGGAATTGGAGGGGACCCGTTGAAATGGGCAGGGAATTGGTTAGGAGGAAGGAGACAGAGAGTGAAGAAAATGGGCATGTTCTCCAATTGGCAGCAAGTGATCGTGGTGTCCCCCAGGGACCTGTACTGGGGCCTCAACTTTTCACTATATTTATAAATGACTTGGATGAAGGAATAGAGAGCAATATTATCCAAGTTTGCTGTCGGCACAAATTTAGGTGGCATAGTAAAAAGCGTAGATGGGGGAAGAAAGTTGTAAATGGACATTGATGAACTAAGCGAGTGGGCAAAACTAGCAGTAGAGTACAATGTGCAGAAATGAGAGGTCATGCACTTTGGACAGCATCTACCCTGTCAAGCCTTCTCAGAATTTCATACGTTCCGATGAGATCACCTCTCCTTCTAAACTCCAGAGAACATGGGCCCATTCTGCTCAATCTCTCATAGGACAACCCTCTCATGTTCTTATGCTCTAAAGTATGATCTACTAAGATGATTAAATGATCTGATAGGATAGATAGAGATAGAAACTTTCCTCTGGTGAGCCCAGAACAAGGGGGCATCACTTTAAAATTAGAGCCAGGCCGTTCAGGGGGATGTCAGGAAGCACTTCTTCACACAAAGGGTGGTGGAAATCTGGAACACTCTCCCCAAAAAGCTGTTGAGGCTGGGGGATCAATTGAAAATTTCAAAATTGAGATTGATAGTTTTTTGTTAGGCAAGGGTATTAAGGGTTACAGAACCAAGGCGGGTAGAGTTCATCGGCCCCACCCTACCTTTGACTATCCTTTTACTCTTTTTATGTTTATAAAAGACTTGAGTCTTCCCTTTTATGTTACTGACTAATCTTCTCATACACTCTCTTTGCCCCTCTTTTTTTCCTTTTTTTAGACCTCTTCTGCACTTTCTGTATTCAGTTTGGTTCTCTACTGTATTTTGTACCTGACATTTATCATAAACTTCCTTTTTCTGTTTCATGTTAATCTCAATTTTTTTAGTCATCTAGGGAGCTCTAGCTTTAGATGCCCCTCCTAGGAATGTGTTTAGTTTGTACTCAAACTATCAACATTGCTCATTCACTGTTTTATCGACCAATCTTTGATTCCAATCCACCTGGGCCAGATCCCTTTTCAACTCACTGAAATTAGCCCACCTCCAGTTGAGTATCTTCACCTTTGGTTGTTCCTCGCCCTTTTCTTAATCTAAACCTAATGAAATTGTGATCACTATTTCCCAATTGCTCTCTCTCTGAAACATGCTCCACTTGCCCCACTTCATTCCCCAGACCTCGATCCAGCACGGCTTCCTTCCTCATTGGGCTGGAGACACACTGATCAAGAAGTTCTCCTGTACACAATTCAAGAATTCCTCCCCATCCTTGCCCTTTACACTGTTTTTCCCCATTCTATATTGGGATAATTGGAGACCCCAATGATCACATTATGATCACTGGTACTCACTCACTTTTGTGTCATAGAACAGTCTTCCATTAACTCTAACAATGCCCTCTCTATCTTACCACTAGAGATGTAGGAAGAGGAGGAGGCCATTCAGCCCCTTGAGCCTGTTCCACCATTTAATTAGATCATGTCTGATCTGTATCTTAACTCCACCTATCCGCCTTGGTTCCATAACCCTTAATATCCTTATCTAACAAATTTATCAATCTCCGTTTTGAAATTTTCAATTGACCCCCAGCCTCAACAGCTTATTGGGGGAAGATAGTTCCAGATTGCCACAACCCTGTGTGTGAAGAAGTGCTTCCCGACATCGCCCCTGAACAGCCTGGCTCTAATTTTAAGGTTTTGCCCCTTTGTTCTGGACTCTCCCACCAGAGTAAATAGTTTCTCTCGATCGACCCTTCAATCATCTTAAACACCTCAATTAGATCACACCTTAATATTCTAAACTTGAGGCACTACAAGCCTAGTCTGTGCAACCTGTCCTTATAATTTAACCCCGGTATCATTCTGGTGAATCTGCGCTGCTCCCCTCCAAGCCCAGTCTATCCTTCCTGAGGTGCGGGGCCCAGAACTGAACACAGTGCTCCAGATGGGGTCTGACCGAGGCTCTGCACAGCTGAAGCATCACTGCCTCCCCTTTGTATTCCAGCCCTCTTGAGATGAAGGCTAACCTCCTGTCCACTCATTTTTTGTGATTTTTGTACTTGACCCCTAAATCTGTTCCTCCACAGTTCCTAACTTCTTGCCATTTAGAAAATACTCTGATCGATCTTTCTTAGGTCCAAAGTGGATGACCTCACACTCCCCCACATTGATCTCCATCTGCCACAGTTTTTTGCACTCTATCAATGACCCTTTGCAGCATTCTGCTTACTGTGCCACCTTAGTGTCGTTAGCAAATTTGGAAAACCGGCTCTCTATTCCTTCATCTATGTCATTGATAATACAGTGAGACATTATGGTCCCCGTCACTTGTTGATAAGTTGAAATCTCCAACTCCTATAGTTTGTCGCTTACTAGTCACCTTTCTCATCTCATCCCACAGTTTCAGATCTAGGCTTTCACGCTGGCCTGGGAGTCTATAGCTTACCCCAGTAATAGTTTACCTCTGTTACCATCTAGAGTATTTCTGACTACAATCAGAGAAATCAAGTGTTACTAAGCAAGGACATTCCACTGAGCTGGATGAGGGAGGAGGGGCACTGGAGGAGGATGCTGTGTTCCACCGTGTTCAAGGTCGATGAAGAATAATGCAGCACGACCACAGTCACAGAATGCTGTTTGTGTCGGGTTGTTTTTATGGTAATATTGAGTTAGGCTTAATTGGTCATTGTTCCCAAACAGTAGCATAGGTGGGGATGAGACTTACATGCAACACATTGAGTGGGTCATTTAAATAATTGTGACACGTGTATATCGGATACGTTTCCATTCTCATGTTCTATTGCAGCTGTTCCCAGGTGGTTACACACATCTAAACTGTGTTGTGGAAGAATATTTTAACAGAACAATGGAATGTTTTTAATTTGCTATTTCCAATTTTTCAGGGGACCTCAATTTGCTGGGCATCTCTCTCTGGCCGTGATTCTCATGTCTTGTATCCTTTAAACTACTTGAAGCTGGATAATGCACTCGGACCTGATGGTGAGAATTCTCCGCTTTGTTCCCCTGTGATGGTTGTGGCATTTATTGATCTGACACACCCGCTGATTCGGTGTTAACTCCGAGAGTCATTTCTGAGAGTTCAGGTTTGTCTGTTCATACAATAAACGCGCCTTTGCACAACACTTCGGTTTTCTAATATAAAAGGTGTTGCTTTTTGTTTCAAAAAGACAATATTTAAAATGATTGGTCTTCAGCTTAAACTTAGGAACACAGGAAGAGGAGGAGGCCAGTCAGCTCCTCGAGCCTGTTCCACCATTCCATTAGATTGTGGCTCATCTCACCTCAATTCCATTTATCTGCCTTTGCTACCTAACAAAAATCTTTCAATCTCATTTTTGAAAATTTCAAAGGATGCATCAACCTCAGCCTTTTGTAGGAGAGTTTTCCAGATTTCCACTACCCTTTGTGTGGAAAAAGTGCTTCCTGGCATCACCCCTGAACAGCCTAGCTCTAATTTTAAGGTTATGCCCCCCTGCTCTGGATTCCCCTATAGAATCATAGAATGGTTACAGCATGGAAGAAGGCCCTTCGAGCCTGTGTCAGCTCTCTGCAAGAGCACCTCAGCTAGCCCCACTCCCCTGCCCTTTCCCCATAGCCCTGCAAATTTTTTCCCCTCAGGTACTTATCTAATTCCCTTTTGAAAGCCACGATTGAGTCTGCCTCCACCACTCTTTCAGGCAGTGCATTCCAGATCCTAACCACTCGCTGTGTAAAAAAGTTTAAATCTGTGTCCTCTGGTTCTCTACCCTTCCGCCAATGGGAACAGTTTCTCTCTATCTACTCTGTCCAGACCCCTCATGATTTTGAACACCTCTATCAAATCTCCTCTCAACCTTCTCTGCTCTAAGGAGAACAACCCCAGCTTCTCCAGTCTATCCACGTAACTGAAGTCCCTCATCCCTGGAACCATTCTTGTAAATCTTTTCTGCACCCTCTCTAAGGCCTTCACATCCTTCCTAAAGTGTGGTGCCCAGAATTGGACACAATACTCCAGTTGAGGCCGAACCAGTGTTTTATAAAGGGTCATCATAACTTCCTTGCTTTTGTACTCTATGCCTGTATTTATGAAGCCCAGGATCCCGTATGCTTTTTTAACTGCTTTCTCAACCTGCTCTGCCACCGTCAACGATTTGTGCACATATACCCCCAGGTCTCTCTGTTCATGCACCCCCTTTGGAATTGTACCCTTTACTTTATATTGCCTCCCCTCATTCTTCCTACCAAAATGTATCACTTTGCTGCGTTAAATTTCATCTGCCACGTGTCCGCCCATTGCACCAGCCTGTCTATGTCCTCTTGAAGTCTATCACTGTCCTCCTCACTGTTCACTACACCTCCAAGTTTAGTGTCATCTGCAAATTTTGAAATTGTGCCCTATACTCCAAGTCCAAGTCATTAATATATATCAAGAAAAGCAGTGGTCCAAGCACCGACCTCTGGGGAACACCACTGTGTATCTTCCTCCAGTCCGATAAGCAACCGTACACCACTACTCTGTGTTTCCTGTCACTTAGCTAATTTCATATCCATACTGCCACTGTCCCTTTTATTCCATGGGCTTCAACTTTGCTGGTAAGCCTATTATGTGGCACTTTGTCGAACGCCATTTGGAAATCCATGTACACCACATCAACCCTCTCTGTTACCTCATCAAAAAACTCGATCAAGTTAGTTAAACACGATTTGCCTTTAGCAGATCTGTGCTGGCTTTCCTTAATTAATCCACACTTGTCCAAGTGACTGATAATTTTGTCCCTGATTATCATTTCCAAAAGCTTCCCCACTACCGAGGTTAAACTGACTGGCCTGTAGTTGCTGGGTTTATCTTTGTACCCTTTTTTGAACATTTGCAATTTGCAATTCTCCAGTCCTCTGGCACCAACCCTGTAGCTTAGGAGGATTGGAAGATTATGGCCAGTACCTCCGCGATTTCCTCCTTAACCTCCCTCGGCATCCTAGGATGCATCCCATCCAGTCCTGGTGACTTATCAACTTTAAGTTCAGACATAACAACAGAAAATGCTGGAAAAACTCAGCAGGCCAGGCAACATCCGTGGAGAGACAAAAGAATCAACGTTTCGGGTCAAACCCTTTGTCAAGACTGAGAGCGTAAAGTTCAGACAACCTTTCTTCCTCTTTATCAATTTTTATCTCATCCAGTAACTCCACTATTTCCTCTTTCACTATGACTTTGGCAGCAGCATCTTCCTTGGTGAAGTCAGATGCAAAGTACTCATTTAGTACCTCAACCATGCCCTCTGCCTCCATGCGTATGTCTCCTTTTTGGTCCCTAATCGGCCCCACCCTTCCTCTTACTACCAGTTTACTATTTACATGCCTATAGAAGACTTTTGAATTACCTTTTATGTTAGCTGCCAATCTATTCTCATACTCTCTTTTTACCCCACTTATTTTCTTTTTCAATTCTCCTCTGAACTTTCTTTATTCGTAAGAAGTCACACAACACCAGGTTATAGTCCAACAGCTTTATTTGGAATCACAAGCTTTCGGAGCGCTGCTCCTTCGTCAGGTGAAGTGGAGAAATGCATAAAGACACAGCTTATATAGTCAGAGAATCATGTCAGATGTTCAGGCTATATTCAGCCTGATTCTCACTTGTATTCTCTACCTGACATCTGTCATACGCAACCTTTTCCTGCTTCATCTTACTTTCTATCTCTTTCGTTATCCAGGGAGCTCTGGCTTTGGTTGCCCTACCTTTCTCCCTCGTGGGAATGTGCCTCGACTGTACCCGAACCATCTCCTCTTTAAAGGCAGCCCATTATTCCATTACAGTTTTGTCTGCCAATCTTTGATTCCAATTTACCCGGGCCAGATCCGTTCTGAACCCACTGAAATTTGCCTTCCTCCAATTAAGTATTTTTACTCTAGATTGCTCCATGTCCTTTTCCATAGCTAGTCTAAAACTTATGATACTATGATCACTGCTCCCTAAATGTTCCCCGACTGACACTTGCTCAACTTGATGCACCTCATTCCCCAGAACCAGATCCGGCAATGCCTCCTTCCTCGTTGGGCCAGAAACGTACTGATCAAGAAATTTCTCCTGACCACACTTCAGAAATTCTTCCTCCTCTCAGCTCTTTACACTATTACGATCCCAGTCTATATTAGGATAGTTGAAGTCCCCCATTATTACTACTCTAGAGTTCTTGCACACCTCTGTAATTTCTCTGCAAATTTGTTCCTCCCTATCTTTCCCACTATTTGGTGGCCTATAGAATACACCTAGTAGTGTAATGACATCTCTATTATTTCTTAACTCTAACCATATAGATTCTGTCCTTGACCCCTCCAGGACATCCTCTCTCTCCAGCGCTGTAATATTCTCCTTAATCAACACTACCAACCCACCTCCTTTCTTTCCTTCCCTATCTTTCCTGAACACCTTATATCCAGGAACATTTAATACCCAATCCTGGTCTTTTTTGAGCCAGGTCTCTGTTATCACCACAACATCATAGTCCCATGTGGCTATTTGTGCCTGCAGCTCACCAACCTTATTGACCACGCTTCTTCCGTTTACACACATGCACTGTAAACCTGTCTTAGACCATTCTGTGTTCTCTTAGTCTGACCCTACCTAATATCTTACTATAAGAACATAACATAAGAAGTAGGAGCAGGAGTAGGCCATACGGCCCCTCGGGCCTGCTCCGCCATTCAATAGGATCATGGCTGATCCGAACCTAGACTCACATCTACTTCCCTGCCCGCTCCCCATAACCCTTAATTCCCTTATCAGATAGGAAACTGTCTATCTCCGTTTTAAATTTATTTAATGTCGCAGCTTCCACAGCTCTCTCAGGTAGCAAATTCCATAGATTTACTACCCTCTGAGTGAAGAAGTTTCTCCTCATCTCAGTTTTGAAACGGCAGCCCCTTATTCTAAGATTATGCCCCCTAGTTCTGGTCTCGCCCATCAGTGGAAACATCCTCCCCGCAACCACACGATCAAGCCCCCTCACAATCTTATATGTTTCGATAAGATCGCCTTTCATTCTTCTGAATTCCAATGAGTAGAGCCCAACCTACTCAACCTTTCCTCATAAGTCAACCCCCTCATCTCCGGAATCAACCGAGTGAACCTTCTCTGAACCGCCTCGAGAGCAAGTATATCTTTTCTTAAATATGGAAACCAAAACTGCACGCGGTATTCCAGATGTGGCCTCACCAGTACCCTGTACAACTGAAGCAAGCCTTCCCTGCTTTTATACTCCATCCCCCTTGCAATAAAAGCCAAGATTCCATTGGCCTTCCTGCATACTAACCTTCTGTGTTTCATGCACCAGGACCCCCAGATCCCTTTGTACTGTAGCACTTTGCAGTTTCTTTCCAGTTAGATAATAACTTGCTCTTTGATTTTTTCTGCCAAAGTGCATAACCTCACACTTTCCAACATTATATTCCATCTGCCAAATTTCTGCCCACTCACTTAGCCTGTCTATGTCCTTTTGCAGGTTTTTTATGTCCTCCTCACTCACTGCTTTCCCTCCCATCTTTGTATCGTTGGCAAACTTGGATATGTTGCACTCGGTCCCCTCCTCCAAATCGTTAATATAGATTGTAAAGAGTTGGGGTCCCAGCACTGACCCCTGCGGAGCACCACTAGTTACAGATTGCCAACCCGAGGATGAACCATTTATCCCAACTCTCTTTTCTGTTAGATAGCCAATCTTCCACCCATGCCAGTATATTACCCCCAATCCCGTGATTTTTTATCTTGTGCAGTAATCTTTTGTGTGGCACCTTGTCAAATGCCTTTTGGAAGTCCAAATACACCACATCCACTGGTTCCCCTTCATCCACCCTGTTTGTTACGTCCTCAAAGAATTCGAGCATGATTTCCCCTTCATAAAACCATGCTGACTCTGTCCGATTAAATTATGCTTATCCAAATGTCCTGTTACTGCTTCCTTAATAATGGACTCCAACATTTTACCAACCACAGATGTTAGGCTAACTGGTCTATAGTTTCCAGCCTTTTGTCTACCTCCCTTTTTAAATAAGGGCGTTAAATTAGCAGTTTTCCAATCTGCTGGGACCTTTCCTTAATCCAGGGAGTTTGGGAAAATTACCACCAATGCATCCGCAATCCCTACCGCTACTTCTCTCAAGACCCTAGGATGTAAGCCATCAGGTCTAGGGGATTTAGCCGTCTTTAGTCCCATTATCTTACCAAGTACCATCTCCTTTGTGATTTTAATTGTGTTTAGCTCCTCCCCCCCCATAGCCCTCTGTTTGTCCAGTGTTGGGATATTTTTAGTGTTCTCTACTGTAAAGACTGATACAAAATATTTGTTCAGTGTATTTGCCATCTCCATGTTCCCCACTAATTTCCCGGTCTCGTCCTCTAAGGGACCAACATTCACTTTAGCCACCCTTTTTTCTTTTTATATAACTGTAGAAACTCTTGCTATCTGTTTTTATATTTTTTGCTAGTTTAATTTCATAATCTATCTTCCCTTTCTTAATTAATCTTTTAGCTATTCTTTGCTGGCTTTTAAATGCTTCCCAATCTTCTATCCTCCCACTAGATTTGGCTACTTTATATGCCCTTGTTTTCAGTTGGATACTATCCTTTATTGCTTTACTTAGCCACGGATGGCTGTCTTTTCTTTTACGCCCCTTTTTCCTCAGTGGAATATATTTTTCTTGAAAGTTGTGAAATATCTCCTTGTACACCACTGCTCCTGTACCGTCTTACACCTTAATCTATTTTCCCAGTCCACTTTAGTCAACTCTGCTCTCATACCTTCATAGTCTCCTTTATTTAAGCTTAGTACGCTGGTTTGAGATCCAACTCTCTCACCCTCCAACTGAATTTGGAATTCAACCATGTTATGGTCACTCATTCCAAGGGGATCCTTTACTAGGACATTTTTTATTAATCCTGTCTCATTACACAGGACCAGATCGAAGATTGCCTGCCCCCTGGTTGGTTCAGTAACATACTGCTCAAGGAACACGTCCCTAATGTACTCTATGAACTCTTCCACAAGGCTGCCCTGCCCAATTTGATTTGTCCAGTCAATATGAAAGTTAAAATCTCCCATGATTATAGCTATTCCCTTATTACAAGCCCCAACTATTTCCTGATTTATACTCCGACCAATAGAGTTGCAACTGTTAGGAGGCCTATAGACTACGCCCACTAGTGACTTTTTCCCCTTATTCCTTATCTCCACCCAAACTGTTTCACTATCCTGATCCTTTGACCCAATATCATTTCTCACTATTACAGTGATTCCATCCTTTATTAACATAGCCACCCCACCTCCCTTTCCTTCCTGTCTGTCCTTCCTAATAGTCAAATACCCCTGGATGTTTAGTTCCCAGTCATGGTCACCTCGCAGCCATGTTTCTGTAATGGCCACCAGATCATACCCATGTGTAGTTATTTGTACCGTCAACTCGTCTATTTTGTTACGAATGCTGCATGCATTCAGATAAAGAACTTTTAAAAATGTTTTGTGACAATTTATTCCTGCTTTTACCCCCTTTACTACTTTACCTTTATATATTCTGTCCCTTCCTGACACGTTCTGGTTTTTAATTTCCCCACTGCTACTTTGCTCTATTGCTTTTTCCGCTGACATTTTTATTTTTCGCTGTCTTGAAAACTCCCCCCACTAATTAGTTTAAAGCCTACTAATTTATCTATTTCTTACTCTAGTGCTCTCTGTCTCTCCCCATCCTTTGTGCACTTTGTTTCTCCTTTCTAGTGCTACATCCTGGTGCCCATCCCCCTACCCAATTAGTTTAAACCCTCCCCAACAGCACTAGCAAACCTCCCCGTGAGGATATTGGTCCTGCCTCTGTTGAGGTGCAACCTGCCCATCTAGTAAAAGGTCCCACCTCCCCCAGAACCGGTGCCAATGCCCCAGGAATCTGAAGCCCTCCCTCCTGTACCATCTTTCCAGCCACGCATTATCCTCATATTTCTATACTCACTCACGCGAGGCACTGGGAGTAATCCGGAGATTACTACCTTTGAGGTCCTGCTTTTTAATCTCTTTCCTAGCTCCCTAAAATCTGCCTGCAGGACCTCATCCCTCTTTCTACCTATGTCATTGGTACGGATATGGACAACGACCTCTGGCTGTTCACCCTACCCCCCCCCCCCCCTCAGAATGAGTACGTAGATACCTAAACTCAACTCTTTCCTATCAGAGGAAAGTGTTTGGGTATCCACCTTATTGATCCCTAGTTATTTTAAACACCTTGATTAGATCACCCTTCAACCTACTAAACTCAAGGGAATACAAGCCTAGTCTGTGCAACCTGGCCTCATAATTAAACCCTTTTAGCCCCGGTATCATTCTGGTGAATCTGTGCTGCACCCCCTCCAAGGCCAATATATCCTTCCAGAGGTGCGGTGCCCAGAACTGAACGCAGTGCACCAGATGTACGTCTGAAGCTTTTCAATTCCAAACCTCCTTTGAGACGAAGGCCGACTTTCTATTGGCCGTTTTTGTACGTGTGCACTGGCTTTTAGTAAGGTGTGTAAATGGACAGCTAATTTCCTTTGCTTCCCCACAGCTCCTAGTCTCTCGCCATTGAGAAAATATTCCGATTTGTCCTTCTCCGGCCCAAAATAGGTGACCTCACACTTCTCCACATTGAACGCCATCTGCCAGAGTTTTTTCCACTCACTTAGTCTATGTCCCTTTGAAACTTCCTGCTCCCACCTACACCACTTACTGTGGCTCCTAACATTTGTATTTATTAATGCCAGTTATCTATCCAAGTTTGCAGATGACACTGGGATATACAACTGAGGCCCCGGTACAGAGCTCTGGGAACACCACTCGTCACATCCTGCAAATCCCTTTCTCCCCACTCTGTCTCCTACCTCCCAACCAATCACCAACCCACGTCACAAGGTTACATCCAATTCCATGTGCTTTCATTTTTGCTAATAATCTTGTGCGGAACCTTATCAGATGCCTTCTGGATGTCCATTCAGACAATATCCATAGACACTCCCCTATCCACCATGCTAGCAACCTCAAAAACATTCAATGCAGTTGTCAGATAGGACCTACTCGTCACAAATCCACTTGTGAAGTTTGTCTTGCAAATGATTGTGGCCGCTCTTTGTGGTGCCCTTGCCTTAATCCGAGTGGTCAAGTCTTTGTATTTCATTTCATGATCAGTTTTAACTTTTAAGTGCATCGCATTTTGATATTGTTATCTGCCTTTAATGTACATTAATATCTCCGTTCAATGCCAGTGTTAAGTTTAAAACAATGCATTGAATCTACTTGTAGGGCTGTATGCTTCTCTGTAAACTCATCCATTCATGCACCCTGATTAATAGAAAATGGAAGGAGGAGAGGGTCAGGAAAGGGTATCTTGCCCTCCAGCGTGTTGCATTTTGCACGTTTTAAATGTGAGGGGAAAAGTATGCAAACACACTCTATGTATTCAGGTAACCAAAAAAATAATTCCCCTTAAAAACAACGTTCACAAATCTTTCCCTTGACTGTGTTTTCTGTTTGCAAAAGGATGTCCCTATACCTGCTCGTGGCATTCTCAATGTGCCCAGCGTTCCAAAGCTGCATCTGTCAGACAACTGCCTTGACACGTTGCTTCTCTCATATTTGGTTTCATTTGGATATGTTTTATAACATGGGATCTGCTGTTAGTAGAAGTACTTTAATTAGCCACACTAAATGAAACCTTTGGTTTTGCTTTTTTTTAATATACAGTATAGGTCAGTCCTGTCAGGTAATTAATCATTCGAGGGTGGTGATTGGCTGCAAGCAGTTTGAATGACCCATCTGCTGCTGACCAGGTTGGTAGGTGAAGCAGTTTGTAGAGAGGGACGCGTGCATTATTTGATGAAGGACGGACTTGTACTGACTAACCTCACGAGTAGAAGCCTTCTGTCGTCCAGAAGAACGTCCATGATGCCAAGCTCTCATGGGGAGAAGGGAAAAAAGGAGGGGTTGTTAACGGGGACATCGAGCCCCAGTTACAAGATGCTTCAACTAATACATTCTGAGGAGCTATCACAAGGAAACCAACCAGATAATCTATCCTGTTAGAAATATTTCTTCACTGGAAGTTCTTCAATCGCTGAACATTTAAGAAAGTCAGCTCCTTGAGAAGAATGGTGCTGCTTCGAGCTGACTCGGTAGATCTTTCTCCAGAATGAAGTGGAATGGAGACTGAGGAACAGAGTAAAGCCGTGTGCTAGCGACTGACCAATTCAGAATTAACAGGACATATTTTTCTATCTGGGAACAACTATTCCTGTCAAACTTATTGTCATAAATGATTTGGCTATTAAATGATTTGGTAATTTTCCTTAAACTGTGCTGTGCCAGGCTTTGCCTTGCAGGTCATGCAGACACCCCGGGATGTGTGAGCATACTTCCAGCTTCGATATTTAGCAATTCAAACTCGGGTAAGGATTATATCCATACATTTACCCACTGCGAAAGTTATAAAGTGGTAATTTTTTCCAAAACTCTTTTTCTCTTGCACTATATTTCTCCTTTATTGTGTGCTGCACACTGTATCATAGAACCACTAAAGTTTACGTCACCAAAGAAGACCATTCGGCCAAGGTTCCCGCTCACTTTTTATTGGGTGCGCAGCCCATTCAAATAAGTGCACATCCAAGTCCTTTTTAAATGTGATGAGTTCCAGACCCCCACCACCCTCTGGGTGAATAATATTCTCTTGAACTCCTCCCTAAACCTATGACCAATTACTTTAAATCTATGCCCCCTGGTTATTGACCTGTGCTAAGGGAAATAGGTCCTTCCTATCCACTCTATCTAGATCCCTCATAATTTTATACACCTCAATTAGGTCTCCCCTCAGCCTCCTCTGTTCCAAAGAAAACAACCCCAGCCTGTCCAATTTTTCCTCACAGCTAAAATTCCCCAGACCAGGCAACATCCTGGTAAATCTCCTCTGCACCCCCTCTAGTGCAATCACAACCTTCCTGTAATGTGGTGACCAGAAATGTACACCGTACCCTAGCTGTGGCCTAACTAGTGTTTTATACAGTTCAAGCATAACCTCCCTGCTCTTATATTCGATGCCACGGCTGGTGGTGAAGGTAACTGAAAGGCCTCTTACCAGTGAAACCAGCAGCTACTGCCTTGCCTCGTTTTGGCATCTTTCCCCGAAGTTTCCAGTGTGGTGACATGTGCCAGGGCAGGCTGCTAGTACTAGCCTGGGAGAGGCATCAATCCAACCAGATGGCCACTTTAATGAGATAGATAGAAAGAAATAACTTGCTTTCCGGGGTGCTTTCATATGATGTGGACTGGGAACCTGGTAGAAAATCAATATTACTGATCAAAAGGCAGCATGCTCTAACATAATCTCTTGCATAGGTTAAAACTGGAGAAACCTCCATTTTGTGCTGGAATGTTTGATAATACCAATACTGTAGGTTGATGAGTTATTCAGTGTTTGTTAATTCTGCGTGTGTTGAAAATTACAGTGAAGTGTTGAGAAACCTTGGGGGGAACAGTTGCAGGTGACTGGCGGGACTTGGAAATTAGTAGACAACTTCTTGAATGATTCACCTTCTGGTATGTGTTGGTAAAAGAGCGGGTTTCCCCAGGCGCTTTCCGTTCTGGAGCAATGCTTGCACCGAATACTGGTTGGCAGGCCGTGAGCCTGCAGCTTCTGATTTTACATCCTTTTCACTGAATGGAAGGAAGGTCCGGCATTGTGTGGGCTCGCCATCTCCTGACCTGCACTGCCTGCAAGCACTGCTCCGATCCGGAGGCTTCTGATGGGGGAGTGAGCCCACTAGTTCTTGTCTGGTATTAAATGCATGTGCAGCAAGTGTGGAACCTGTGCATTTCCATGATGTCTAATATTTGCCTGAGTGGTGGGGGTGGGGGGGAGGGCGGAAGTATCTTCAGGAGCACAAACAGTTAATGAAGTTGACTAGCTTTGTTTCTCTGAGCATTTCCTGAAAACCTGCTCCTTTTATTGGTCTTTACTGTACTATTCCTAGTTAATGAAGTTTTAAGAAAGTCTTCCAGTGCAGGAGTGTCTGGGAGAACAAATGATCTCTTCAAAGTTCTTAATCTGATTTCTCTTTAAAAATTCAAACATCACTAAGACACCAGGAGTGTGTACTTTAGGCCCACAGAACTCACCGGGGTTGCTGACCCTTCTTTTGGAATCCGAGAAACCCAGTTTATTAAAGTGTGTTTGTAAATGCTCCAATTGCACAGTCAGTTTATTTCTAGGTACTAGTGATCTCCTGTGGTACTGCTTACAGTAAGCTGCATGACACCGTGTAATGCAGAATCTATTGTTCTGCTGATGAAGCTTTGAGGCCACGCGTCCGATTGCTGCTAAGTGAGAGCCGTTTAATTGCTCTCCAAGCCGCAGGTCACAACATGGCTTTAACATGGAAGCTGTTTCCTTTGCCCTCCTGGGAAAGTTGCCTCTCGGGCTAAGTGTGCTGTAATTGTATCCCCTCCGTAAGGATTCATGTGGAGAGCTGCACTTTACAACAAACAGCTGAGAATACTAGGAAAACATTTTCCGTGTGCTCCATATAAAGTCGTGTTTTATTACATCTGCAGAGGATCAGCCAAGTATGCTGTGCAACTTCAACAGCTCAACAGCCTGGAGTTGCGCCTGGTGCTTCAACCCACAAGCTGACAAGTGCTTCAGTACAGGTAAGAGTCAGCTCATGGTCAGTCAACCTTAGTTCTTGCAAACCGAGCGATATTCTGGATTTAAAGAGTACAGGAAACTTTGCTATCCGGCACCGACGGGACCGAGCTGTTGCCGTTCCCTCAAAACTGCCGGACAAACCAGCGTTAATGTTGAAGCATACGCAGCTTTTCAGCTCCGTATCTGGCAACAAACACTGTTGCTTAGCAACAGCTTCTAAACAGTCGGCCGTACCTTGGAAGCGTCTCTGTCGCTTAGCAACGGCTTCAGAGAGACTTTGCAGAGCCTGACTGTTGGGGAAAAAAAAAAAGCCACGAGAAGAAAAAAACCTAACAAAACAGCTCCTGATTTTTGCCGGTGGCTCGAGCTTGCCGGACAATTAGCCTCCGGGTACCACATGCTGGCATAAATCTGCACTTTGTGTATTGTGATCAGTTCACCTTTGTACGAACCGAGAATTTTCCAGACAAACATTCGTATTCAGTTGTTGAGTTACTGAGCGACACTGAGCATTAAAGCCCCGTGTTTAATCCTTGCTCTGTGCTGAGTTATTTAAAAGCAGGCTAGTCTGATACTGGTGTTGGGGCTGCTCGCACTTGCTCAGCGTGTCGGGGGGACAGGATTGGGCTCCGCTGTGATGGTCCTCACAGTTGAGTAGCCCAGACAGTAAGCGTTGAAGCTAACGCGCAAGGAATGACAGAGTACTGGCAGGCTGTTTGTGTCCAAGGAATTGTGCCCAAATTGTGCACCTTAACAAAGATGGGGGAGGGGGGAATTATTGAGAAAAGTTGTTAAAAATAGTGGGAGAAATTGCAAGTTTTAATTGGGCTAATAGCACAGCAACTGTTTGTCCAGTTTGAGCTTTAGCTTGATGCTGTGTGCTAAGTTCAGTTGCTCACTGTTCTAGGACTCTGTATTGCCATCTTATCCCATTTCCTTGATCAGCTTGGCTTAGTTGTCAACACACTTGCTTCTGAGTCAGAAGGTTGTGTATTGAAACTCTATTCCAGGATTTCAGCATCTAATCTGTGGGAGTATTCCAATGTCGTGGTGCGGTTTTCCAGTTGAGACGTTAACACAAGGTCCCATCTGCCAGTTCAGGTGGATGTAAAAGACTCCATGGTGCTATTTGAAGAGAAGCAGGGAGTTTTTCCCCAGGGTCCTGGCCAACATTTCCCCCTCAATCAATGCCAGCAGAAACCCAGTTTAACTGGTTTATCATCTCGTGATCTGTTTGTGGCATCTTGCTGAGCATCATTTGGATTTCACATTTGCCTATAAAATAAGTGTCTGCACTTCAAAGAGAATGAGTTAGTTGTGCAGCAGTTTGAGACGTCTTGAGGACATTACGAGGTGTTATATTCTCCTTTTTTCCTCTTTCCTTCTCTCCTTCCCTTTCCTGAAATAGATGGAAAATAATTGAGAGATGGCACCCTGTCCTGTCCAAGCATACCGACTGACCAGTCAGAGAGCTACATTGGTGAAGGATTGGAAGGAGGTTACCCACCCACCATCTCAGCTATTAACACACTCAACTTTTGTTTTGATTTTGTTATGGAATTTTTCTAAAAACTTGATTATCAAATGAAAAACCTGTGCAAAAGCAGATGAATATTGCACCATTCTGAACAATTGCACAGATCATTAACCCCCTCAAGTAACTTCATTAATTGTGCAAACATACAGCACAGGAAGAGGCCATTCGGCCCATCGTGCCTGTGCCGTATTTGTACAATTCCAATAGCTTAACAACAATATGAAATGCAGTGTCATAGTTCCTTCCCGTCCCCCAAACCTGTAATAGCAACAATATTGTCTGTAGACTCAGGAAATACTGTTTTGGAGAGAGACTGTGAAATTTTCACTAGCTAGGCCACAATGCTAACGGTTGCATTGTGTCTCCTAGGTTTATTGCACTGTGTCTTTGTGACTGATGCCGTAACAGGTCAGAAACAGACATTCCGCACAAACAGCAACGTTCTCGCTCAGCACTTTGCTCGCAGGGTAAGCAAGGATTTCAAATACTGAGGCTTTCCTTTAATAGGAAATACACAGCAGGTCAGCCAGCACCTATAGAGAGGAAAGACAGGGTAACATTTGATGTCTAGACTCTATCAGAACTTAAGATGGTCTTCGGTTCTGATGAAGGATACGCACTGGAAACGGTAACCTACCTTCTGTTACAGGTGCTGGCTGGCCTGTGTATTTCCACAATTTTCCATTTTTATTTCAGATTTCCAGCATTTGTGTGTGTTTGAGGTGAACTCTGCTTTCCTGCTGGTTCAGAATTATCGAATGTTTATGTGAAACAGAATCCTTTCATAATTTCCACACACACTGGCTTTTTGGTAGCTGTAGGACCATGTTTTTGTTGTTGCTGGGATGTGGCCAATACTGCCACGGTCACATTTATTGCCCATCCCTATTTGCCCTGAGAAGGTAGAAACAAAAGAGCTACCAAATGGAAGGAAAACTGAGGGGCAAGTGAGCTAGTTCAAGGCTGTCGGTTCAAGACCCGCTCCAACACTTGCAGACATTGAGTCACACTTTAGGAGGTCTGCATTGTCGGATCTTCAGGCTTTTGGATGAAGCATTGTTTACCAGCGGACATAAAACCTCCATAGCACTATTTGACGGAGTGTCCTTCAACCATCATCACTCAGAATACAGTATCTGATCAATCATCATATCTGTGGGATCTTGCTATTAGCTGCATTGTTTGCCTACATCATAGTGATTCCAATTGAAGAGGAATTTACCTGATATGAGGATGCGATAATGTGTTATAAGTTCTTTCAACCCGAGTTCTGAGAGTGTTATTCTGTATAATGATGTCGAGACATTTGGTGATTTTTTGGTAGCTACAGTACTGTGTTTTTGATGTTGCTGGGTTGTGGCCAATACTGACCAACGGTTCCACCACAGACCCAATTCACGTACAGACCGGGTCAAGCAAGGCTGTGTCATTGCACCAACGCTCTTCTCGATCTTCCTGGCTGCAATGCTCCATCTCACCCTCAGTAAGCTCCCCACTGGAGTGGAGCTAATTTGCAGACCAGACGGGAAACTGTTCAACCTCTGGTCCAGATCCAAGGTCGTCCCATCCTCTGTCATCGAATTACAGTATGCAGACGACGCTTGCTTCTGCACACACTCGGAGATCGAACTCCAAACCATCGTCAACACCTTCACCGAAGCGTATGAGAGCATGGGCCTTACACTAAACATCCGTAAGACAAAGGTCCTCTACCAGCCTGCCCCCGCCACACAGTACTGCCCCCCGATTATCAAAATCCACAACAAGGCCTTGGACAACGTGGACCACTTTCCATACCTCGGGAGCCTACTGTCAACAAGGGCAGATGTCGATGACGAAGTCCAACACCGCCTTCAGTGTGCCAGTGCAGCCTTCGGTCGCCTGAGGAAGAGAGTGTTTTAAGACCAGGACCTCAAACCCGGCACTAAGCTCATGGTCTACAGAGCAGCAGTGATACCCGCCCTCCTGTATGCCTCAGAGACATGGACCATGTACAGCAGGCACCTCAAAGCACTGGAGAGGTACCACCAACACTGCCTCCGCAAGATCCTGCAAATCCATTGGCAGGATAGGTGCACCAACGTCCGTGTTCTTGCTCAGGCCAACATCCCCAGCATCGAAGCTTTGACCACGTTCGATCAGCTCCGATGGACGGGTCACATCGTCCACATGCCCGATACGAGACTCCCAAAACAAGCGCTCTACTCGGAGCTCCGACACGGCAAGAGAGCCTCAGGTGGGCAGAGGAAACGCTTCAAGGACACCCTCAAAGCCTCCTTGAAAATGTGTAACATCCCCACTGACACCTGGGAATCCCTGGCCCTAGACCGCACAAAGTGGAGGAGAAGCATCCGGGAAGGCACCGAATACCTCGAGTCTCTTCGCCGGGAACAAGCGGAAGCCAAGCACAAACAGCGGAAGCAGCGCACGTCAACCCAAGCACCCCACCCACCGACTGCCCCACCTGTGACAGAGACTGTAGGTCCCACATTGGACTCATCAGTCACTTGAGAACTCATTTTTTAATGTGGAAGCAAGTCATCCTCGGTTCCGAGGGACTGCCTAAGAAAGAAAGAATGGTGTCTAGACATCTGGTGATTTTCTTTTTTTTGTTTTGCGATGGACACAGAACTTTTTTTAATTCATTCCCGGGATGTGGGCGTCGCTGGTGAGGCCAGCGTTTATTGCCCATCCCTAATCGCCCTCGAGAAGGTGGTGGTGAGCCGACTTCTTGAATACATCTGAGTGACTCGCTAGGCCATTTCAGAGGGCAGTTAAGAGTCAACCACATTGCTGTGTGTCTGGAGTCGCATATAGGCCAGACCGGGTAAGGACGGCAGATTTCCTTCCCTAAACGACATTAGTGAACCAGATGGGTTTTTACGACAATCCAATAGTTTCATGGTCACCATTACTCATACTAGCTTTTTATTCCAGATTTATTTAATTAACTGATTTTAAATTCTTATGCTTATCGTATTGTAACCAGTAGACGTTATAAAATGTGGTGTGTCTGCAGGTTCCAGTGTTGTATAATGGCTGTCGATCTGGGGAAATTTTCAGCATAGACATCAGACAACAGACTAAGAAAGGTACGACAATCTTCCATCATTCTGCTGTGACCGCCATCCAACTCCTGCAAGATGAAAATTATTTAATGGCTGCAGACATGATTGGAAAGGTATGCTAAGACCTGAACCGTTAACTCTGTTTCTCTCTCCACGATGCTGCCTGACCTGCTGAGTGTTTCCAGCATTTTCTGGTGTTTTTTCTTTCAGATTTTCAGCATCTGCAGTATTTTGCTATTGTGCTAGCAATTCTGATCCCCACAGGAGAGGGTTCAGCAATTTACCCTAGCTTTTAGTAATAACGTGTTTGGTTGTGTTATCTCTAAGATCTTTTAGTGTACATTTCCTGTTGCATTGTTTCTGTTATCCTCTTCTGTCACAATTAATCTCTTTATCAGTTTACTATGAGCCCTTGTCTCGGAGCTAGTGGTACTTTTGCACCTTTGCATCTGACGCCTTCAAATGCCACCCATTGTCCAGCTTTTAAAATGAGGCCTCTGGCCATTACTAGTCTTGTTGGGAGGCCGGGGAATGGGTGACTTCTTCGTAGAATCATAGAATCCTACAGTGTAGAAGGAGGCCATTCAGCACATCGTGCCTGTGCTGGCTCTCTGAAAGAGCTCTCCAATTAGTCCCATTGCCCCGCTCTTTCCCCATAGCCCTGCATTTGTTTCCTTTTTAATACAATTCCCTTTTGAAAGATACTATTGAATCTGCTTCCACCGCCCAGTCAGGCAGTGTGTTCCAGATCACAACAACTCGCCATGTTAAAAATCATAGAATCACGGAAACTTACAGCACAGAAGGAGGCCATTCGGCCCATCGTGCCTGTGCTGGCTCTTTGAAAGAGCAGTCGTGCTCAGTCCCACATCCCTGCTTTTTGTCCCTAACCCTGTAAGTTCCTCATCCTCCAGAACCCGTCCAACTCCCTTTTAAAATTATTTATGGAATCGGCTTCCATCACCTTTTCAGGTCGAGTGTTTCAGATCCCCACAACTCTCCGAGTGAAAAAAATTCTCCTCATCTCCCCTCCAGATCTTTTTCTAATGATTTTGAATCTATGACCTCTGGTTATTGACCCACTTGCCTGAGGGAATAGTTTTTCCCTATTTACTCTATCAAAATTCTCATCATCTTGAAATCCTCTGTTAGGTCACCTCTTAACCTTCTCTGTTCTAAGGAGAACAGTCCGAACTTTCCAACCTCTCCTCATAACTGAAGTCCCTCATCCCTGGTAACACCCTGGTAAAGCTCCTCTGCAGCCTTTCTAAGGCCTTTACATCTGTCCTGAAGTGTGGTGCCCAGGATTGTCCACAATACTCCAGCTGAGGCCTAACCAGTGATTTAGAAAGTTCTACCATGATCTCTTTGCTTCTATATTCTATTCCTCTATTTATAAACCCAAGTAACCCATATGATTTTTTAACCACCTTATCAACTTGCCCTGCCACCTTTAAGGATTTGTGTATATGGACTCCAAGGTTTCTCTGCTCATCTACACATTTCAAAATCGTGCCATTTATAGTGTACTGCCTTTCCATATTAGTCCTCCCAAAGTGCAAATTCTCCACCTTGAACTCCATCTGCCTTCCTTCTGCTCATTTCACCATCCTGTCTATCATCCTGAAGCCTATAACTATCCTCATCACCATCTACTACTTTACCAAGTTTCGTATCATCTGCAAACTTTATAATGCTGCTCCCTACACCCAAGTTTAGGTCGTTTATAAAAATTGAAAAGAGTAATGGACCCAAAACTGACCCTTGGGGAACAGCACTGCTTCCCGTCACTGACCCAATTCCGTATCCATACCACCACTTTCCCCTTATTCCATGGCTTCCAACTTCTTAATCAGCCTCCTGTGTGGCACTTTCTCAAATGCCTTCCAAAAGTCCATATATACACTAGATTGATCAACCTTCTCTGTTAACTCGTCAAAGAATTGAATCAAGTTATTCAGACAAAATTTACCTTTAACAAATCCATGCTGGCTCTTCTTGATTAACCCATGACTTTCCAAATTAATGTTTATTTTGTCCCTAGTAATGGTTTTCAATTACTTTCCCCCCACCGATGTTAGGCTGACTGGCCTGTAGTTCCCTGGTTTATCCCCCTCCCATTTATTGAATAGTGGTCTAATGAGTGTCAGCTGTGGCTCAGTGGGTAGCACCCTCGCCTCTGAGTCAGTAGGTTGTGGGTTCAAGTCCCACTCCAGAGACTTGAGCACAAAAATCCAGGCTGACACTCCAGTACTGAGGGAGCGCTGTACTGTCGGAGGTGCCGTTTTTTGGATGAGACGTTAAACCGAGGCCCTCTCAGCTCTCAGGTGGACATAAAAGATCCCACGGCACTATTTTGAAGAGGAGCGGGGAGTTATCCCCAGTGTCCCGGCCAATAATTATCCCTCAATCGCCACGTAACTGAAGCCCCTCATCCCTGGTACCATTCCAGTAAATCTCTTCTGCACTCCCTTTAATACTTCCAGACCCTGGGAACATCACTGACCCCTCCCCTCACTGACCCCTCCCCTCCCCTCACTGACCCCTCCCCTCACTGACCACTCCCCTCACTGACCCCTCCCCTCACTGACCCCTCCCCTCACTGACCCCCCTCCAGCCAATGCTTGTTATTTTGTGAAATTACCGTCCCAGCTCCTGGCAGACCTTGGCACCCTGGGTAAACGGGCCGTGGGGAGAATGAAGAACCAGCAAAGGAGCGAGACTGTGGACGGAGAGACCTGCAGACCTCCTGATAGCAGTGATGTAGTGGCGGATAAACACAGAGATCAGAGAAGCATGTAGACAAGGCAAAGTAGTTATAAAGGGCGATTTTAATTTTAACCTAGCTTGGGAGATGCGAGACAGCAATGATGCCACATTGCCAACCCACACGGTGTCTGCTCACAGTCTGGGCAGTCAGTCTGACCCTCAGTGTCTGCTCACAGTCTGTGCAGTCAGTCTGACCCTCAGTGTCTGCTCACAGCCTGTGCAGTCAGTCTGACCCTCAGTGTCTGCTCACAGTCTGTACAGTCAGTCCGACCCTCAGTGTCTGGTCACACAGTCTGTGCAGTCAGTCTGACCCTCAGTGTCTGGTCACACAGTCTGTGCAGTCAGTCTGACCCTCAGTGTCTGGTCACACAGTCTGGGCAGTCAGTCTGACCCTCAGTGTCTGCTCACAGTCTGTGCAGTCAGTCTGACCCTCAGTGTCTGCTCACAGTCTGTACAGTCAGTCCGACCCTCAGTGTCTGGTCACACAGTCTGTGCAGTCAGTCTGACCCTCTGTCTGGTCACACAGTCTGTGCAGTCAGTCTGACCCTCAGTGTCTGGTCACACAGTCTGTGCAGTCAGTCTGACCCTCAGTGTCTGGTCACACAGTCTGTGCAGTCAGTCTGACCCTCTGTCTGGTCACACAGTCTGTGCAGTCAGTCTGACCCTCAGTGTCTGCTCACACAGTCTGTGCAGTCAGTCTGACCCTCAGTGTCTGCTCACACGGGGTCTCAGGCAGTTGTTGTGATTTGGAACACTCTACCTGAAAAGGTGATGGAAGTTGATTCCATCAATAGTTTTAAAAGGGAGTCGGACGGGTACTGGAGGATCAAGAACTGATAGGGTTACGGACAAAAAGCGGGGATGTGGGATTGAGCACGACTGCCAGTACAGGCACGACGGGCCGAATGGCCGCCTCCTGTGCTGTAAGTTTCTACGACTCTGTGAAGTTTTCCCTTTCAACATAGCAGCCATTTGTGCCACTCCTTTTAATCTTAAATCTGCACCTTTTTCCCCACAAATTTCCTCCCCTCCTTTCTTAAAGGCTGGAGTTCAGTTTCAAGGGTGCTACCAACCCCCAGTACTCGCAAAACAGCCATTGCTCATGTACTGGCTCAACAGCCTGACATCAGAGCCGAATGGTCCTCAGCTCACATCTACCCCTGTGATTTCCACAGGGGTCAGGGATCACTGTTGCCTCACAGCGCCATGGACCCGGGTTCGAATCCGGCCTCGGGTGACTGTGTGGAGTTTGCACATTCTCCCCGTGTTTGCGTGGGTTTCCTCCGGGTGCTCCGGTTTCCTCCCACAGTCCAAAGATGTGCGGGTTAGGTTGATTGGCTATGATAAATTGACCCTTAGTGTTAGGGGGATTAAATATGTGGGGTTACGGGGATAGGGTGGGATATGTGTTGGTGTAGGGGTTACGGGGATCGGGTGGGATATGTGTCGGTGCAGGCTCGATGGGCCGAAATGGCCTCTATCTGCACTGTGGGGTTTCTGTGATTCTGTGACTTATATTGAGCACGATGTTACTCTTCCACAACCAATCGCATTGTCTGTTGTATTTGGGCAGGCACACAGCAGAACCAACCAAGACTAGCAAACTGCGAGAGAAACTAAAGTCGGAATGTCAAAACACTATTCATTTCAGCTTGTTTGAAATTGCAGTCCAGCTGCTTGGCTGCGTATAATTACTTATTGGTATAATAGAAAAGTACATTTATTGCAATACCTTTCCCATAGCCAAGTTAGTCAAAACTTTTCCATTTCTTTAATCTGACACTCTGCTGGTTTTCACGTTTGGAGGAGACTCTTTTATGGGTGTGTGTACTTTACTTCGCTCCCTCCCCAAGAGGCGTTCCTAAGCAACGTGTTTCCTGCTGTCTTGCTCTTCAGTTCCAAGGCATTGACTGTTGAGTGGCTGCTATCATTGCCTTTTACCAGTGAGGGATGTCTGTTGTGAACTGGATTTCGAAGTGCTGTGACTGATCATTGGGTGCATGCATCAATAGCATTTCTGACCAATGCTACTTCTAGTCAATGGACTATTTGATCATTTGTTAAATGGGGAATGGTAAGATGCTGGTCCCAGCTTGTGATTCCTCAAGTATTGCACTCCTGTCTTATTGGGGAGAAGCCGAGTAGTCGGTTCCCGTCAGGAATGAGAATCCTGCTGCGTCGCATTGGGAAGCATAACAAAAGCTAGGTGAAAAATCCAAAATTACTCATCCAAAAACGGTGAAAACTGAGAATGTTTACATCGGCAGAAGTAAGGAGTCTGCTGGAATATTCGCCTCTTTTGGCAGTAGGTTGACCATTTCGTCCGAGATATGCAAAAAAACCTTGGCAAATGTTGTTCTTGGATTGGGGTTTTGATTTTAAAAGTTGTGCTTTCTGGGACATTTTGCAGAGTAAGTTTGAGTGGGAAGTGATTGGGTTAATACTGCCCATGGGTCAGGTGCACATTTACCTGGAATTGGTAATATCTGCCTCAAAGGCTCGTGTTGCAGTGAGGGTTTTCCATGGACCCAGTACCAGGTTTCTTATGAAAACCATGATTTTACTGAATTAAGTCCAGTTTTAATTCCTATTGGACGCTTGAAATTTTGTTTTATGGAAAGGCATTTTGTGGGGGCAGGATCCAAACTCCCAGTAGTTGGGTATAATTATTGCGGCCAATTTACTGGGTCAGAAATGTATACTGGCAGTCACCATGCACTGAGATATTGTGTGCATTCAAATCCACTCTGCACAGCTGGAATAAAGAATCAGAGACTAGTACAGCACAGGAGGAGGCCAGTCGGCCCATCGAGTCTGCGCCTGCTCTCTCTCGAAGAACAGTTCACTTTGTCCCACTCCCCCGCTTTTTCCCCCCATATCCCTGCAATTTTTTCTCCTTCAAGAATTTATCTAATTCCCTTTTGAATCCCCTCAAGCAGTGCATTCCAAATCCTAACCACTCGTTGGATAAAGAAGTTTTTCCTCCTGTTGCCTCTGGTTCTTTTGCCAATTGCCTTAAATCTTTGTCTTCTGGTTATCAACCCATCAGCCATTGGAAACAGTTTCTCTTTATTTACTCTATCTGAACCCTTCATGATTTGAAACACATCTATCAAATCTCCTCTTGGCTTTCTCTGCTCCAAGGAGAACAGCCCCAGCTTCTCCAGTCGATCCATGTAACTGTAATCCCTCATCCCTGGAACCATTCTCGTAAATCTCTTCTGTACCCTCTCCAAAGCCTTCATGTCCTTCCTGAAGTGTGGTGTCCAGAATTGGACCCAATACTCCAGCTGGGGCCAAACTAGTGTTTTATAAAGGTTTAGCATAACTTCCTGGCTTTTGTACTCTGTGCCTCTATTTATAAAGCCTGGGATCCCATATGCTTTATTAACTGTTTCGTTAAGCTGTCCTGCCATCTTTCAGGACTGAGCTGAGAAGAAATTTATTCACACAGAGGGTGGTGAATCTTTGGAATTCTCTACCCCAGAGGGCGGTGGAGGCTCAGTCATTGGGTATATTCAAAACAGAAGCCGATAGATTTCTGACTAGTAAGGGCATCAATGGATATGGCGATAGGGCCGGTGAATGGAGTTGAAGATCAGCCATGATCTCTCTGAATGGCGGAGCAGGTTCGAGGGGCCGAATGGCTGACTCCTGCTCCTATTTCTTATGGTCTTCAAAGATTAGTGTACAAACACCCCAGGTCTCTTGCTTCTTGCACCTCCTTTAAAATTGAACCATTTAGCTTGTATTCTCTCTTCTCATTCTGCCTATCAAAATGTATCACCTCACACTTTTCTGCGCTGAATTTTATCTGACATGTGTCCGCCCATTCCACCAGCCTGCCTCTGTCCTCTTGAAGTCTATCACTATCCTCCTCACTGTTTACTACACTTCCAAGTTTCATGTCATCTGCAAATCTGCCCTTGTACTGTTTTTGCTAACCTGCTTTGTTTTAAATAACTCTCTTCTAGTCTTGTGCCACACATTTGTTTCTAATATACAGTATACTTTGAGTAGACTAAAGATAAAATCTTGTATTAAATCTTGCTACCAGAATCCTGAAATGGCGATATATTTCACTGTTAAATTGTCTTGCAGTATTTGCATGAATTTCTTTCTAAATCTACAGATTAAGCTTTGGGACTTGAGGACTGCAAGGTGTATCAGAGAGTATGAAGGCCATTATAACGAACATGCTTATCTCCCTATCCATATTAATGAAGAAGAGGGTATTCTATTAGCTGGTAAGTGCTTTGTTTTGCTGATTTTCACCTCGCTGGTATCGGAGAGTTTTTTAACCTTTGGCTGAATCCTGTAAAACCTCTATGGAGTGTGTAATGCCAAATTAAGCTTCCCTTCAGAATCAGAAGCCCACTGTAATTGACCACCTTGCAGTTAGCAAAATGTACAGATCTTTTCTGGAGTACCACCACTGTAAAAATGAGTGATGTGTAAATCTAAAACGTTAAATACAAAAGTATATCAAACCTGCGTTAATCCACATTACTGTGTGAATGAATTAGTACCTTGGTTTGATGTATTCATGTCAAAGAAGAGTTTGGAGGCAGGAGTAAACCCTGGTTACCACAATAGACAGAACATGCTCTCTCGATTTATGCATAAAAGGGCTGTCAGACAAGAGAACCAGTTAAAATGCCAGTTTTTAGAGGGAGTGAATTTCAGGCAGAACTCGATATTTGGGAACCTGCTGTCCTTCAATACTTCCTTCAGCATAAACGTAGAGATTGCTGCATCAATCTAACTAAAACTAAAGAGATACATCTTCATGCATGTTTACAAGTTACAGCTGTTAGGAAGGCACAGCTGTGTGTGAATTTCAGCCATGGTGTGTTGGTCTTGCTCTGTATCTGTGCAAGCTTGCCTTTTCCTCCTTTCTCCTCCCAGCCCCATTTCCCAGTGAGATGAAATGTTTGCATGGAGTTGCCTACATTCTCGGGCAGGTGTTTGATGTGAATAACCTTACTCCCCATCAGGCATAGATCACAATATCATTACGGATCAGGAAGGCCGTTCATCCATCCAGAAATGCCCTGCATTCCCCCCACCCCCCATTGCAGTGTCTGATTATTTCCTGGATCATTCCAGGGTTTTTGTCTCCACTACTCTATTTAGAAATCCATTCTGTGCATTGGTCACTTTGTGTAAAAAAAAAAAAAAAACGAACTTCCTGCGATCACTCCTAAATTTACCATTTACTGGTTTGAACCTCTTGCCTTTTGTCCAAGTGCCACGATTTAGTTTGAAGTAATACTGTAATGATCAATAACATGTCATTCTATAGTGGACACTAGGTGGTGCCGTAGAGCTGTATGTATAAGACTACACTACCCAGCTGTATATATATTAAGACTACATTACCCATGAGGCACTAGGCTACCCACAAGGCAGCAGTCAAGATGGAAGCCTCTACAGATACTGTACCAGTCCACATGTGCTCAATAAAAGGTCTAGCAAAAGCTAGCTGTGTTCATAATAAGAATGTCTATTTATTAATGAACATAACAATACTATTTATCTTTTCCATACCCTTAATTACCTCGTACGGTCACCTCTCCGATGCCTCCTTTCCTCAGAACTCATACCAAGGATCAGCCTTGTGGCTCTTCTCACCAATACTTCCAGCGTTTCACTAAAACAGAACAAGCCTTTCATGGCTTCCAGCTATCTCAAAGCCCTTCACAGCCAAAGAAGTATTTTTTGAAGTATAGTCACCAAGATGTAAAGTAGGGAAATGCAGCAGTAAATTTGAACACAGCAAGGTCCCACAAATGGCAATGAAATCAATGCTCGGTTAACCTGTTTGTCGAAACAGCAGGACAATTCCCCCGCTGATCTTCAAATAGTGCCAGGGGTTCTTTTATGTCCACCCGAGAGGGCAGACGGAGTTCCCTCAGCACTGCACTGAAATGTTGGCGGAGCTGATGTGCCCAAGTCTCTGGCGTGGGGGCTGAATGTATGGCCTTGTCAGCAGGCTGGAATTTCATGTATATGTGCATCCAGAGACAAACGTAATCGGGGCATAAAGCAAATGCCCACGTGAAAGATCAGAACAGGAGGAGGCCATTCAGCCCCGCGGGCCTGTTCCGACATTCAATGAAGTCATGGCTGATCTGTATCTTAACTCCATCTACCAGCCTTGGTTCCATAACCCTTAATACCCTTGCCTAACAAAAATCTATCAATCTCAGTTTTGAAATTTGCGATTGACCTTCCAGAGTCAACAGCTTATTGGGAGAGTGTTTCAGATTTCCACTACCCTTTGTGTGAAGAAGTGCTTCCTGACATCACCCCCTGAACGGCCTGGCTCTAATGTTAAGGTTATGTCACCTTGTTCTGGACTCCCCAACTCCAAACCCCACCACCACCAGAGGAAATAGTTTCTCTCTCTCTACCCCATCAAATCCTTTAATCATCTTAAACACATCAATTAGGTCACCTGTTAATCATCTATACACGAGGGAATACAAGCCTAGTCTACTCCTACATTGAGGGAACTCTGGCCTAAGTATATTAGACCAGTAAATCCGCTATGCCTATCGAGCAATCCCTGCGCCCAAACGCATCACAAATCATTATAATGGCTCCCTCCCACCCCAGGTAAAGAGCTCTACACATGAATTTCCTGCAACTACACGAGTTCAAAGTGGGTGTAAAATCAAGCCATGAATTCAGGTACAACAGGAATCGGTCATTTTTCTGGTGGTGTTTTTGGAGAGAATATTTTTGACTCACTGAGACCTGCACCCTATTTTCAGTTAATTTGAATGCATTTTTATGGCATCAGTATAAATCACATTAAAAATTGAAAAGCTTCCATGTGCTGTGCTTAATGTGCACGATTGATAGTTGGATGGGTGGGATTTTTACTTTACATACTTAAAGGACTATCTGATGTAGGTTTGGCCCATTCCTCAGGGCCCCAATCGTTCACGCTGATTTCTGCTTGTTTATGCCCATTTTTACATTTGGACGTATGGTAATGAGATTGGCAGGAAATTTGTGTGTAAATAAATCCTCGGCAAAATCCTCAGCGCCTTCTCCAAGGCCCTGACATCCTTCCAAAAGTGCGGTGCCCAGAATTGGCCACAATACTCCAGCTGGGGTCTAACCAGTGATTTATAAAGGTTTAGGATAACGTCTTTGCTTTTGTACTCGGCCTCTGTTTATAAAGCTTTTTTCTTTGACAGCTTCCTCAACTTGTCCTGCCACCTTCAAAGAATTTTGTATGTTTCACCTCTCATTCTTCTAAATTCTAGAGAATATAGGCCTAGTCTACTCAATCTCTCCTCATAGGACAATCCCCTCATCCCAGTAACCAGTCTGGTGAACCTTTGTTGCACTCCCTCTATAGCAAGTATATCCTTCCTTAGGTAAGGAGATCAAAATTGTACACAATACTCCAGGTGTGGTCTCACCAGGGCCCTATATAATTGCAGTAAGACGTCTTTACTCTTATACTCAAATCCTCTTGTAATAAAGGCCAACATACCATTTGCTTTCCTAATTGCTTGCTGTACCTGCATGTTAACTTTCAGTGATTCGTGTACAAGGACACCCAGGTCCCTCTGAACACCAACATTTCAAAAATGCTTTTCTATTTTTCCTACCAAAGTGGATAACTTCACATTTCTCCACATGATATTCCATTTGCCATATTCTTGGCCACTCACTTAGCCTGTCTATATAAGAACATAAGAAGCAGGAGTAGGCCATACGGCCCCGCTCCGCCATTCAATAGGATCATGGCTGATCCGAACCTAGACTCACATCCACTTCCCTGCCCTCTCCCCATAACCCTTAATTCCCTTATCAGCTAGGAAACTATCTCTGTTTTAAATTTATTTAATGTCGCAGCTTCCACAGCTCTGAGGTAGCAAATTCCATAGATTTACTACCCTCTGAGTGAAGAAGTTTCTCCTCATCTAAGTTTTGAAACGGCAGCCCCTTATTTTAAGATTATGCCCCCTAGTTCTAGTTTCATGCACCAGGAACCCCAGATCCCTTTGTACTGTAGCACTTTGCAGTTTCTTTCCAGTTAGATAATAACTTGCTCTTTGATTTTTTCTGCCAAAGGGCATAACCTCACACTTTCCAACATTATATTCCATCTGCCAAATTTCTGCCCACTCACTTAGCCTGTCTATGTCCTTTTGCAGGTTTTTTATGTCCTCCTCACTCACTGCTTTCCCTCCCATCTTTGTATCGTCGGCAAACTTGGATACATTGCACTCGGTCCCTTCCTCCAAATCGTTAATATAGATTGTAAAGAGTTGGGGTCCCAGCACTGACCCCTGCGGAACACCACTAGTTACTGATTGCCAACCCGAGAATTTACCATTTATCCCGTTAGATAGCCAATCTTCCACCCATGCCAGTATATTACCCCCAATCCCATGATTTTTTATCTTGTGCAGTAATCTTTTGTGTGGCACCTTGTCAAATGCCTTTTGGAAGTCCAAATACACTACATCCACTGGTTCCCCTTTATCCACCCTGTTTGTTACGTCCTCAAAGAATTCGAGCAAATTTGTCAAACATGACTTCCCCTTCATAAAACCATGCTGACTCTGTCCGATTAAATTATGCTTATCCAAATGTCCTGTTACTGCTTCCTTAATAATGGACTCCAACATTTTACCAACCACAGATGTTAGGCTAACTGGTCAATAGTTTCCAGCCTTTTGTCTACCTCCTTTTTTAAATAAGGGCGTTACATTAGCAGTTTTCCAATCTGCTGGGACCTTTCCTGAATCCAGGGAGTTTTGGAAAATTACCACCAATGCATCCGCAATCCCTACCGCTACTTCTCTCAAGACCCTAGGATGTAAGCCATCAGGTCCAGGGGATTTATCCGCCTTAAGTCCCGTTATCTTACCATCTCCTTAGTGATTTTAATCGTGTTTAGCTCCTCCCCCCCTATAGCCCCCTGTTTGTCCAGTGTTGGGATATTTTTAGTGTCCTCTACTGTAAAGACTGATACAAAATATTTGTTCAGCGTATTTGCCATCTCCATGTTCCCCACTACTAATTTCCCGGTCTCGTCCTCTAAGGGACCAACATTCACTTCAGCCACCCTTTTTCTTTTTGTATAACTGTAGAAACTCTTGCTATCTGTGTTTATATTTTTTGCTAGTTTACTTTCATAATCAATTTGTATCCTCCGCAAACTTAGATATATTACATTTGGTCCCCTCATCCAAATCATTGATATAGATTGTGAATAGCTGAGGCCCAAGCACTGATCCTTGCAGTACCCAACTAGTTACAGCCTGCCAACCTGAAAATGACCCGTTTATTCCTACTCTCTGTCTGTTAACCAATCCTCAATCCATGCTTTACCTGTGGGATTTTTGGGCCTTAAAGGAATGTGTATTTGTTGTAAATTATGTATTCATTCTTTAAATGCTAGCCATTGCTTGTCTACCGTCATACCTTTTCATGTACACATCAACCGCACCACCCTCATCCTCTGTTACTTCATCAAACACGATTTGCCTTTAACAAATCTGTGCTGGCTTTCATTAATTAACCCCATACTTTTCCAAGTGCCAATTAATTTTGTTCCAGAAAACAACTTTAAAGCCAGCTGTGTAGAGAGCTATATTGGTGCACGGGATCGATCTTTACCCAAGTAGCTGTGAGAAAGGTACTTCATTTCTACTTTGAGTACCAGTTCCGTTTGACAGAAATAAATCCATGCTATTTATTTTTCAGTTGGACAGGATTGCTACACACGAATCTGGAGTCTTCGTGATGGTTGTCTCCTTCGAACTATTCCATCTCCTCACCCTGCTTGCCGTGACTCCATTCCCAATGTAGCTTTTTCTTCACAATGGGGAGGGAGAGGTGGTATACCTGGACTGTTAATGGCTGTCAGACAAGACCTGTATCACTTCTTGTACAACCCCAGTCTCTGAGCGGATCAGATGGAAGAAAAGGACGTCACCTCCTCTGAGGCAAATCAAGCAGAAGCTTCTTGCTGGAGGAAGCGAAGAAAAACCCCACAGGCTGGATGATTTTTTTAATTTAAGTGGGACGAGCACGTTGCCTTTAGAAGAGGCTACAGAACCAGAGATTTAAATTCATATTTGTAATTGAATATTGTATTATGCTAATACAATGCTAGTTGGTTGTACATTAAACTAACCACTGAACAGTTTCCTCTGTTTGGGTGGGTTCGACAGGGTCCGTGCCAGAGTAATTAAAACAGGTTGTACATAGCGAGCCTTAAGCTTCACACTTGGTGAAATTTGTGAGATCTGCCTATAGTTCCTGCTGAAGGATTGAGTGGGCGAGTGAGAATGTTTTATGGAATGCTCATGCTACATTGTTATGGACCATGTTTAAAAAAATAAATTTGATATTAAACAGGATGTTTCAAAATAAATGAGCAAATGTTACTGTTGTTAAAGAAAATCTGCAAGATCCACGGCAAAGGATAGCAATTAGCAGAGCTCAGAACCCGAATGGCCGACCTACAGAACAGAAAGCCCGAAGGTGGCTGCAACAACAGATAATTTCACCATGACCATTTCTGCATCTTCAGCATCAACACACCTATCTACTTCAGTCATGATTGCCACTGATCAGTACAGGATCTTAGTACCAACATACTTCACCCTGACAAAGCCCATAGGATACATCTTTGCAATTCTTTCCCCCACAAAAAGCTGTTAAGGCTGGGTCACAATGATACTGCCCAGGAGGCCATTCAGCCCAGCGTGGCTGTGCCGGCTTTCTGTCCCCGCTAGTGCTCCCCCACTCACCCGGCTCTCTCTCCCCGATAGAGCTCACCCCGCTCACCCGGCTCTCTCTCCCCGATAGAGCTTCCCCCCGCTCACCTGGCTCTCTCTCCCCGATAGAGCTCACCCCGCTCACCCGGCTCTCTCTCCCCGATAGAGCTCACCCGGCTCTCTCTCCCCGATAGAGCTCCCCCCGCTCACCCGGCTCTCTCTCCCCGATAGAGCTCCCCCCGCTCACCTGGCTCTCTCTCCCCGATAGAGCTCACCCCGCTCACCCGGCTCTCTCTCCCCGATAGAGCTCACCCCGCTCACCCGGCTCTCTCTCCCCGATAGAGCTCCCCCGCTCACCCGGCTCTCTCTCCCCGAAAGAGCTCCCCCACTCACCCGGCTCTCTCTCCCGATAGAGCTCCCCCACTCACCCGGCTCTCTCTCCCCGATAGAGCTCACCCGGCTCTCTTCCCCGATGGAGTTCACCCCACTCACCCGGCTCTCTCTCTCCGATAGAGCTCCCCCGCTCACCCGGCTCTCTCCCCGATAGAGCTCCCCCGCTCACCCGGCTCTCTCTTCCCGATAGAGCTCCCCCGCTCACCCGGCTCGCTCTCCCCGAAAGAGCTCCCCCACTCACCCGGCTCTCTCTCCCCGATAGAGCTCACCCGGCTCTCTTCCCCGATGGAGTTCACCCCACTCACCCGGCTCTCTCTCTCCGATAGAGCTCCCCCGCTCACCCGGCTCTCTCCCCGATAGAGCTCCCCCGCTCACCCGGCTCTCTCTTCCCGATAGAGCTCCCCCACTCACCCGGCTCTCTCACTCACCCGGCTCTCTCCCCGATAGAGCTCTCCCGTTCACCCCACTTACCCGGCTCTCTCCCCGATAGAGCTCCCCCGCTCACCCGGCTCTCTCTCCCGACAGAGCTCTGCCACTCACCCGGCTCTCTCCCGATAGAGCTCCCCGACTCACCCGGCTCTCTCCCCCTGATAGAGCTCCCCCACTCACCCGGCTCTCTCCCCCTGATAGAGCTCCCCCACTCACCCGGCTCTCTCTCCGGTAGAGCTCTCCCGTTCACCCCACTCACCCGGCTCTCTCTCCCGATAGAGCTCCCCCACTCATCCGGCTCTCTCTCCCGATAGAGCTCACCCGGCTCTCTCCCGATAGAGCTCACCCGGCTCTCTCTCCCCGATAGAGCTCTGCCGCTCACCCGGCTCTCTCTCCCGATAGAGCTCTGCCGCTCACCCGGCTCTCTCTCCCGATAGAGCTCCCCCGCTCACCTGGCTCTCTCTCCCCGATAGAGCTCCCCCACTCACCCGGCTCTCTCTCCCCGATAGAGCTCCCCCACTCACCCGGCTCTCTCTCCGGTAGAGCTCTCCCGTTCACCCCACTCACCCGGCTCTCCCGATAGACCACCCCCACTCACCCGGCTCTCTCCCGATAGAGCTCCCGCACTCACCCGGCTCTCTCTCCCGATAGAGCTCCCCCACTCACCCGGCTCTCTCTCCCCGATGGAGCCCTCCCGGCTCTCTCTCCCCGATAGAGCTCCCCCGCTCACCCGGCTCTCTCTCCCCGATAGAGCTCACCCGGCTCTCTCGCTCCCCCACTCACCCGGCTCTCTCTCCGGATAGAGCTCTGCCACTCACCCAGCTCTCTCCCGATAGAGCTCCCCCGCTCACCCGGCTCTCTCTCCCCGAAAGAGCTCCCCCGCTCACCCGGCTCTCTCTCCCCGATAGAGCTCCCCCGCTCACCCGGCTCTCTCTCCCCGATGGAGCTCCCCCACTCACCCGGCTCTCTCTCCCCGATAGAGCTCCCCCCCTCACCCGGCTCTCTCTCCCCGATGGAGCTCCCCCACTCACCCGGCTCTCTCTCCCCGATAGAGCTCCCCCACTCACCCGGCTCTCTCTCCCCGATAGAGCTCCCCCACTCACCCGGCTCTCTCACTCACCCGGCTCTCTCTCCCCGATAGAGCTCTCCCGTTCACCCTACTCACCCGGCTCTCTCCCCGATAGAGCTCACCCGGCTCTCTCTCCCCGATAGAGCTCACCCGGCTCTCTCCCTGACAGAGCTCACCCGGCTCTCTCTCCCGATAGAGCTCTGCCACTCACCCGGCTCTCTCCCGATAGAGCTCCCCCGCTCACCCGGCTCTCTCTCCCCGATAGAGCTCACCCGGCTCTCTCTCCCCCATAGAGCTCCCCCGCTCACCCGGCTCTCTCTCCCCGATAGAGCTCCCCCGCTCACCCGGCTCTCTCTCCCCGAGAGAGCTCCCCCGCTCACCCGGCTCTCTCCCTGATCGAGCTCTCCCACTCACCCGGCTCTCTCCTGATAGAGCTCTCCCGTTCACCCCACTCACCCGGCTCTCTCTCCCCCGATAGACCACCCCCACTCACCCAGCTCTCTCTCCCGATAGAGCTCCCCCACTCACCCGGCTCTCTCTCCCGATAGAGCTCACCCGGCTCTCTCTCCCCGATAGAGCTCCCCCACTCACCCGGCTCTCTCTCCCCGATGGAGCTCCCCCGCTCACCCGGCTCTCTCTCCCGATAGAGCTCTCCCGCTCACCCGGCTCTCTCTCCCCGATAGAGCTCTGCCACTCACCCGGCTCTCTCTCCCCGATAGAGCTCCCCCACTCACTCGGCTCTCTCTCTCCCCGATAGAGCTCCCCCACTCATCCGGCTCTCTCTCCCCGATAGAGCTCCCCCACTCACCCGGCTCTCTCTCCCCGATAGAGCTCCCCCACTCACCCGGCTCTCTTACCCTGATAGCGCTCCCCCACTCACCCGGCTCTCTCTCCGGTAGAGCTCTCCCGTTCACCCCACTCACCCGGCTCTCTCTCCCGATAGAGCTCCCCCACTCACCCGGCTCTCTCTCCCGATAGAGCTCCCCCACTCACCCGGCTCCCTCTCCCGATAGAGCTCACCCGCTCACCCGGCTCTCTCTCCCAATAGAGCTCTGCCACTCACCCGGCTCTCTCTCCCGATAGAGCTCTCCCACTCACCCGGCTCTCTCTCTCCCGATAGAGCTCCCCCACTCACCCGGCTCTCTCTCCCCGATGGAGCTCTCCCGTTCACCCCACTCACCCGGCTCTCTCTTCCCGATAGAGCTCCCCCGCTCACCCGGCTCTCTCTCCCCGATAGAGCTCCCCCGCTCACCCGGCTCTCTCCCCGATAGAGCTCCCCCGCTCACCCGGTTCTCTCTTCCCCGATAGAGCTCCCCCACTCACCCGGCTCTCTCCCCGATAGAGCTCTCCCGTTCACCCCACTCACTCGGCACTCTCTCCCCGATAGAGCTCTCCCGGCTCTCTCCCTGATAGAGCTCTCCCACTCACCCGGCTCTCTCGCTCCCCCACTCACCCGGCTCTCTCTCCCGATAGAGCTCCGCCACTCACCCGGCTCTCTCCCGATAGAGCTCCCCCACTCACCCGGCTCTCTCCCCCTGATAGAGCTCCCCCACTCACCCGGCTCTCTCTCCCGATAGAGCTCCCCCACTCACCCGGCTCTCTCTCCCGATGGAGCTCCCCCGCTCACCCGGCTCTCTCTCCCGATAGAGCTCCCCCACTCACCCGGCTCTCTCTCCCGATGGAGCTCCCCCGCTCACCCGGCTCTCTCTCCCGATAGAGCTCTGCCACTCACCCGGCTCTCTCTCCCGATAGAGCTCCGCCACTCACCCGGCTCTCTCTCCCGATAGACCTCCGCCACTCACCCGGCTCTCTCCCGATAGAGCTCACCCGGCTCTCTCTCCCCGATAGAGCTCCCCCACTCACCCGGCTCTCTCTCCCCGACAGAGCTCCCCCACTCACCCGGCTCTCTCTCCCCGATAGAGCTCCCCCACTCACCCGGCTCTCTCTCCCCGATAGAGCTCCCCCACTCATCCGGCTCTCTCTCCGGTAGAGCTCTCCCGTTCACCCCACTCACCCGGCTCTCTCTCCGGTAGAGCTCTCCCGTTCACCCCACTCACCCGGCTCTCTCTCCCCGATAGAGCTCCCCAACTCACCCGGCTCTCTCTCCCTGATGGAGCTCTCCCCGATAGAGCTCCCCCGCTCACCCGGCTCTCTCTTCCCTATAGAGCTCCCCCACTCACCCGGCTCTCTCTCCCGATAGAGCTCTCCCGCTCACCCGGCCCTCTCTCCCGATAGAGCTCTGCCACTCACCCGGCTCTCTCTCCCCGATAGAGCTCTGCCACTCACCCGGCTCTCTCTCCCCGATAGAGCTCCCCCACTCACCCGGCTCTCTCTCCCCGATAGAGCTCCCCCACTCACCCGGCTCTCTCCCCCTGATAGAGCTCCCCCACTCACCCGGTTCTCTCTCCGGTAGAGCTCTCCCGTTCACCCCACTCACCCGGCTCTCTCTCCCGATAGACCACCCCCACTCACCCGGCTCTCTCTCCCGATAGAGCTCCCCACTCAGCCGGCTCTCTCTTCCCGATAGAGCTCCCCCGCTCACCCGGCTCTCTCTCCTGATAGAGCTCCCCCACTCACCCGGCTCGCTCTCCCCGATAGAGCTCCCCCACTCACCCGGCTCTCTCTTCCCGATAGAGCTCACCCACTCACCCGGCTCTCTCTCCCGATAGAGCTCCCCCACTCACCCGGCTCTCTCTCCCCGATGGAGCTCTCCCGTTCAACCCACTCACCCGGCTCTCTCTTCCCGATAGAGCTCCCCCACTCACCCGGCTCTCTCTCCCCGATAGAGCTCCCCCACTCACCCGGCTCTCTCTCCCCGATAGAGCTCCCCCACTCACCCGGCTCTCTCTCCCCGATAGAGCTCCCCCACTCATCCGGCTCTCTCTCCGGTAGAGCTCTCCCGTTCACCCCACTCACCCGGCTCTCTCTCCGGTAGAGCTCTCCCGTTCACCCCACTCACCCGGCTCTCTCCCCGATAGAGCTCCCCCGCTCACCCGGCTCTCTCTCCCCGATAGAGCTCACCCGGCTCTCTCCCTGATAGAGCTCTCCCACTCACCCGGCTCTCTCGCTCCCCCACTCACCCGGCTCTCTCTCCCGATAGAGCTCTGCCACTCACCCGGCTCTCTCCAGATAGAGCTCCCCCACTCACCCGGCTCTCTCTCCCCGATAGAGCTCTCCCGTTCACCCCACTCACCCGGCTCTCTCCCCGATAGAGCTCCCCTGCTCACCCGGCTCTCTCCCCGATAGAGCTCACCCGCTCACCCGGCTCTCTCTCCCGATAGAGCTCCGCCACTCACCCGGCGCTCTCGCTCCCCCACTCACCCGGCTCTCTCTCCCCGATAGAGCTCTCCCGCTCACCCGGCTCTCTCTCCCGATAGAGCTCCGCCACTCACCCGGCTCTCTCTCCCGATAGAGCTCTGCCGCTCACCCGGCTCTCTCTCCCGATAGAGCTCTGCCACTCACCCGGCTCTCTCCCGATAGAGCTCCCCCGCTCACCCGGCTCTCTCTCCCCAATAGAGCTCCCCCACTCACCCGGCTCTCTCTCCCCGATAGAGCTCCCCCACTCACCCGGCTCTCTCTCCCCGATAGAGCTCCCCCACTCACCCGGCTCTCTCTCCCCGATAGAGCTCCCCCACTCACCTGGCTCTCTCTCCCCGATAGAGCTCCCCCACTCACCCGGCTCTCTCTCCGGTAGAGCTCTCCCGTTCACCCCACTCACCCGGCTCTCTCTCCCGATAGAGCTCCCCCACTCACCCGGCTCTCTCTCCCCGATAGAGCTCACCCCGATAGAGCTCCCCCGCTCACCCGGCTCTCTCTCCCCGATAGAGCTCCCCCACTCACCCGGCTTTCTCTCCCCGATGGAGCTCCCCCACTCACCCGGCTCTCTCTCCCCGATAGAGCTCCCCCACTCATCCGGCTCTCTCTCCCCGATAGAGCTCCCCCACTCACCCGGCTCTCTCACTCACCCGGCTCTCTCCCGATAGAGCTTCCCCCACTCACCCTGCTCTCTCTCCCCGATAGAGCTCTCCCGTTCACCCGGCTCTCTCCCCGATAGAGCTCACCCGGCTCTCTCTCCCCGATAGAGCTCACCCGGCTCTCTCGCTCCCCCACTCACCCGGCTCTCTCTCCCGATAGAGCTCTGCCACTCATCCGGCTCTCTCCCGATAGAGCTCCCCCACTCACCCGGCTCTCTCTCCGGTCGAGCTCTCCCTTTCACCCCACTCACCCGGCTCTCTCTCCCGATAGACCACCTCCACTCACCCGGCTCTCTCTCCCGATCGAGCTCCCCCACTCACCCGGCTCTCTCTCCCGATAGAGCTCCCCCACTCACCCGGCTCTCTCTCCCCGATAGAGCTCCCCCACTCACCCGGCTCTCTCTCCCCGATGGAGCTCCCCCGCTCACCCGGCTCTCTCTCCTGATAGAGCTCCCCCACTCACCCGGCTCTCTCTCCCCGATAGAGCTCTCCCGCTCACCCGGCTCTCTCCCGATAGAGCTCCCCCGCTCACCCGGCTCTCTCTCCCCGATAGAGCTCCCCCACTCACCCGGCTCTCTCTCCCCGATAGAGCTCCCCCACTCACCCGGCTCTCTCTCCCCGATAGAGCTCCCCCACTCACCCGGCTCTCTCTCCCCGATAGAGCTCCCCCACTCACCCGGCTCTCTCTCCCCGATAGAGCTCCCCCACTCACCCGGCTCTCTCTCCCCGATAGAGTTCCCCCACTCACCCGGCTCTCTCTCCCCGATAGAGCTCCCCCACTCACCCGGCTCTCTCTCCCCGATAGAGCTCCCCCACTCACCCGGCTCTCTCCCCCCGATAGAGCTCCCCCACTCACCCAGCTCTCTCTCCCCGATAGAGCTCCCCCACTCACCCGGCTCTCTCTGCCCGATAGAGCTCACCCGGCTCTCTCCCTGATAGAGCTCTCCCACTCACCCGGCTCTCTCGCCCCCCCACTCACCCGGCTCTCTCTCCCGATAGAGCTCTGCCACTCACCCGGCTCTCCCCCGATAGAGCTCCCCCACTCACCCGGCTCTCTCCCCCTGATAGAGCTCCCCCACTCACCCGGCTCTCTCTCCGGTAGAGCTCTCCCGTTCACCCGGCTCTCTCTCCCCCGATAGACCACCCCCACTCACCCGGCTCTCTCTCCCGATAGAGCTCCCCCACTCACCCGGCTCTCTCTTCCGATAGAGCTCCCCCACTCACCCGGCTCTCTCTCCCGATAGAGCTCACCCGGCTCTCTCTCCCCGATAGAGCTCCCCTACTCACCCGGCTCTCTCTCCCCGATGGAGCTCCCCCGCTCACCCGGCTCTCTCTCCCCGATAGAGCTCTCCCGCTCACCCGGCTCTCTCTCCCGATAGAGCTCTGCCACTCACCCGGCTCTCTCTCCCGATAGAGCTCTCCCGCTCACCCGGCTCTCTCTCCCGATAGAGCTCCCCCACTCACCCGGCTCTCTCTCCCCGATAGAGCTCCCCCACTCACCCGGCTCTCTCTCCCCGATAGAGCTCCCCCACTCACCCGGCTCTCTCTCCCCGATAGAGCTCCCCCACTCACCCGGCTCTCTCTCCCCGATGGAGCTCTCCCCGATAGAGCTCCCCCGCTCACCCGGCTCTCTCTTCCCCGATAGAGCTCCCCCGCTCACCCGGCTCTCTGTCCTGATAGAGCTCCCCCACTCACCCGGCTCTCTCTCCCGGCTCTCTCTCCCGATAGAGCTCTGCCACTCACCCGGCTCTCTCTCCCGATAGAGCTCTGCCACTCACCCGGCTCTCTCTCCCGATAGAGCTCTCCCGCTCACCCGGCTCTCTCTCCCGATAGAGCTCTGCCACTCACCCGACTCTCTCTCCCGATAGAGCTCTGCCACTCACCCGGCTCTCTCACTCACCCGGCTCTCTCCCGATAGAGCTTCCCCCACTCACCCGGCTCTCTCCCCCGATGGAGCTCCCCCGCTCACCCGGCTCTCTCTCCCGATAGAGCTCCCCCACTCACCCGGCTCTCTCTCCCCAATAGAGCTCTCCCGCTCACCCGGCTCTCTCTCCCGATAGAGCTCTGCCACTCACCCGGCTCTCTCTCCCGATAGAGCTCTCCCGCTCACCCGGCTCTCTCTCCCGATAGAGCTCTGCCACTCACCCGGCTCTCTCTCCCGATAGAGCTCCGCCACTCACCCGGCTCTCTCCCGATAGAGCTCCCCCACCTCTCTCTCCCCGATAGAGCTCCCCCACTCACCCGGCTCTCTCTCCCCGATAGAGCTCCCCCACTCACCCGGCTCTCTCTCCCCGATAGAGCTCCCCCACTCACCCGGCTCTCTCTCCCCGATAGAGCTCCCCCACTCACCCGGCTCTCTCTCCCCGATAGAGCTCCCCCACTCACCCGGCTCTCTCTCCCCGATAGAGCTCCCCCACTCACCCGGCTCTCTCTCCCCGATAGAGCTCCCCCACTCACCCGGCTCTCTCTCCCCGATAGAGCTCCCCCACTCACCCGGCTCTCTCTCCCCGATAGAGCTCCCCCACTCACCCGGCTCTCTCTCCCCGATAGAGCTCCCCCACTCACCCGGCTCTCTCTCCCGATAGAGCTCCCCCACTCACCCGGCTCTCTCTCCCGATTAGAGCTCCCCCACTCACCCGGCTCTCTCTCCCGATAGAGCTCACCCGGCTCTCTCTCCCCGATAGAGCTCCCCAACTCACCCGGCTCTCTCTCCCCGATGGAGGTCTCCCCGCTCACCCGGCTCTCTCTCCCCGATAGAGCTCACCCACCTCTCTCTCCCGATAGAGCTCCCCCACTCACCCGGCTCTCTCTCCCCGATGGAGCTCTCCCGTTCACCCCACTCACCCGGCTCTCTCTTCCCGATAGAGCTCCCCCGCTCACCCGGCTCTCTCTCCCCGATAGAGGTCCCCCACTCACCCGGCTCTCTCACTCACCCGGCTCTCTCCCGATAGAGCTTCCCCCACTCACCCGGCTCTCTCTCCCCGATAGAGCTCTCCCGTTCACCCCGCTCACCCGGCTCTCTCCCCGATAGAGCTCCCCCGCTCACCCAGCTCTCTCTCCCCGATGGAGCTCCCCCACTCACCCGGCTCTCTATCCCCGATAGAGCTCCCCCACTCACCCGGCTCTCTCTCCCCGATAGAGCTCCCCCACTCACCCGGCTCTCTCTCCCCGATGGAGCTCCCCCACTCACCCGGCTCTCTATCCCCGATAGAGCTCTCCCGCTCACCCGGCTCTCTCTCCCGATAGAGCTCTCCCGCTCACCCGGCTCTCTCTCCCCGATAGAGCTCCCCCACTCACCCGGCTCTCTCTCCCCGATAGAGCTCCCCCACTCACCCGGCTCTCTCTCTCCCCGATAGAGCTCCCCCACTCACCCGGCTCTCTCTCCCCGATAGAGCTCCCCCACTCACCCGGCTGTCTCTCCCCGATAGAGCTCCCCCACTCACCCGGCTCTCTCTCCGGTAGAGCTCTCCCGTTCACCCCACTCACCCGGCTCTCTCTCCCCGATGGAGCTCTCCCCGATAGAGCTCCCCCGCTCACCCGGCTCTCTCTTCCCGATAGAGCTCCCCCGCTCACCCGGCTCTCTCTTCCCCGATAGAGCTCCCCCGCTCACCCGGCTCTCTCTCCCAATAGAGCTCTGCCACTCACCCGGCTCTCTCTCCCGATAGAGCTCCGCCACTCACCCGGCTCTCTCTCCCCGATAGAGCTCCCCCACTCACCCGGCTCTCTCTCCCCGATAGAGCTCCCCCACTCACCCGGCTCTCTCTCCCCGATAGAGCTCCCCCACTCACCCGGCTCTCTCTCCCCGATAGAACTCCCCCACTCACCCGGCTCTCTCTCCCCGATAGAGCTCGCCCGCTCACCCGGCTCTCTCTCCCCGATAGAGCTCCCCCACTCACCCGGCTCTCTCTTCCCGATAGAGCTCCCCCGCTCACCCGGCTCTCTCTTCCCCGATAGAGCTCCCCCGCTCACCCGGCTCTCTCTCCCAATAGAGCTCCCCCCCTCACCCGGCTCTCTCTCCCCGATAGAGCTCCCCCACTCACCCGGCTCTCTCTCCCCGATAGAGCTCCCCCCCTCACCCGGCTCTCTCTCCCCGATAGAGCTCCCCCACTCACCCGGCTCTCTCTCCCCGATAGAGCTCCCCCACTCACCCGGCTCTCTCTCCCCGATAGAGCTCACCCGGCTCTCTCTCCCCGATAGAGCTCCCCCACTCACCCGGCTCTCTCTCCCCGATAGAGCTCCCCCACTCACCCGGCTCTCTCTCCCCGATAGAGCTCCCCCACTCACCCGGCTCTCTCTCCCCGATAGAGCTCCCCCACTCAGCCGGCTCTCTCTCCCCGATAGAGCTCCCCCACTCACCCGGCTCTGTCCCCCTGATAGAGCTCCCCCACTCACCCGGCTCTCTCTCCGGTAGAGCTCTCCCGTTCACCCCACTCACCCGGCTCTCTCTCCCGATAGAGCTCCCCCACTCACCCGGCTCTCTCTCCCGATAGAGCTCACCCGGCGCTCTCTCCCCGATAGAGCTCACCCCGATAGAGCTCCCCCGCTCACCCGGCTCTCTCTTCCCGATAGAGCTCCCCCGCTCACCCGGCTCTCTCTCCCGATAGAGCTCTGCCACTCACCCGGCTCTCTCTCCCCGATAGAGCTCTGCCACTCACCCGGCTCTCTCCCGATAGAGCTCCCCCGCTCACCCGGCTCTCTCTCCCCGAGAGAGCTCCCCCACTCACCCGGCTCTCTCTCCCCGATAGAGCTCCCCCACTCACCCGGCTCTCTCTCCCCGATAGAGCTCCCCCACTCACCCGGCTCTCTCTCCCCGATGGAGCTCCCCCACTCAACCGGCTCTCTCTCCCCGAGAGATCTCCCCCGCTCACCCGGCTCTCTCTCCCCGATAGAGCTCACCCGGCTCTCTCGCTCCCCCACTCACCCGGCTATCTCTCCCGATAGAGCTCCCCCGCTCACCCGGCTCTCTCTCCCCGATAGAGCTCCCCCACTCACCCGGCTCTCTCCCCCCGATAGAGCTCCCCCCCTCACCCGGCTCTCTCTCCCCGATAGAGCTCCCCCACTCACCCGGCTCTCTCTCCCCGATGGAGATCCCCCGCTCACCCGGCTCTCTCTCCTGATAGAGCTCCCCCACTCACCCGGCTCTCTCTCCCCGATAGAGCTCTCCCGCTCACCCGGCTCTCTCTCCCGATAGAGCTCTGCCACTCACCCGGCTCTCTCTCCCCGATAGAGCTCCCCCACTCACCCGGCTCTCTCTCCGGTAGAGCTCTCCCGTTCACCCCACTCACCCGGCTCTCTCTCCCGATAGAGCTCCCCCACTCACCCGGCTCTCTCTCCCGATAGAGCTCCCCGAATCACCCGGCACTCTCTCCCGATAGAGCTCCCCCACTCACCCGGCTCTCTCTCCCGATAGAGCTCCCCCACTCACCCGGTTCTCTCTCCCGATAGAGCTCCCCCACTCACCCGGCTTTCTCTCCCGATAGAGCTCCCCCACTCACCCGGCTCTCTCTCCCGATAGAGCTCACCCGGCTCTCTCTCCCCGATAGAGCTCACCCCGATAAAGCTCCCCCGCTCACCCGGCTCTCTCTTCCCGAAAGAGCTCCCCCGCTCACCCGGCTCTCTCTTCCCCGATAGAGCTCCCCCGCTCACCCGGCTCTCTCTCCCGATAGAGCTCCCCCACTCACCCGACTCTCTCTCCCCGATAGAGCTCTGCCACTCACCCGGCTCTCTCTCCCCGATGGAGCTCCCCCACTCACCCGGCTCTCTCTCCTGATAGAGCTCCCCCACTCACCCGGCTCTCTCTCCCCGATGGAGCTCCCCCGCTCACCCGGCTCTCTCTCCTGATAGAGCTCCCCCACTCACCCGGCTCTCTCTCCCCGATAGAGCTCCCCCACTCACCCGGCTCTCTCTCCCGATAGAGCTCTGCCACTCACCCGGCTCTCTCTCCCGATAGAGCTCCCCCGCTCACCCGGCTCTCTCTTCCCCGATAGAGCTCCCCCACTCACCCGGCTCTCTCTCCCGATAGAGCTCACCCGGCGCTCTCTCCCCGATAGAGCTCACCCCGATAGAGCTCCCCCGCTCACCCGGCTCTCTCTTCCCGATAGAGCTCCCCCGCTCACCCGGCTCTCTCTTCCCCGATAGAGCTCCCCCGCTCACCCGGCTCTCTCTCCCGATAGAGCTCCCCCACTCACCCGGCTCTCTCTCCCCCATAGAGCTCTGCCACTCACCCGGTTCTCTCCCGATAGAGCTCCCCCGCTCACCCGGCTCTCTCTCCCCGACAGAGCTCCCCCACTCACCCGGCTCTCTCTCCCCGATAGAGCTCCCCCACTCACCCGGCTCTCTCTCCCCGATAGAGCTCCCCCACTCACCCGGCTCTCTCTCCCCGATGGAGCTCCCCCACTCACCCGGCTCTCTCTCCCCGATAGAGCTCCCCCACTCACCCGGCTCTCTCTCCCCGAGAGATCTCCCCCGCTCACCCGGCTCTCTCTCCCCGATAGAGCTCACCCGGCTCTCTCGCTCCCCCACTCACCCGGCTCTCTCTCCCGATAGAGCTCTGCCACTCACCCGGCTCTCTCCCGATAGAGCTCCCCCAATCACCCGGCTCTCTCCCCCTGATAGAGCTCCCCCACTCACCCGGCTCTCTCTCCGGTAGAGCTCTCCCGTTCACCCCACTCACCCGGCTCTCTCTCCCGATAGACCACCCCCACTCACCCGGCTCTCTCTCCGATAGAGCTCCCCCACTCACCCGGCTCTCTCTCCCGATAGAGCTCCCCCACTCACCCGGCTCTCTCTCCCCGATAGAGCTCCCCCACTCACCCGGCTCTCTCTCCCCGATGGAGCTCCCCCGCTCACCCCGGCTCTCTCTCCTGATAGAGCTCCCCCACTCACCCGGCTCTCTCTCCCCGATAGAGCTCTCCCGCTCACCCGGCTCTCTCTCCGATAGAGCTCTGCCACTCACCCGGCTCTCTCTCCCGATAGAGCTCTGCCACTCACCCGGCTCTCTCCCGATAGAGCTCCCCCGCTCACCCGGCTCTCTCTCCCGATAGAGCTCCCCCACTCACCCGGCTCTCTCTCCCCGATAGAGCTCCCCCGCTCACCCGGCTCTCTCTCCCCGATAGAGCTCCCCACTCACCTGGCTCTCTCTCCCCGATAGAGCTCCCCACTCACCCGGCTCTCTCTCCCGATAGAGCTCCCCCACTCACCCGGCTCTCTCTCCCGATAGAGCTCCCCACTCACCCGGCTCTCTCTCCCCGAAAGAGCTCCCCCACTCACCCGGCTCTCTCTCCCGATAGAGCTCCCCCACTCACCCGGCTCTCTCTCCCCGATAGAGCTCCCCCACTCACCCCGGCTCTCTCTCCGGTAGAGCTCTCCCGTTCACCCCACTCACCCGGCTCTCTCTCCTGATAGAGCTCCCCCACTCACCCGCTCTCTCTCCCGATAGAGCTCCCCGACTCACCCGGCTCTCTCTCCGATAGAGCTCCCCCACTCACCCGGCTCTCTCTCCCGATAGAGCTCCCCCACTCACCCGGTTCTCTCTCCCGATAGAGCTCACCCGGCTCTCTCTCCCCGATAGAGCTCTGCCACTCACCCGGCTCTCTCTCCCCGATGGAGCTCCCCCACTCACCCGGCTCTCTCTCCCCGATAGAGCTCCCCACTCACCCGGCTCTCTCTCCCCGATAGAGCTCCCCCACTCACCCGGCTCTCTCTCCCCGGTGGAGCTCTCCCCGATAGAGCTCCCCCGCTCACCCGGCTCTCTCTTCCCGATAGAGCTCCCCGCTCACCCGGCTCTCTCTTCCCCGATAGAGCTCCCCCCGCTCACCCGGCTCTCTCTCCCCGATAGAGCTCCCCCGCTCACCCGGCTCTCTCTTCCCGATAGAGCTCCCCCGCTCACCCGGCTCTCTCTTCCCCGATAGAGCTCCCCCGCTCACCCGGCTCTCACTCCTGATAGAGCTCCCCCACTCACCCGGCTCTCTCTCCCGGCTCTCTCTCCCGATAGAGCTCTGCCACTCACCCGGCTCTCTCTCCCGATAGAGCTCTGCCACTCACCCGGCTCTCTCCCCCGATAGAGCTCTCCCGCTCACCCGGCTCTCTCTCCCGATAGAGCTCTGCCACTCACCCGGCTCTCTCTCCCCGATAGAGGTCCCCCACTCACCCGGCTCTCTCACTCACCCGGCTCTCTCCCGATAGAGCTTCCCCACTCACCCGGCTCTCTCTCCCGATGGAGCTCCCCCGCTCACCCGGCTCTCTCTCCCGATAGAGCTCCCCCGCTCACCCGGCTCTCTCTCCCGATAGAGCTCTGCCACTCACCCGGCTCTCTCTCCCGATAGAGCTCCGCCACTCACCCGGCTCTCTCCCGATAGAGCTCCCCCACCTCTCTCTCCCCGATAGAGCTCCCCCACTCACCCGCTCTCTCTCCCCGATAGAGCTCCCCCACTCACCCGGCTCTCTCTCCCCGATAGAGCTCCCCCACTCACCCGGCTCTCTCTCCCGATAGAGCTCCCCACTCACCCGGCTCTCTCTCCCCGATAGAGCTCCCCCACTCACCCGGCTCTCTCTCCCCGATAGAGCTCCCCCACTCACCCGGCTCTCTCTCCCCGATAGAGCTCCCCCACTCACCCGGCTCTCTCTCCCCGATAGAGCTCCCCCACTCACCCGGCTCTCTCTCCCGATAGAGCTCCCCCACTCACCCGGCTCTCTCTCCCGATTAGAGCTCCCCCACTCACCCGGCTCTCTCTCCCGATAGAGCTCACCCGGCTCTCTCTCCCCGATAGAGCTCCCCAACTCACCCGGCTCTCTCTCCCCGATGGAGGTCTCCCCGCTCACCCGGCTCTCTCTCCCCGATAGAGCTCACCCACCTCTCTCTCCCGATAGAGCTCCCCCACTCACCCGGCTCTCTCTCCCCGATGGAGCTCTCCCGTTCACCCACTCACCCGGCTCTCTCTTCCCGATAGAGCTCCCCCGCTCACCCGGCTCTCTCTCCCCGATAGAGGTCCCCCACTCACCCGGCTCTCTCACTCACCCGGCTCTCTCCCCGATAGAGCTCTCACGTTCACCCCACTCACCCGGCTCTCTCCCGATAGAGCTCCCCCGCTCACCCGGCTCTCTCTCCCCGATAGAGCTCCCCCGCTCACCAGGCTCTCTCCCCGATAGAGCTCCCCCACTCACCCGGCTCTCTCCCCGATAGAGCTCCCCCGCTCACCCGGCTCTCTCACTCACCCGGCTCTCTCCCCGATAGAGCTCTCCCGTTCACCCCACTCACCCGGCTCTCTCCCCGATAGAGCTCCCCCGCTCACCCGGCTCTCTCTCCCCGATAGAGCTCACCCGGCTCTCTCCCTGATAGAGCTCTCCACTCACCCAGCTCTCTCGCTCCCCCACTCACCCGGCTCTCTCTCCCGATAGAGCTCTGCCACTCACCCGGCTCTCTCCCGATAGAGCTCCCCCACTCACCCGGCTCTCTCTCCGGTAGAGCTCTCCCGTTCACCCCACTCACCCGGCTCTCTCTCCCCGAAGACCACCCGCACTCACCCGGCTCTCTCTCCCGATAGAGCTCCCCCACTCACCCGGCTCTCTCTCCGATAGAGCTCCCCCACTCACCCGGCTCTCTCTCCCCGATAGAGCTCCCCAACTCACCCGGCTCTCTCTCCCCGATGGAACTCTCCGCTCACCCGGCTCTCTCTCCTGATAGAGCTCCCCACTCACCCGGCTCTCTCTCCCCGATAGAGCTCTCCCGCTCACCCGGCTCTCTCTCCCGATAGAGCTCTCCCACTCACCCGGCTCTCTCTCCCCGATAGAGCTCCCCCACTCACCCGGCTGTCTCTCCCCGGTAGAGCTCTCCCGTTCACCCACTCACCCGGCTCTCTCTCCCGATGGAGCTCTCCCCGATAGAGCTCCCCCGGCTCTCTCTTCCCGATAGAGCTCCCCCGCTCACCCGGCTCTCTCTTCCCCGATAGAGCTCCCCGCTCACCCGGCTCTCTCTCCCAATAGAGCTCTGCCACTCACCCGGCTCTCTCTCCCGATAGAGCTCTGCCACTCACCCGGCTCTCTCTCCCGATAGAGCTCTCCCGCTCACCCGGCCCTCTCTCCCAATAGAGCTCTGCCACTCACCCGACTCTCTCTCCCCGATAGAGCTCCCCCACTCACCCGGCCCTCTCTCCCAATAGAGCTCCCCCACTCACCCGGCTCTCTCTCCCGATAGAGCTCCCCCACTCACCCGGCTCTCTCTCCCCGATAGAGCTCCCCCACTCACCCGGCTCTCTCTCCCCGATAGAGCTCCCCCACTCACCCGGCTCTCTCTCCCCGATAGAGCTCCCCACTCACCCGGCTCTCCCGTTCACCCCACTCACCCGGCTCTCTCTCCCGATAGAGCTCCCCCACTCACCCGGCTCTCTCTCCCGATAGAGCTCACCCGGCTCTCTCTCCCCGATAGAGCTCACCCGATAGAGCTCCCCCACTCACCCGGCTCTCTCTCCCGATAGAGCTCACCCGGCTCTCTCTCCCCGATAGAGCTCACCCCGATAGAGCTCCCCACTCACCCGGCTCTCTCTCCCCGATAGAGCTCCCCCACTCACCCGGCTCTCTCTCCCGATAGAGCTCCCCCACTCACCCGGCTCTCTCTCCCGATAGAGCTCCCCCACTCACCCGGCTCTCTCTCCCCGATAGAGCTCCCCCACTCACCCGGCTCTCTCTCCCCGATAGAGCTCCCCCACTCACCCGGCTCTCTCTCCGGTAGAGCTCTCCCGTTCACCCCACTCACCCGGCTCTCTCTCCCGATAGAGCTCCCCCACTCACCCGGCTCTCTCTCCCGATAGAGCTCAACCGGCTCTCTCTCCCCGATAGAGCTCACCCCGATAGAGCTCCCCCACTCACCCGGCTCTCTCTCCCAGGTGGAGCTCTCCCCGATAGAGCTCCCCCGCTCACCCGGCTCTCTCTTCCCGATAGAGCTCCCCCGCTCACCCGGCTCTCTCTTCCCCGATAGAGCTCCCCCGCTCACCCGGCTCTCTCTCCCCGATAGAGCTCTCCCACTCACCCGGCTCTCTCTCCCGATAGAGCTCTGCCACTCACCCGGCTCTCTCTCCCGATAGAGCTCTGCCACTCACCCGACTCTCTCTCCCGATAGAGCTCCCCCACTCACCCGGCTCTCTCTCCCGATAGAGCTCTGCCACTCACCCGACTCTCTCTCCCGATAGAGCTCCCCCGCTCACCCGGCTCTCTCTCCCGATAGAGCTCCCCCGCTCACCCGGCTCTCTCTCCCGATAGAGCTCTCCCGCTCACCCGGCTCTCTCTCCCCGATAGAGCTCTCCCGCTCACCCGGCTCTCTCTCCCGATAGAGCTCTCCCGCTCACCCGGCTCTCTCTCCCCGATAGAGCTCTCCCGCTCACCCGGCTCTCTCTCCCGATAGAGCTCCCCCACTCACCCGGCTCTCTCTCCCCGATAGAGCTCTGCCACTCACCCGGCTCTCTCTCCCGATAGAGCTCCCCCACTCACCCGGCTCTCTCTCCCGATAGAGCTCTGCCACTCACCCGGCTCTCTCTCCCGATAGAGCTCTCCCGCTCACCCGGCTCTCTCTCCCGATAGAGCTCCGCCACTCACCCGGCTCTCTCCCGATAGAGCTCCCCCACCTCTCTCTCCCCGATAGAGCTCCCCCACTCACCCGGCTCTCTCTCCCCGATAGAGCTCCCCCACTCACCCGGCTCTCTCTCCCCTATAGAGCTCCCCCACTCACCCGGCTCTCTCTCCCCGATAGAGCTCTCCCGTTCACCCCGCTCACCCGGCTCTCTCCCCGATAGAGCTCCCCCACTCACCCGGCTCTCTCCCCGATAGAGCTCCCCCGCTCACCCGGCTCTCTCACTCACCCGGCTCTCTCCCCGATAGAGCTCTCCCGTTCACCCCACTCACCCGGCTCTCTCCCCGATAGAGCTCCCCCGCTCACCCGGCTCTCTCTCCCCGATAGAGCTCACCCGGCTCTCTCCCTGATAGAGCTCTCCCACTCACCCAGCTCTCTCGCTCCCCCACTCACCCGGCTCTCTCTCCCCGATAGAGCTCTCCCGTTCACCCCACTCACCCGGCTCTCTCCCGATAGAGCTCCCCCACTCACCCGGCTCTCTCTCCGGTAGAGCTCTCCCGTTCACCCCACTCACCCGGCTCTCTCTCCCCCGATAGACCACCCGCACTCACCCGGCTCTCTCTCCCGATAGAGCTCCCCCACTCACCCGGCTCTCTCTCCCCGATAGAGCTCCCCCACTCACCCGGCTCTCTCTCTCCCGATAGAGCTCCCCCACTCACCCGGCTCTCTCTCCCGATAGAGCTCCCCCACTCACCCGGCTCTCTCTCCCCGATAGAGCTCCCCCACTCACCCGGCTCTCTATCCCCGATAGAGCTCTCCCGCTCACCCGGCTCTCTCTCCCGATAGAGCTCTCCCACTCACCCGGCTCTCTCTCCCCGATAGAGCTCCCCCACTCACCCGGCTGTCTCTCCCCGGTAGAGCTCTCCCGTTCACCCCACTCACCCGGCTCTCTCTTCCCGATAGAGCTCCCCCGCTCACCCGGCTCTCTCTCCCCGAGAGAGCTCCCCCGCTCACCCGGCTCTCTCTCCCCGATAGAGCTCCCCCACTCACCCGGCTCTCTCTTCCCCGATAGAGCTCCCCCACTCACCCGGCTCTCTCTCCCCGAGAGAGCTCCCCCGCTCACCCGGCTCTCTCTCCCCGAGAGAGCTCCCCCGCTCACCCGGCTCTCTCTCCCCGATAGAGCTCCCCCACTCACCCGGCTCTCTCTCCCGATAGAGCTCTGCCACTCACCCGGCTCTCTCTCCCGATAGAGCTCTGCCACTCACCCGGCTCTCTCTCCCGATAGAGCTCTCCCGCTCACCCGGCCCTCTCTCCCAATAGAGCTCTGCCACTCACCCGACTCTCTCTCCCCGATAGAGCTCCCCCACTCACCCGGCTCTCTCTCCCCGAGAGAGCTCCCCCGCTCACCCGGCTCTCTCTCCCCGATAGAGCTCCCCCGCTCACCCGACTCTCTCTCCCCGATAGAGCTCCCCCACTCACCCGGCCCTCTCTTCCCCGATAGAGCTCCCCCACTCACCCGACTCTCTCTTCCCCGATAGAGCTCCCCCGCTCACCCGGCTCTCTCTCCCCGAGAGAGCTCCCCCGCTCACCCGGCTCTCTCTCCCCGATAGAGCTCCCCCGCTCACCCGGCTCTCTCTCCCCGATAGAGCTCCCCCGCTCACCCGACTCTCTCTCCCCGATAGAGCTCCCCCACTCACCCGGCCCTCTCTCCCAATAGAGCTCCCCCACTCACCCGGCTCTCTCTCCCGATAGAGCTCCCCCGCTCACCCGGCTCTCTCTCCCGATAGAGCTCCCCCACTCACCCGGCTCTCTCTCCCGATAGAGCTCCCCCACTCACCCGGCTCTCTCTCCCGATAGAGCTCACCCGGCTCTCTCTCCCCGATAGAGCTCACCCCGATAGAGCTCCCCCGCTCACCCGGCTCTCTCTTCCCGATAGAGCTCCCCCGCTCACCCGGCTCTCTCTTCCCCGATAGAGCTCCCCCGCTCACCCGGCTCTCTCTCCCGATAGAGCTCCCCCACTCACCCGGCTCTCTCTCCCAGGTGGAGCTCTCCCCGATAGAGCTCCCCCGCTCACCCGGCTCTCTCTTCCCGATAGAGCTCCCCCGCTCACCCGGCTCTCTCTTCCCCGATAGAGCTCCCCCGCTCACCCGGCTCTCTCTCCCCGATAGAGCTCTCCCACTCACCCGGCTCTCTCTCCCGGCTCTCTCTCCCGATAGAGCTCTGCCACTCACCCGGCTCTCTCTCCCGATAGAGCTCTCCCGCTCACCCGGCTCTCTCTCCCGATAGAGCTCTGCCACTCACCCGACTCTCTCTCCCGATAGAGCTCCCCCACTCACCCGGCTCTCTCTCCCGATGGAGCTCCCCCGCTCACCCGGCTCTCTCTCCCGATAGAGCTCTCCCGCTCACCCGGCTCTCTCTCCCCGATAGAGCTCTCCCGCTCACCCGGCTCTCTCTCCCGATAGAGCTCTCCCGCTCACCCGGCTCTCTCTCCCCGATAGAGCTCTCCCGCTCACCCGGCTCTCTCTCCCGATAGAGCTCTGCCACTCACCCGGCTCTCTCTCCCGATAGAGCTCCCCCACTCACCCGGCTCTCTCTCCCGATAGAGCTCTGCCACTCACCCGGCTCTCTCTCCCGATAGAGCTCCCCCACTCACCCGGCTCTCTCTCCCGATAGAGCTCCCCCACTCACCCGGCTCTCTCTCCCGATAGAGCTCTGCCACTCACCCGGCTCTCTCTCCCGATAGAGCTCTCCCGCTCACCCGGCTCTCTCTCCCGATAGAGCTCTGCCACTCACCCGGCTCTCTCTCCCGATAGAGCTCCACCACTCACCCGGCTCTCTCCCGATAGAGCTCCCCCACCTCTCTCTCCCCGATAGAGCTCCCCCACTCACCCGGCTCTCTCTCCCCGATAGAGCTCCCCCACTCACCCGGCTCTCTCTCCCCTATAGAGCTCCCCCACTCACCCGGCTCTCTCTCCCCGATAGAGCTCTCCCGTTCACCCCGCTCACCCGGCTCTCTCCCCGATAGAGCTCCCCCACTCACCCGGCTCTCTCCCCGATAGAGCTCCCCCGCTCACCCGGCTCTCTCACTCACCCGGCTCTCTCCCCGATAGAGCTCTCCCGTTCACCCCACTCACCCGGCTCTCTCCCCGATAGAGCTCCCCCGCTCACCCGGCTCTCTCTCCCCGATAGAGCTCACCCGGCTCTCTCCCTGATAGAGCTCTCCCACTCACCCAGCTCTCTCGCTCCCCCACTCACCCGGCTCTCTCTCCCGATAGAGCTCTGCCACTCACCCGGCTCTCTCCCGATAGAGCTCCCCCACTCACCCGGCTCTCTCTCCGGTAGAGCTCTCCCGTTCACCCCACTCACCCGGCTCTCTCTCCCCCGATAGACCACCCGCACTCACCCGGCTCTCTCTCCCGATAGAGCTCCCCCACTCACCCGGCTCTCTCTCCCGATAGAGCTCCCCCACTCACCCGGCTCTCTCTCCCCGATAGAGCTCCCCCACTCACCCGGCTCTCTCTCCCCGATGGAGCTCTCCCGCTCACCCGGCTCTCTCTCCTGATAGAGCTCCCCCACTCACCCGGCTCTCTATCCCCGATAGAGCTCTCCCGCTCACCCGGCTCTCTCTCCCGATAGAGCTCTCCCGCTCACCCGGCTCTCTCTCCCCGATAGAGCTCCCCCACTCACCCGGCTCTCTCTCCCCGATAGAGCTCTCCCGCTCACCCGGCTCTCTCTCCCCGATAGAGCTCCCCCACTCACCCGGCTCTCTCTCCCCGATAGAGCTCCCCCACTCACCCGGCTCTCTCTCCCCGATAGAGCTCCCCCACTCACCCGGCTCTCTCTCCGGTAGAGCTCTCCCGTTCACCCCACTCACCCGGCTCTCTCTCCCCCATAGAGCTCCCCCGCTCACCCGGCTCTCTCTTCCCGATAGAGCTCCCCCGCTCACCCGGCTCTCTCTTCCCCGATAGAGCTCCCCCGCTCACCCGGCTCTCTCTCCCAATAGAGCTCTGCCACTCACCCGGCTCTCTCTCCCGATAGAGCTCTGCCACTCACCCGGCTCTCTCTCCCCGATAGAGCTCCCCCACTCACCCGGCTCTCTCTCCCCGATAGAGCTCCCCCACTCACCCGGCTCTCTCTTCCCGATAGAGCTCTGCCACTCACCCGGCTCTCTCTCCCGATAGAGCTCCCCCACTCACCCGGCTCTCTCTCCCGATAGAGCTCTGCCACTCACCCGGCTCTCTCTCCCGATAGAGCTCCCCCACTCACCCGGCTCTCTCTCCCGATAGAGCTCCCCCACTCACCCGGCTCTCTCTCCCGATAGAGCTCTGCCACTCACCCGGCTCTCTCTCCCGATAGAGCTCTCCCGCTCACCCGGCTCTCTCTCCCGATAGAGCTCTGCCACTCACCCGGCTCTCTCTCCCGATAGAGCTCCGCCACTCACCCGGCTCTCTCCCGATAGAGCTCCCCCACCTCTCTCTCCCCGATAGAGCTCCCCCACTCACCCGGCTCTCTCTCCCCGATAGAGCTCCCCCACTCACCCGGCTCTCTCTCCCCTATAGAGCTCCCCCACTCACCCGGCTCTCTCTCCCCGATAGAGCTCTCCCGTTCACCCCGCTCACCCGGCTCTCTCCCCGATAGAGCTCCCCCACTCACCCGGCTCTCTCCCCGATAGAGCTCCCCCGCTCACCCGGCTCTCTCACTCACCCGGCTCTCTCCCCGATAGAGCTCTCCCGTTCACCCCACTCACCCGGCTCTCTCCCCGATAGAGCTCCCCCGCTCACCCGGCTCTCTCTCCCCGATAGAGCTCACCCGGCTCTCTCCCTGATAGAGCTCTCCCACTCACCCAGCTCTCTCGCTCCCCCACTCACCCGGCTCTCTCTCCCGATAGAGCTCTGCCACTCACCCGGCTCTCTCCCGATAGAGCTCCCCCACTCACCCGGCTCTCTCTCCGGTAGAGCTCTCCCGTTCACCCCACTCACCCGGCTCTCTCTCCCCCGATAGACCACCCGCACTCACCCGGCTCTCTCTCCCGATAGAGCTCCCCCACTCACCCGGCTCTCTCTCCCGATAGAGCTCCCCCACTCACCCGGCTCTCTCTCACCGATAGAGCTCCCCCACTCACCCGGCTCTCTCTCCCCGATGGAGCTCTCCCGCTCACCCGGCTCTCTCTCCTGATAGAGCTCCCCCACTCACCCGGCTCTCTATCCCCGATAGAGCTCTCCCGCTCACCCGGCTCTCTCTCCCGATAGAGCTCTCCCGCTCACCCGGCTCTCTCTCCCCGATAGAGCTCCCCCACTCACCCGGCTCTCTCTCCCCGATAGAGCTCTCCCGCTCACCCGGCTCTCTCTCCCCGATAGAGCTCCCCCACTCACCCGGCTCTCTCTCTCCCCGATAGAGCTCCCCCACTCACCCGGCTCTCTCTCTCCCCGATAGAGCTCCCCCACTCACCCGGCTCTCTCTCCCCGATAGAGCTCCCCCACTCACCCGGCTCTCTCTCCGGTAGAGCTCTCCCGTTCACCCCACTCACCCGGCTCTCTCTCCCCATAGAGCTCCCCCGCTCACCCGGCTCTCTCTTCCCGATAGAGCTCCCCCGCTCACCCGGCTCTCTCTTCCCCGATAGAGCTCCCCCGCTCACCCGGCTCTCTCTCCCAATAGAGCTCTGCCACTCACCCGGCTCTCTCTCCCGATAGAGCTCTGCCACTCACCCGGCTCTCTCTCCCCGATAGAGCTCCCCCACTCACCCGGCTCTCTCTCCCCGATAGAGCTCCCCCACTCACCCGGCTCTCTCTTCCCGATAGAGCTCCCCCGCTCACCCGGCTCTCTCTTCCCCGATAGAGCTCCCCCGCTCACCCGGCTCTCTCTCCCAATAGAGCTCCCCCACTCACCCGGCTCTCTCTCCCCGATAGAGCTCCCCCACTCACCCGGCTCTCTCTCCCCGATAGAGCTCCCCCACTCACCCGGCTCTCTCTCCCCGATAGAGCTCCCCCACTCACCCGGCTCTCTCTCCCCGATAGAGCTCCCCCACTCACCCAGCTCTCTCTCCCCGATAGAGCTCCCCCACTCACCCGGCTCTGTCCCCCTGATAGAGCTCCCCCACTCACCCGGCTCTCTCTCCGGTAGAGCTCTCCCGTTCACCCCACTCACCCGGCTCTCTCTCCCGATAGAGCTCCCCCACTCACCCGGCTCTCTCTCCCGATAGAGCTCACCCGGCGCTCTCTCCCCGATAGAGCTCACCCCGATAGAGCTCCCCCGCTCACCCGGCTCTCTCTTCCCGATAGAGCTCCCCCGCTCACCCGGCTCTCTCTTCCCCGATAGAGCTCCCCCGCTCACCCGGCTCTCTCTCCCGATAGAGCTCCCCCACTCACCCGGCTCTCTCTCCCCGATAGAGCTCTGCCACTCACCCGGCTCTCTCTCCCCGATAGAGCTCCCCCACTCACCCGGCTCTCTCTCCCCGATAGAGCTCCCCCACTCACCCGGCTCTCTCTCCCCGATAGAGCTCCCCCACTCACCCGGCTCTCTCTCCCCGATAGAGCTCCCCCACTCACCCGGCTCTCTCTCCCCGATGGAGCTCCCCCACTCACCCGGCTCTCTCTCCCCGAGAGATCTCCCCCGCTCACCCGGCTCTCTCTCCCCGATAGAGCTCACCCGGCTCTCTCGCTCCCCCACTCACCCGGCTATCTCTCCCGATAGAGCTCTGCCACTCACCCGGCTCTCTCTCCCGATAGAGCTCACCCGGCGCTCTCTCCCCGATAGAGCTCACCCCGATAGAGCTCCCCCGCTCACCCGGCTCTCTCTTCCCGATAGAGCTCCCCCACTCACCCGGCTCTCTCTCCCGATAGAGCTCCCCCACTCACCCGGCTCTCTCCCCCCGATAGAGCTCCCCCCCTCACCCGGCTCTCTCTCCCCGATGGAGCTCCCCCGCTCACCCGGCTCTCTCTCCCGATAGAGCTCCCCCACTCACCCGGCTCTCTCTCCCCGATAGAGCTCCCCCACTCACCCGGCTCTCTCTCCCCGATGGAGATCCCCCGCTCACCCGGCTCTCTCTCCTGATAGAGCTCCCCCACTCACCCGGCTCTCTCTCCCCGATAGAGCTCCCCCACTCACCCGGCTCTCTCTCCCCGATAGAGCTCCCCCACTCACCCGGCTCTCTCTCCCCGATAGAGCTCCCCCACTCACCCGGCTCTCTCTCCCCGATAGAGCTCCCCCACTCACCCGGCTCTCTCTCCCCGATAGAGCTCCCCCACTCACCCGGCTCTGTCCCCCTGATAGAGCTCCCCCACTCACCCGGCTCTCTCTCCGGTAGAGCTCTCCCGTTCACCCCACTCACCCGGCTCTCTCTCCCGATAGAGCTCCCCCACTCACCCGGCTCTCTCTCCCGATAGAGCTCACCCGGCGCTCTCTCCCCGATAGAGCTCACCCCGATAGAGCTCCCCCGCTCACCCGGCTCTCTCTTCCCGATAGAGCTCCCCCGCTCACCCGGCTCTCTCTTCCCCGATAGAGCTCCCCCGCTCACCCGGCTCTCTCTCCCGATAGAGCTCCCCCACTCACCCGGCTCTCTCTCCCCGATAGAGCTCTGCCACTCACCCGGCTCTCTCTCCCCGATAGAGCTCCCCCACTCACCCGGCTCTCTCTCCCCGATAGAGCTCCCCCACTCACCCGGCTCTCTCTCCCCGATAGAGCTCCCCCACTCACCCGGCTCTCTCTCCCCGATAGAGCTCCCCCACTCACCCGGCTCTCTCTCCCCGATGGAGCTCCCCCACTCACCCGGCTCTCTCTCCCCGAGAGATCTCCCCCGCTCACCCGGCTCTCTCTCCCCGATAGAGCTCACCCGGCTCTCTCGCTCCCCCACTCACCCGGCTATCTCTCCCGATAGAGCTCTGCCACTCACCCGGCTCTCTCTCCCGATAGAGCTCACCCGGCGCTCTCTCCCCGATAGAGCTCACCCCGATAGAGCTCCCCCGCTCACCCGGCTCTCTCTTCCCGATAGAGCTCCCCCACTCACCCGGCTCTCTCTCCCGATAGAGCTCCCCCACTCACCCGGCTCTCTCCCCCCGATAGAGCTCCCCCCCCTCACCCGGCTCTCTCTCCCCGATGGAGCTCCCCCGCTCACCCGGCTCTCTCTCCCGATAGAGCTCCCCCACTCACCCGGCTCTCTCTCCCCGATAGAGCTCCCCCACTCACCCGGCTCTCTCTCCCCGATGGAGATCCCCCGCTCACCCGGCTCTCTCTCCTGATAGAGCTCCCCCACTCACCCGGCTCTCTCTCCCCGATAGAGCTCCCCCACTCACCCGGCTCTCTCTCCCCGATGGAGATCCCCCGCTCACCCGGCTCTCTCTCCTGATAGAGCTCCCCCACTCACCCGGCTCTCTCTCCCCGATAGAGCTCTCCCGCTCACCCGGCTCTCTCTCCCGATAGAGCTCTGCCACTCACCCGACTCTCTCTCCCCGATAGAGCTCCCCCACTCACCCGGCTCTCTCTCCGGTAGAGCTCTCCCGTTCACCCCACTCACCCGGCTCTCTCTCCCGATAGAGCTCCCCCACTCACCCGGCTCTCTCTCCCGATAGAGCTCCCCCACTCACGCGGCTCTCTCTCCGGTAGAGCTCTCCCGTTCACCCCACTCACCCGGCTCTCTCTCCCGATAGACCACCCCCACTCACCCGGCTCTCTCTCCCCGATAGAGCTCCCCCGCTCACCCGGCTCTCTTTCCCGATAGAGCTCCCCCACTCACCCGGCTCTCTCTCCCGATAGAGCTCCCCCACTCACCCGGTTCTCTCTCCCGATAGAGCTCCCCCACTCACCCGGCTCTCTCTCCCGATAGAGCTCCCCCACTCACCCGGCTCTCTCTCCCCGATAGAGCTCACCCCGATAAAGCTCCCCCGCTCACCCGGCTCTCTCTTCCCGAAAGAGCTCCCCCCGCTCACCCGGCTCTCTCTTCCCCGATAGAGCTCCCCCGCTCACCCGGCTCTCTCTCCCGATAGAGCTCCCCCACTCACCCGACTCTCTCTCCCCGATAGATCTCTGCCACTCACCCGGCTCTCTCTCCCCGATGGAGCTCCCCCGCTCACCCGGCTCTCTCTCCTGATAGAGCTCCCCCACTCACCCGGCTCTCTCTCCCCGATAGAGCTCTCCCGCTCACCCGGCTCTCTCTCCCGATAGAGCTCTCCCGCTCACCCGGCTCTCCCTTCCCGATAGAGCTCCCCCGCTCACCCGGCTCTCTCTTCCCCGATAGAGCTCCCCCACTCACCCGGCTCTCTCTCCCGATAGAGCTCACCCGGCGCTCTCTCCCCGATAGAGCTCACCCCGATAGAGCTCCCCCGCTCACCCGGCTCTCTCTTCCCGATAGAGCTCCCCCGCTCACCCGGCTCTCTCTCCCGATAGAGCTCCCCCACTCACCCGGTTCTCTCCCGAAAGAGCTCCCCCCGCTCACCCGGCTCTCTCTCCCCGACAGAGCTCCCCCACTCACCCGGCTCTCTCTCCCCGATAGAGCTCCCCCACTCACCCGGCTCTCTCTCCCCGATAGAGCTCCCCCACTCACCCGGCTCTCTCTCCCCGATGGAGCTCCCCCACTCACCCGGCTCTCTCTCCCCGATAGAGCTCTCCCGCTCACCCGGCTCTCTCTCCCCGATAGAGCTCACCCGGCTCTCTCGCTCCCCCACTCACCCGGCTCTCTCTCCCGATAGAGCTCCCCCACTCACCCGGTTCTCTCTCCCGATAGAGCTCCCCCACTCACCCGGCTCTCTCTCCCCGATGGAGCTCCCCCGCTCACCCGGCTCTCTCTCCCCGATAGAGCTCCCCCGCTCACCCGGCTCTCTCTCCCCGATAGAGCTCCCCCGCTCACCCGGCTCTCTCTCCTGATAGAGCTCCCCCACTCACCCGGCTCTCTCTCCCCGATAGAGCTCTGCCACTCACCCGGCTCTCTCTTCCCGATAGAGCTCCCCCGCTCTCCCGGCTCTCTCTCCCGATAGAGCTCTGCCACTCACCCGGCTCTCTCCCCCGATGGAGCTCCCCCGCTCACCCGGCTCTCTCTCCTGATAGAGCTCCCCCACTCACCCGGCTCTCTCTCCCCGATAGAGCTCTGCCACTCACCCGGCTCTCTCTTCCCGATAGAGCTCCCCCGCTCTCCCGGCTCTCTCTCCCGATAGAGCTCTGCCACTCACCCGGCTCTCTCCCCCGATAGAGCTCTCCCGCTCACCCGGCTCTCTCTCCCCGATAGAGCTCTGCCACTCACCCGGCTCTCTCTTCCCGATAGAGCTCCCCCGCTCTCCCGGCTCTCTCTCCCGATAGAGCTCTGCCACTCACCCGGCTCTCTCTCCCGATAGAGCTCTCCCGCTCACCCGGCTCTCTCTTCCCGATAGAGCTCCCCCGCTCTCCCGGCTCTCTCTCCCGATAGAGCTCTCCCGCTCACCCGGCTCTCTCTTCCCGATAGAGCTCCCCCGCTCTCCCGGCTCTCTCTCCCGATAGAGCTCTCCCGCTCACCCGGCTCTCTCTTCCCGATAGAGCTCCCCCGCTCTCCCGGCTCTCTCTCCCGATAGAGCTCTCCCGCTCACCCGGCTCTCTCTCCCGATAGAGCTCTGCCACTCACCCGGCTCTCTCTCCCGATAGAGCTCTCCCGCTCACCCGGCTCTCTCTCCCGATAGAGCTCTGCCACTCACCCGGCTCTCTCTCCCGATAGAGCTCCGCCACTCACCCGGCTCTCTCCCGATAGAGCTCCCCCACCTCTCTCTCCCCGATAGAGCTCCCCCACTCACCCGGCTCTCTCTCCCCGATAGAGCTCCCCCACTCACCCGGCTCTCTCTCCCCGATAGAGCTCCCCCACTCACCCGGCTCTCTCTCCCCGATAGAGCTCCCCCACTCACCCGGCTCTCTCTCCCCGATAGAGCTCCCCCACTCACCCGGCTCTCTCTCCCGATAGAGCTCACCCGGCTCTCTCTCCCCGATAGAGCTCCCCAACTCACCCGGCTCTCTCACTCACCCGGCTCTCTCCCGATAGAGCTTCCCCCACTCACCCGGCTCTCTCTCCCCGATAGAGCTCTCCCGTTCACCCCCGCTCACCAGGCTCTCTCCCCGATAGAGCTCCCCCACTCACCCGGCTCTCTCCCCGATAGAGCTCCCCCGCCTCTCTCACTCACCCGGCTCTCTCCCCGATAGAGCTCTCCCGTTCACCCCACTCACCCGGCTCTCTCCCCGATAGAGCTCCCCCGCTCACCCGGCTCTCTCTCCCCGATAGAGCTCACCCGGCTCTCTCCCTGATAGAGCTCCCCCACTCACCCGGCTCTCTCTCCCGATAGAGCTCTGCCACTCACCCGGCTCTCTCCCGATAGAGCTCCCCCACTCACCCGGCTCTCTCTCCGGTAGAGCTCTCCCGTTCACCCCACTCACCCGGCTCTCTCTCCCCCGATAGACCACCCGCACTCACCCGGCTCTCTCTCCCGATAGAGCTCCCCCACTCACCCGGCTCTCTCTCCCGATAGAGCTCCCCCACTCACCCGGCTCTCTCTCCCCGATAGAGCTCCCCCGCTCACCCGGCTCTCTCTTCCCGATAGAGCTCCCCCGCTCACCCGGCTCTCTCTTCCCCGATAGAGCTCCCCCGCTCACCCGGCTCTCTCTCCCAATAGAGCTCTGCCACTCACCCGGCTCTCTCTCCCCGATAGAGCTCCCCCACTCACCCGGCTCTCTCTCCCCGATAGAGCTCCCCCACTCACCCGGCTCTCTCTCCCAATAGAGCTCCCCCACTCACCCGGCTCTCTCTCCCCGATAGAGCTCCCCCACTCACCCGGCTCTCTCTCCCGATAGAGCTCACCCGGCTCTCTCTCCCCGATAGAGCTCCCCCGCTCACCCGGCTCTCTCTCCCCGATAGAGCTCCCCCACTCACCCGGCTCTCTCTCCCGGCTCTCTCTCCCCGATAGAGCTCTGCCACTCACCCGGCTCTCTCTCCCCGATGGAGCTCCCCCGCTCACCCGGCTCTCTCTCCCGGCTCTCTCTCCCGATAGAGCTCTGCCACTCACCCGGCTCTCTCACTCACCCGGCTCTCTCCCGATAGAGCTTCCCCCACTCACCCGGCTCTCTCTCCCGATGGAGCTCCCCCGCTCACCCGGCTCTCTCTCCCGATAGAGCTCCCCCACTCACCCGGCTCTCTCTCCCGATGGAGCTCCCCCGCTCACCCGGCTCTCTCTCCCGATGGAGCTCCCCCACTCACCCGGCTCTCTCTCCCGATGGAGCTCCCCCGGCTCTCTCTCCCGATAGAGCTCCCCCACTCACCCGGCTCTCTCTCCCCGATAGAGCTCTCCCGCTCACCCGGCTCTCTCTCCCGATAGAGCTCCCCCGCTCACCCGGCTCTCTCTCCCGATAGAGCTCCCCCACTCACCCGGCTCTCTCTCCCCGATAGAGCTCTCCCGCTCACCCGGCTCTCTCTCCCGATAGAGCTCCCCCACTCACCCGGCTCTCTCTCCCCGATAGAGCTCTGCCACTCACCCGGCTCTCTCCCGATAGAGCTCCCCCACCTCTCTCTCCCCGATAGAGCTCCCCCACTCACCCGGCTCTCTCTCCCCGATAGAGCTCCCCCACTCACCCGGCTCTCTCTCTCCCCGATAGAGCTCCCCCACTCACCCGGCTCTCTCTCCCCGATAGAGCTCCCCCACTCACCCGGCTCTCTCTCCCGATAGAGCTCACCCGGCTCTCTCTCCCCGATAGAGCTCCCCAACTCACCCGGCTCTCTCTCCCCGATAGAGCTCCCCCACTCACCCGGCTCTCTCTCCCCGATAGAGCTCCCCCACTCACCCGGCTCTCTGAAAGAGCTCTCTGATTCACCCCACTCACTTGTCTTTCCCCATAACCCTGAAAAGTATTCCACTTCAACTATTTATCCAATTCCCTTTTAAATGTTACTGTTGAATCTGCTTCCACCACGCTTTCAGGCAAAGCATTCCAGATCAGAAGTCGCTGTATAAAAAAAAGTTCTCATCTCGCCTCTGGTACTTTTGCCAATAACATTAAATCGGTGTCCTCTGGTGACTGGTCGTTCTGTCGCTGGAAACACTCATTTACTGTATCAAAACCTTTCATGATTTTAAACACCTCTACTAAATCTCGTATTAAACTTCTCTGATCTAAGGAGAACCACCTTAGTTTCTCCACATAATTGAAATCTCCTCTGCACCCTCTCCAAGGCCTTAACATCCTTCCTAAAGTGTGGTGCCCAGCTTTAGACAATACTCCAGCTTAGGCGTGTTTTATACAAAGTTTAGTATAACTTCCTGGCTTTTTTAAAATTAGTATATGAGATGTGGGCATTTATTGCCCATCCCTAATTGCCCTCGCAAAGGTGGTGATGAGCTGCCTTCTTGAACCACTGCAGTCCGTGTGGTGATGGTATTCCCACCGTGCTGATAGGGAGGGAGTTGCAGGATTTTGACCCAGCAGCGATGAAGGAATGGCGATATACTTCTAAGTCAGGATGATGTGTGACTTGGAGGTGGTGGTGTTCCCATGCGCCTGCTGCCCTTGTCCTAGGTGGAAGAGGTCAGAGGTTTGGGAGGTGCTACTCTATGCATCTATTTATAAAGCCAAAGATCCCATATACCTTTCTAAACAGACTTCTCAACTTGTCCTGCCACCTTCAAAGATTTGTGTACGAACACCCCCAGGGTCACTCTTGGAAAACTTTGCTTACCTTCTCCTTTCTAGCACAACCACCTGCCCATCTCACTGCTCAGGCAAATGAGCACCAGAAAAAGGAATGCGCTCATCACTACTTCATCTCCACCTTACACACTGATAGACAGGAAAGTCCGACTGGTCCATTCAACCTGCCCCACACAGTTGTAATGCATCACAAGACAGGCACTCCCCACCCCACATACAGCCATGAGGTGTGAAAAACAAAATCCTGGGCCAATTAGGGGGAGGGGGAATCTGGAAGTTCCTCTCCGACCCCCTAAGCCAACCAAAACTAGTCCAGAATTGCCTGTTTGCATCCTAACGCTACATTTCTAAGAGCTGGAGCACATATTCCAGTTCCTCTTGGCAGGAAGGCAACAAAGGAAATGCCAGAGATAATGCTGCCGAAAAAAAAGGTATGCTGAGATTTCCATCGTGCTATTACTGAACAGTCCAACTCCAGGACATTACTTGGAACAAGGCCTTCCCCTACAACCCTCTGGCGAATCCTGGACACAGATGCCACCCTACCAACCCACTCTCCCCTTCACCAACCACTAGGACAGAACTGAAGGTGCTCAAAAATATCCAGTAATATCCCTGATTTTGACAAACTACTTGGTACCAGACAGGAGATTGAACCCAGTGTGTTTTGGCTCCAAGAATTAGACCAACCCTAAGCCATGGGGCCTATCAACCCTCTCCTGACTATGACCGTCCTGAGGATCTCCCTCCCAGCAGCTTTAAGGCATAACCTGACAGGTATTACAAGTTGGAAAATCACTACAACCAGGATCAACTCCAGTCACATCACCCAACCTGAATACTTCCACTCCTCCAGGGCTGCCACATTATCCTAAAAAAAAATGCAAGCCTGTTGGCGCTGACCTACCACCCCCAGCCACACCTCCGCTGTCCACTTAATACTTTTCTACCACCTTTATTCCAGATGCTGTGGGAAAGCCCGAGGCTCCAGGGAGCCCCAGCTGAGGCTACCCACTTTCAGGGGAAGACTGGAAAGGAACAATGGGATTGGTTCCGACAGCCTCCACCTGTAGCAGAGTGAAGACAGAAACTTCCACTGCACAAACCTCACCCCATAACAATGTAAAAAATTCCACCCAATCCTGCAGATGGGTGCTGGTGGAATTGGTGGCCACAAGGGTACAAGTCCTGCTCACATTCTGATCCTGCCCCAATTATCCAGCCCTTCTGGATAGAGATGCTGGGAGGCCACTGAAGCTGGGACAGGCCCAACAATCTCTAGATCAAGCCCACGCTTCTTGGATGACCAGCAAGGCAAGCAACCCATACCACTCGCAAACTCCCACCTCTCTCTTTGGCAGCGCAGTGATTCACCCTCTGTTGTAGGAGGTTGTGCTGGATTTCACCAAAGCATAAGTGGGACACTGGCTTCATGTGGGGTGGGGAATGTATTAGGGGACACCTTTTTCCAGGGTAGTCTCCCATCACAAGCCCCCACAACGAGATTAATCCTGCACAATACCAAGGACCTGGTGCAGCCAGAGGCGATGGCAAAACCAGAACCAGCCTGCCAAGGCCCAGCACTTGACTAAGGCCGAATCTGGCACGGTCACCAAACACCCCTCACCCTAAGGTACAGAACTGTATAACAAGACCTTCATTGCATTTACTTGCAAATAATGTGAAATGTATACTATAAGCAGGTTCTGAGACACCATGTAACATTCTTGCTCAACATTATGCCAGAACACCATTTTAGGCAGAGCAAGGATGTTTTGAAAAATATAAAATGCTTGAACCAACATGCACCACAGAAACACATTCCTTCCACCGCTTAACAAGTTCTCAGAAATTCTTGACTTTTGTGTATCCATTTCTCATGGTTATACAGACTCCCACATAACTGATGCAAATAGCCAAGAAGTTGGAAGAGCGCAGATATCATCAGGAACAAATGACCAATCAGGTAGTCTTGCAAGAATTCACATATCTGAACACCAGGCCAGATTTTGTCGTTCGTTACACTTGCCCTTGCCCAAGGGTTTTCCACAGCAAGTTGCTGTCAGCCAAACATCCAAAAAGTGCAGCGCCCTCTACAGGGCATCTGGGACCTGTGTGAATAGAACAAGCAACCAATCCAACTGAAGAATTGTTAATGAGCAGTCAGAATAGTGAATTCAATTCAAATTAGGTACAGAAAGCTAAATAAAGAGGGAAAGGAAGATTAGATTAACAGAGAAATGAGACAAAACGCTAAGAAAAGATTTTTTTTTAAATCTCCAACAATAATGAAAATCTGAAGAAATTGGACTCCACGCTTGTTAGTTAATTTTCCAGTGCTAGAGAGATTTGTTTGACAGTAATAAAGACTTACCACGCTGTTAAAAGGGTTCTTAGATTAAAATGACAACTTAACTTTCTGTGGCGAGTTTAGTCCGTATCTAGGATGTCAGTACAGGAACTTCACACTGTTCAATATGTTTTTGAATGGGGAGCCAGACGGCGAGATGCCGTTTTCGTGCAGCTTCCAGACAGCAACTTCTGGGTTTCCCAGTTTGTGTGTGTGAGCGTGTCGTTAGTTGGTGTCCGATTTGCACACATGTAAGGTTCTCAAAATTCCCACATTCCCCCAAGCCTATTAATAAAAGGGACCCTGTATGGACAATTTAAAAAGGGTACCCAAAAGATGGTGTCCGCACCTCGTGACCAAAAGCCTGTAAGATTTTACAAGCTTGGACTCTGCAGCACAGAACAAGCAGCTTTGGGAAATTGAAACTTAAAATGCATTTCTGTGAAAAGGACTTTTGTGTTTGAAGGGCCAGACAGCTAGGCAAACATTGAATATGCATTATGTCAGATCAAAACAGATCAACCCAGTTAGGCCTAAGCACAAGGCCATTAGTTTGGCCGCATGAATAATCGGAAACAGCTTCTGGAAGCCATCAAGGCTGCACAGGCCGATTAAAATGCATTAATGACAATACAGCCCGGACATCGGGCCATCAGGTGCGATAAACGGCCATCTTAAGCTAGTTAGTTTAGATTGGTATAATAGTTTAAAACAGCCCGCCAAAATCAAACAATGGACTGACCTGATTTGGCGCGCAGATTAAGGGCCTTCGAAAGGAGTATAACTGTAGGCCCTTAGTGGCTCTTGCTCCCCTCTCTTGACTCTGGCCTCTTGTCTGGTCTTGGGCTGCCGCCGCTCATACTCGTGCCCTGGCCTCGTGGTGGGTTCTCTTCTCACTCCCCGCATTAATTTCGCAACCAAGGACATCCATGCCAATCGCAGGGTGGGGGACGAGACCCGAGTCCAAAGTCATACAGGACACACGGGCCACAAAAGGGCGAGACGAGACGAAACGAGGCGAGATGAAGAAAAAGGTAAAGGCCCTACAAGAGCAGAGAAGGGCAACAGAAGACGCATTAATTAAGACCGAGCGCCTAGTTATAAGCTGGCGCTTGGGGGAAGAAAATATATGGACAGTGAGACTAAGTTGGCGAGTTAAACACTGCGATTAAGCAGGCGTCAAACGCAGGTGTCCATGCCATAATGAATAGACCGGCGTTCCAAGAATGGGTAGGAAAATCTAAGCAGTGAAGACTGCCAACCGTCTCGCTGACGCACGTTACCGCCGACGACCGCCCGAGGGAGAAGAGGAGAACCCATCGCGACGAGACGACGACGGTAGCTGAGGAGAAGAAAGGTGTGTCGCAGCAACAGCTCCAGCACCGCACCCTGAGACCACGTGGCGACGGAGTACCCCAAAGGACAGACCAGACCTCAAAACTCGTAACTGCTAAAACAACAGGCCTTGCTTTGGATTGGTGAGCATGAATTCCTGGCCCCTCATAGCTTAATCTAGCTAGGTATAGGGGTGGGTTAAGGAGATTGTTAAAGTAGTTGTTTTTCCCTCGATGTGCCGTGTTCCCCATTCCCTGTATAAGTATAATTATTGTTATATGCCTGTAATTTTTCTACCAGTAATTTCTCATAAGACTGTGTTTTCGTTTCCGTTTTAATAAAATCTTGGTTTTCTTACACCAAACCACCTGTCTACTCGAGTTTTCTGTATCGCCGCTTGTACCTAAGTCCGGTGTCTAGAACCCAGGGGTGTGGGAGCGATTCGAACCGCTCACAGGCAGTCATAGAAACATAGAAGATAGGAGCAGGAGTGGGCCATTCGGCCCCTCGAAATTGTTCTGCCATTCAATGAGATCATAGCTGATCATCCAAATTCAGTACCCTGTCCCTGCCCTCTCCCCATATCCCTTGATCCCTTTAGCCTTAAGAAATATATCCAACTCTTTCTTGAATATATTTAATGAACTGGCCTCCACCGCCCTCTGTGGCAGAGAATTCCACAGGTTCACCACTCTCGGTGAAGAAATTCCTCATTTCAGTCCTAAATGGCTTACCCCTTATCCTTAGACTATGACCCCTGGTTCTGGACTCCCCGGCCATCGGAAACATCCTTCCTGCATCTAGTCTGTCCAGACCTGACAGAATTTTATAGGTTTCGATGAGATCCCCTCTCAATCTTCTAAACTCCAGTGAGTATAAGTCCAATCGACACAATCTCTCTTCATACGTCATTTCTGCCATCCCAGGTATCAGCCTGGTGAATCTTCGCTGCACTCCTTCCATGGCAAGAACATCCTTCCTCAGATAAGGCGACCAAAACTGCACACAATACTCAAGGTGCAGTCTCACCAAGGCCCTGTACAACTGCAGCAAGACATCCTTGTTCCTGTACTCGAACCCTCTTGCTATGAAGGCCAACATACCATTTGCCTTCTTAACCACCTGCTGCACCTGCATGCTTACCTTCAGCGACTGGTACACAAGGACACCCAGGTCTCGTTGCACTTACCCTTCTCCCAATTTATTGCCATTAAAATAATAATCTGCCTTCCTGTTTTTGCCACCAAAGTGGATAACCTCACATTTATCCACATTATAGTGCATTTGCCATGTTTCTGCCCAATCACCCAACCTGTCCAAATCGTACTGGAGTTTCACGACATCCTCCTCACAGCATACCCTCCCACTCCCAGTCAGGGGCATAACTGACTGGGCGCACGCGCCACACCCTACACACAAATGGGAAAATGCTGAACAGAGTCTTGCTCCTTCCCTGCAGAGGAACAGAAGCAGTGCCATGGCACTCCCACTGGCCAATTCTAGAACTGCAAGGTTGGGGTCCAAGCAACAAGACAGGCACAGGAAAGAGGGTAAAATGAACTTTCATTTTAATATGTCTCACCATCCAAAAAAAAAATGATTTAATAGTCTTCATGTGCATTTGGCCTTGCAATACTTGACATTTCTTGAAAAAAATTAATTCTGCAAAATGACAACACTTTTGTGCCATCTTAAGTTGGCCATTTCAGTTTTCATACGTTTATTAGAGTAGAGCAAATCACCAAGAGAAAGCAAGCACAACAAAGCAGAAAAATGTCACTCAGTTTAATAAAATCACTCCCCATAGATGAGTATCATCTATGTTATTACACTCAGTTCACACAGCCAGCTTAACCAGCAATGCATTCAGCAATCGAAGGTGCCAAGTCCTTTAACACCCGTACTAAGTGTAAAGAAACAAGGCAAGCTGCATTGCTGAGCTACTAAAAATGTTAAAATATCGTGAAGTGATCCTAGCATGCTTTGCTTTAGCATTTTGGCTTTGTGCAGAAATGCTGAAGTTTCAAAACTATACCTAGAGAAGGAACTGGTTGTTCAGAAACCCACAACCTAACGTGCAAGGTCATATCATGGGCTGGTACTATGACAACATGTAAAGAACCAGACACTTACAGATAAGAGAGAACAATAACAATTAGGACGTTGCGTAAACAGCTCAGCCTGGTGTCAGCTTGGCGGAATACTGATAGGAGTGTGCGCAGGTAGCCGAATAGTACAACAATGGAACCTGCTGCCCCCAAAAGAGAGCACGCTCTCGGAACAAGTCCTTTCGCTGTAATAGTGACCCACGAAAGATTAACAAGTCTGATCAGCTTAAATGCAACTTTGTGAAGTCAACAGGTTGTATTAATTGCTTGCCATTTAATACAATACTGTAGAACAGTTGTATAAGAACCATACTATTATTAGTCAATGTAAATTAAAGCTTGTTTAAAACCACTCAGGCCTGAATCACGCAGAGGTTACTGCTGCAGGACTAACAACCCTTTGTTGTGACCATAGCCTCGGGACATCCGCTAACAAGCTGCAATATAGTAAACCTTCATTTTTCATTTAATTTGGAATTCTATCACTACACAAAATGTAGCACAAGGAAAATCCAACAAAGCTATTCCTACTGTACATTATCCTTGTACGGTACTGTATCCCAACTACTGTGCACGTGCTAATTACACCAGTACTGTGCAGCATGCCAAAAAAGTTGGCAACTATCATAGATAGCACAGATTAACAGGTCAGCAATAGTTTGGGGGCTCGTGTTAATATTACCGACTCTTAATATTCCCTTTCAAAGGAATGCACAAATAGCCTCAACACCAATTAGAATATAGACCCCTCTTTCAAGTGACAGAAATAAAATCAGTTTTACTGGGAAGATGTGTGTGTGTCTGAGTAAGGTCAAATGCTTCAGTGCTTTTCAAAAGTCCCTGACTTTGTGTCTTTGCTATTCATTACTGTAGATTAGTGTGAAAAGATTGAGAATGTTGCAGCAATTCTAAACAAGCACACAATGATATTATGCAACCACCAGAAAGATAACCTTACCAGGATGTGTATATTACAAGTTTATGAAACAAGTATTTAACACCAGTTCCTTAGTTTTAAATCCACAATGTCCTAGAAGGGGGAAGAGAGAGATAGAAAGATATAATCCATCCTCCGACATCATCTGGTACCCACCAATCCCGTCAGGAGGCACATTTAAGTTATTCCTTCCAAAAAAACAACTCAGCTAAGCTCATCCTCTCCAACAGCAGGTGAGATTAGAATTGGAATTCTGGTCTCCCAGTCAAGATTTCCAAGTTCCAGTCTTGTACCTGCTTTCAAAAAGCACAGCCGGTGCCACTTTGTTCCTTATTCTACACTGACTTCATTGTCTGGAAGATGGTCTGAGGCAGACAGTAACAGGGGGACATAGACAGACTGGTGAAATGGGCAGGTACATGGCAGATGCAATTTAATGCAGAGAAGTGTGAAGCAATTTGGATAAAAATAAGCAGAGTGGGTCAGGAAGGGACAGAGTTTAACAAATGTAATAGGGCATAAGAGACTAAGGTGACATCAGGGAAAAATAGAAAAAAATCAAAGCTAAAGGCACTATATCTGAATGCGTGAAGCATTCGCAACAAAATCGATAAATTAAGAGCAGATAGAAATAAATGGGTTTGATCTTGACATGGTTGCAGAGTGACCAAGGTTGGGAACTAAATATTCCAGGATACTTAACTTTTAGAAGAGATAGCAGAATGGAAAAGGAGACGTAGACCTGTTAAAGGATAGGATAAAGACAGCGAGAAAGGATAGTAGCTCGGAAAATCAAGATGTAGAATCAATTTTGGCGGAGAGAAGAAACAACAAGGAGCAGAAAACACTGGTGGGAGCAGCTTATAGGCCCCCAAACAGTGGCTGTAGTGTCAGGCAGAGCATACATCAGGAAATTAAAGGGGAATGTAACAAGGGTAATACAGTAATCATGGATGACTTTAATGTTCGTATAGACTGAGCAAACCAAATTTGCAGTGTGGAGGACGAGTTCATGGAATGTATGCAAGAGTTTTCTATATCAGTGTGTCGAGGAAAATGCAAGAATCTATTATTGGGACATGGTAACAGGGCACTTAGAAAATTAGAATATGACTGGGCAGAGTCAACACAGATTTATGAAAGGGAAATCGTGTTTGAAAAAATGAGTTTTTTGTGGTTGTACCTAGCAGGGTGGATAAGGGGGAACCAGTGGATGTGGTGTATTTGGATTTTCAAAAAGCATTCGATAAGGTGCCACATAAGAGGCTATTACACAAGATTAGGGCTCATGGGATTGGGAGTGATATGTTGGCATAGATTGAGGATTGGTTAACGGACAGAGGACAAAGAGTAGGAATAAACCGATCATTTTCGGGTTTGCGGGCTGTAACTAGTGGGGTGCCACAAGGATTGGTGCTTGGGCCTCAGCTATTCACAATCTACATCAATGACCTAGATGAAGGGACCGAGTACAATGTTTCCAAGTTTGCTGATGATACAAAGGTAGGTGGGAAAGTAAGCTGTGAGGAGGACGCAAGGAGCCTGCAAAGGGATTTAGACAGGTTAAGTGAGTGGGTAATAAGGTGGCAGATGGAGAATAATGTGGGGAAATGTGAGGTTATTCACTTTGGTACGAAAAATAGAAAAGCAGAATATTTTACAAATGGTAAGAGACTGGGAAATGGTATTCAGAGGGACCTGGGTGTCCTTGTACATGAATCACAGAAAGTTAACATGCAGGTACAGCAAGCAATTAGGAAAGCAAATGGTATTTTAGCCTTTATTACAAAGCACTTATAGTACAAGAGTAAAGACATCTTACTGCAATTATATTAGGGCCCTGGCGAGACCACACCTGGAGTTTTGGTCTCCTTACCCAAGGAAGGCTATACCTGCCTTAGAGGGAGAGCAACGAAGGTTCACCAGACTGAGATGGGGGGATTGTCCTGTGAGGAGAGAATGAGTAGCATAGGCCTATATTCTCTAGAGTTTAGAAGAATGAGGGGTGATCTCATTGAAACGTAACATTCTTAAGGGGCTTGACAAGGCAGATGCAGGGAGGCTGGGGAGTCTAGAACCAGGGGTCACAGTCTCAGAATAAGGGGTCAGCTGAGATGAGGAGACATTTCTTTACTCAGTGGACTGTGATTCTTTGAAATTCTCTTCCCCAGAGTGGAGGCTCAGTCGTTGAGTATATTCAAGGCAAAGATCGATCGATGTCTTGATACAAAGGGAATCGAAGGATATGGGGATAATGTGGGAAAGGAGAAATGAGGTCGAAGATCAGCCATGATCTCATTGAATGGCAGAGCAGGCTCGAATGGCCTACACCTGCTCCTATTTCTTATGTTATGTTATGGAGGTGAAAGTAGGCAGTCTTGGTGATGGAGTGGATGTGTGGTCGGAAGCTCATCTCGGGATCAAATAGGACATCAAGGTTGTGAACAGGGCGGTTTACCCTCAGACAGTTACCAGGGAGAGGGATTGATTCAGGGGCTGGGGAATGGACTTTTTGCGGGATATTGGGCTGGATATTCTGATGCCTACGGGTGTGTACACATGCACAGCGCACGAGCTGAAAACCGGCATTTCCGATCTGTCAAGAGTGATTCCCCCCCCCCCGCCCCCCCCATCCCCGGAACAGAGTGATTCCTGTGGTAAACCACTGTTTGTATTCCACTGTGTACATGCCTGGACATGCCTCGGCTGACTCCTCCCACAAGTCCTAGTATAAAGGTGACTGCTCCCCAGCCCTTTGTATTTTCTGGACCGGTCGACCACTCGAGGCAGACCTTCATTCTTTTGTTAATAAAAGCCTTTAGTTACTCTCTTAACTCTCAGTCTTTTATGGGTAATTGATAGCGCATCAATTTTATTAACAAAATTTTTATAATGGAGAAGATCCTCACACCAGCATGCCTGGACTTAGATCATCGGGAGGCGGACTCATCCACCAAGTTTACTCACTGGCTTAAGTGTTTTGAAAAATTCCTGACCGCCTCCGCAGCAATCAAATCGGACGAGGACAAACTGGATGTCCTGACCTCCAAAGTGAACCACCGAGTGTACTCGGTCATCCAAGATGCGACCTCGTACGCGGACGCTATCAAGCTCCTCAAGGACCAGTACACGCGCCCAGTGAACGAAGTGTACGCCAGGCACCTTCTGGGGAGTCGTAAACAACAACCTGGGGAATCGACCGTGGAATACCTTCAGGCACTGTCTGTGCTTGGCCGGGCCTGTGGTTGTAAGGATGTAAAGGCCGCCGTGTACACAGAGGAACTTATCCGGGACGCTTTTGTAGCGGGCCACAGATCCAATTACACCCGACAGCGACTGTTGGAGCAGAGTGACCTCGACCTCAACAAGGCCTCTGAACTCGCACTATCATTGGATGCAGCCTACCGGGGCATGGATGCCTACTCCTCTGCACCGTGGACGCCGCGGGGAATGACAGCCTGGGACACGGTAGGACCGCCTCACAGCACCGTGCCACCCCAGCAACGGCCCAACTACCGCAGCAGTGTCCCAAGGCCAGACAGCAGTGCCCCAAGGCCAGAAATGCTACTTCTGTGGCCAGGCAAAACACCCCAGAGCGCGCTGCCCGGCGAAAAACGCGATCTGCTCGGGCTGCGGGAAGAAGGGACACTACGCTAACGTCTGCAGGGCCAAAGCCACCCCGAACCCCAGCAGCGCCGCGTGTGGGCCATGCGGGCCGCCATCTTGGGCCTCCCCGGCCATGTGCGAACCACCGGTACAGCAGCCATTTTGGACGCCTCCAGCCACATGGGGATCATGGACGCCGCCATCTTGGACGACAGCCGGAACGCAGCAGGCCCCCAACACCGCCTCATCTGATACCCGCAGCGACACACCGACCCCTACGCTGGCATCCGTTACACTGGACCAAGCGAGACCGCACCAGCTGGTCAGTTCCACAATGGACATTAAGGTAAATGGCCACGATACAATCTGCCTTTTTGACTCTGGGAGCACGGAGAGCTTCATCCACCCCGACACGGTGCGGCGTTGCTCTCTCCCAGTCCTGCCTGCGCACCAGCGGATTTCTATGGCCTCTGAGTCCCAGTCGGCGGACATCGGCGGCTACTGCGTGGTGACACTCGTAGTAGACGGGACCGTGTACAATCATTTTAAACTTCTGGTCCTGCCCGACCTCTGCGCTGCCGTCCTGCTGGGGTTAGATTTTCAGTGCCACCTTAAAAGTGTTACGATGGCGTACGGTGGACCCCTACCCCCACTCACAGTCCGCAGCCAGCAGCTCCCAAATTGCCCGCCGCGCACCAAGTGCAACCTCTCCACACTCAGTCCACCCCCCCCCCCCCCCCACTGTTTGCTAACCTCACCCCCGACTGTAAGCCCATCGCCACAAAGAGCAGGCGATACAGTGCCGGGGACAGGGTTTTCATTAAAACCGAAGTGGAGCGGCTCCTGAAGGAAGGGATTATTGAGGGCAGCACCAGCCCCTGGCGAGCCCAGGTTGTGGTCGTTAAGACCGGCGAGAAGCAGCGCCTGGTCATCGACTACAGCCAGACAATAAATCGCTACACCCTGCTGGACGCCTACCCACTCCCCCGCATAGCTGATATGGTCAACCAGATCGCGCAGTACCGCGTCTTCTCGACCATTGACCTGAAATCAGCGTACCACCAGCTCCCTATCCGCCCTGAGGACCGCCAGTATACTGCCTTTGAGGCAAACGGCCGCCTCTACCACTTCCTTAGGGTTCCCTTTGGCGTCACCAACAGTGTCTCCGTCTTCCAAAGGGAGATGGACCGGATGGTAGATCAAAATGCGTTGCAGGCCACTTTCCCATATCTGGACAATGTGACCATCTGCGGCCGTGACTTGCAGGACCGTGACGCAAACCTCGAAAAATTCCTCCGCACCGCCCAACTCCTGAACCTGACATATAACAAGGAGAAGTGCATATTCCGCACAAACCGCCTCGCCATCCTTGGCTGTGTTGTGGAACACGGAGTCATCGGCCCCGACCGGATGCGTCCCCTTATGGAACTCCCACTGCCCCACTGCCTCAAGGCCCTGAAGAGGTGCCTAGGGTTTTTCTCCTATTACGCCCAGTGGGTCCCCTACTATGCGGACAAGGCCCATCCGCTGATCAAGTCCACCTCTTTTCCCTTGACGGCAGAGGCCCGCTTAGCCTTCCACCGTATCAAGACATTGCCAAAGCCACCATGCACGCAGTGGACGAATCCATCCCCTTCCAGGTGGAAAGCGACGCGTCCGACTTTGCCCTGGCCGCTACCCTCAATCAGGCGGGGAGACCCGTGGCCTTCTTTTCACGAACCCTCCAAGGCCCGGAGACCAGACACTCAGCTGTTGAGAAGGAGGCCCAGGCGATTGTGGAGGCTGTGCGTCATTGGAGGCACTACCTGGCCGGAAAACGATTTACCCTGCTCACTGACCAGCGTTCAGTTGCTTTCATGTTTAACAACAAGCAGAGGGGCAAAATCAAAAACGACAAGATCTTGAGGTGGAGAATCGAACTTTCCACCTACAATTACGAGATTTTGTACCGGCCCGGGAAGCTCAATGAACCCCCGGATGCGCTATCGCGTGGCACCTGCGCCAGCACGCAGATCGATAGACTGCGGGCCCTCCACAATGACCTCTGCCACCCGGGGGTCACCAGGTTCTTCCACTTCATCAAGGCCCGCAACCTGCCTTACTCTATTGAGGAGGTCAGGACCATGACCAGGAACTGCCAAGTCTGCGCTGAGTGCAAACCGCACTTTTATAGACCAGACAGGGCCCACCTGATAAAAGCCACTCGCCCCTTCGAGCGCCTGAGCGTTGATTTTAAAGGGCCTCTCCCCTCCTCCGACCGCAATGTGTACTTCCTCAATATTATTGATGAGTACTCCCGTTTCCCGTTCGCCATCCCCTGCCCGGACATGACCAGTGCCACGGTCATTAAATGTCTGAACAACCTCTTCACCCTGTTCGGTTTCCCCAGCTATATCCATAGCGACCGGGGCTCATCGTTTATGAGCGACGAACTCCGTCAGTACCTGCTAACTAGGGGTATTGCCACAAGCAGGACCACCAGTTACAACCCCCGGGGTAACGGACAGGTGGAAAGAGAAAATGCGACAGTTTGGAAGGCCGCCCTGCTAGCCTTAAAGTCTAGGGGCCTTCCAACCTCCCGCTGGCAGGATGTGCTCCCCGATGCGCTCCACTCTATTTCGGTCACTGCTCTGCACTGCCACTAACGCCACCCCTCATGAGAAAATGTTTGTCTTCCCAAGGAAGTCCACATCGGGGACATCGCTACCGCCATGGCTGACGTCCCCAGGGCCGGTCCTACTGAGAAGGCACGTGAGGACCCATAAAACGGACCCCCTGGTCGAGAGGGTCGACCTCCTCCACACCAACCCCCAGTATGCTTACATTGCATACCCGGACGGGCGGGAGGACACAGTCTCCATAAGAGACCTTGCACCCTCGGGGGCCGCAGTAACCCACTACTCACTACCACCCCCCCCCACGATCCGATATCCAGCCCCAGCAGACAGCAGGCCTGGGCCCCGCGACCCGCTCGACATCTACGAGGACGACACGCCTGTGCCACAGCCCACGCAGGACTCGACGCCGGAAGCTCCACTACCCCTGCCGTCGCCACGCCGATCACAGCGGCAGACAAGACCTCCGGAGAGACTCCAATACACTAACTTTTAATACACTTCACCCCGCCGGACTCAATTTTAAACAAGGGGTGAATGTGGTAAACCACTGTTTGTATTCCACTGTGTACATGCCTGGACATGCCTCGGCTGACTCCTCCCACAAGTCCTAGTATAAAGGTGACTGCTCCCCAGCCCTTTGTATTTTCTGGACCGGTCGACCACTCGAGGCAGACCTTCATTCTTTTGTTAATAAAAGCCTTTAGTTACTCTCTTAACTCTCAGTCTTTTATGGGTAATTGATAGCGCATCAATTCCCCACAAGGTTGCACAGCCAGATTGGTTGTCTGATGGAGCACAGCCACTGGTGTGAAATACACGTTATTTGAATGATTGAACGGATTCACACAGCAGGGGAAACAGTGCAAAGGACAACCACCATTTTATTTACAGAAATCATTCAGGGACCATAAATTGCCATTATTTGATAAACAGAACTATACACTTGGATATGGTAATGAGTGCAGTTTGGAACCAATGGCGGCATTAACAAAAACATGATTTGATTTTAAACAATAACTGTTAAATAATGTATCTCACATTCTAAAAAATACTTGTCAGCTAGTGTCACTGGAAAAACAGCTATTGCTAAAGAAATGCAAGGTGTTTGACATTAAATCAAGTATTGTCCACATGAGCAGAACCCATTTCTTGCCATGTGAGAGTACAAGTACACTTGGCACCCGCCCATGGAACACATACATTATACACAGCCAATTCCTGGTGACAGTCAATCAACAAGATCTCAAGACATAAATCAACTCAGTTAAATTAAATAACAGCCCTCTGCAGGAAAGAAAATAGCGATGCGCCCAATTCCCTATTGTCCAGAACCTTCAAAATATACCTCAGTGGAGATTTTTTTTGAATACGCAGGGTTAAAAACGATTTGAACAATTCTATTCCACTTCTTTTTAAATGGTCATGCATATGTAATAATAAATAAAAGAATAATTCAGTTTAAGATTCAATGCAAGAGCGACATCATCCTTTCCAAGGGTGCTACTCAAAGATCGCCTGTCTTCTTGTTACAGTTCATACAGACCCGTACAGGATGGTCCCATCCACGCGAGGAGACGACTCGCCGATCCTGAGAGCATTCGTTGCAGAAACCCTGCCCGCAGGCTCGGCAGTGGTGCTTGGACATTTTGGCTGTAAACTCTTTCTGGCAATAGCAGCAGTCAGTGATCTCGTGGTCAGGCACCCAATACGATGGTCTGGCTGCATCCTTCACCAGACCTGCCAAAGACACCATCCATGGCTTTGTCAATCAGAATTAAAATGCACAGAAGCTTCATTGCTACATCCAGTGCACTTCTGGTCAGTTTCCCTCCACCAGCCCAACCTATTTTCTTGATATTCCTCCACCTGAGTCACGTCAGCATGTGCGAGCCTAGACAGCTAGAGACAGCAGGCTATTTGACTCGCACATGCAGATCTTCACCAAAGGCACAGGGATCCTGGAGTCAAGCTCATTATCATCCAGCTAAGATCAACTGGCTTAAGTTCCAGCCAGTGAAGCTGGTTTGCACCACTTGGTCCCACACTGGGCTGGGCAATCAGTGGCCTTTCTCCACCAGCCTCCTGTTAAGCAGACGCAGCACGGAGATGAGAAATCCCAGGTGATCCGCACACACATGCTCTTCAGCATGGTGCCAGCAGGCGGCTCCAATGCTTTCAGAAATGACCATCATATTGGAAGATCACTTTATAAACAATATGGGTTTCTCACCATGCAGCGGGCTCAGGTAGAGAGATGTTCATAATGCACCAGAAGACATTCTCCTACACCTTGAACCTCCACCCTCCAGGGATTATGACCAATATTATGCGCACAGCTCCAAAGCTTCTAGGCGATGTATACATTATTTGCATTTTAAAAAACACAAAAATGCTTGATGTTTAATAACTGCCAGCAGTGATCGAGTGCACGGCCAATTAGATTGCAAACTCTTTGGGTAATACAGACCACATGAAGTTATAGAAGTGTTGGCAACAAAGCCCGATTGGAAAAGTCTGCGTGACAGGACTTATTAATTTCGAGAAGTCAAGTCCTTCCAGCCTCCCACAAACTGGTGAATACTGCTGGAACATTTCATGACACAAAAAAAGTGATTCATGGCGGAGTTCTCAAATCTCCTCAATCCTGTAACTTTCTCTCAGATCACAACTGCCATCTACTGGCAGTTGTAGGACTGAAGTAACTTACAAAGATAGAGTGTGTGAAATCATCAAAAGATTTAAAAATAAAGGAGAATTTTAAATTTGAGGCATTTGGGGGCCAATGCGAGGACAGGTGATGGTGGGGGACAGGATACGGTGTTTTGGATGAGCTGAAGTTTAGAGGGTGGGGGAATGGGAGGCTGGCCAGGAGCGTAATCAAGTCTTATGACAGAGACATGGATTAGGACAAGACAGCCAGATTCTGCTTCATCGGTACATATCCACTCGCCACTGTCTTTGTTTCCAATAGGGATCTCGCAACTGGAAAGGAATATTAGACACTCTGTTTTTGTCGTGTCATTATTTGCTGGCAGCATCCACTGATTGTTGGAGCACCAGTGGACAGTGTGTGTGCAGAAGATGCTCAGATGGCAATGCTCAGTCCCAGGCTCCTGAAGCTGTGATTGGTGGCTTGGCTAACACGCTCTTGTGGCACATAATGGAAATGCTTGACTGCTAGTAAGGAATAGACAAATCTGCCATCAAAGTCACCAGGACACTCTATTCAGTTAAATTGGTCAGTGTTACTTTCCATTAATAAATGCAATAAGGATGGTATGATTTGTTTTTTTACATTGTCTTTTGCTAGCTCAAGTAACTGTGCCATGTCCAGAGTAGAGCACAGAATTCAAAACAGCAGATAAGGAAACCGAAGTGAAATCTGCTTTAGAATGCCACAGCAGAAAGCGATACCTGCCCTTGAAATACTTTCCCCGCTTTCTAAACCTCTTACCTAATGGAAAATCTATCGCCGTAGCCACTGCTCCAAAGGTGTTCTGCACAGCTTCCCCAACTCTCCGTGCTATTATTGTACTGCCTTCATCGCCATCGTCATCTACAACTTCTTCAAATAGTGTTCAAATCAAAACATGGTCAGAATCAAAGTTAAATATATAAACATATTAAATCTTTCAATTGTGCTGTACAATGCAGGCTCCGCCACAGGGGAGGGAGAGGAAGGGTGAGCAATGCTGGGTCAAAGAGGGGTTAGTGATTGAAAGAGTGGTTTGGGAATAGGTGAAGAGTTTTGGGACTTGACTTTGATGCAATATTTGCACCTCAACGGGAACGGGACCAATATCCTCGTGGGAGGGTTTGCTAGTGCTGTTGGGGAGGGTTTAAACTAGCTTGGCAGGGGGATGGGAACCTAAGTATAGAGTCAATAGGGAGGGAAGAAAAACTGGAATTGGAAAACAAAAACGTAGAAAGTAAATTGGAAGGACAGAGGAATCAAAGGCTAGATAGTAGTCAACAAGGAGGTTTGCCTGTACTAAATGGTATATACTTCAATGCAAAGAGTATAGCGAACAAGGCAAATGAACTGAGGGCACATGTAGATACTTGGGACTATGATATAGCTATTACAGAGACGTGGCTGAAAGAGGGACAGGTATGGCAGCTCAACATTCCTGGTTACAGGATTTTCAGCCATGGTAAAAAGGGAGGGGGGGTTCGTGGTATCGATTAAAGAAACTATTACAGCTGTGAGGAAGGATGATATGTTGGAGGGATCATCAAACGAGGCCATATGGGTCAAATTGAAAAACAAAAAAGGGGCAATCACACTGCTGGGAGTGTACTATAGCCCCCCAAACAGTGAGAGGGAGATAGAAGAGCAAATATGTAGACAAATTTCTGAGAAGTGCAAAAACTATAGGGCAGTAATAATAGGGGATTTCAACTACCCCAATATTAACTGGGATAAAATTCGTTTGAAGGGTATAGAGGGTGCAGAATTCCTAAAATGCATCCAGGAGAACTTTTTTAGCCAGTATGTAGCAAGCCCAAGAGAGGGGGCGGTTCTGGACTTAGTTTTAGGGAATGAAGCTGGGCAGGTAGAAGGCGTATCAGTGGGGGAGCATTTTGGTGCTAGTGACCATAGTTCTGTTAGATTTAAGGTAGTTATGGAAAAGGACAAGGATGGACCAGAAATAAAAATTCTAAATTGGGGAAAAGCAAATTTTGCTAAGCTCAGAGGGGATTTAGCCATAGTGGACTGGAAACATCTACTTGAAGGTAAATCAGTGTCAGAGCAGTGGGAGGCATTCAAGGAGATCTGGAGGGTTCAGACCAAATATGTGCCCTTAAAGAAAAAAGGTGGGACTAACAAATCTAGAGCCCCCTGGATGTCTAGGGACATACAGGGTAAGATAAAGAAAAAAAGGGAGGCGTATGACAGATACGGAGGGCTAAATACTCCAGAATCTTTAGATGAGTACAGAAAGTGCAGGGGTGCAATTAAAAAGGATATTAGGAAAGCAAAAAGAGACCATGAAAAATTCTTGGCAAGTAAAATCAAGGAAAACCCAAAGATGTTTTATAAATATATTAAGAGTAAGAGGATAACTAAAGAAAGGGTAGGACCTATTAGAGATCATGAGGGTAATCTGTGTGTGGAGGCGGGAGACCTCGGTAGGATTCTTAATGAATGCTTTGCGTCTGTTTTCACAAAGGAGAGGGGCGAAGCAGGGGGGAGGAGTGTGAAATATTAGATGAAATAAACAGTGAGAGAGGAAGTATTAAGGGGTTTAGCAGCTTTAAAAGTGGATAAATCTCCAGGCCCAGATGAAATGTATCCCAGGCTGTCAATCTTCTCTGGCTTCAGGTGTGCTGCCAGAGGACTGCTAATGTGGTACCCTTGTTTAAAAAAGGAGAAAAGGATAGACCAAGTAATTACAGGCCAGTCAGCCTAACCTCGGTGGTGCGAAAATTATTGGAAAGAATTCTGAAGGACAGGATAAATCTTCATTTAGAAAGACACTCCATGTGGGAAGTCAGGGACGCTGCCAGTGTCCCTGACGACCATGTGTGCGGGAAATGCATCCAGCTGCAGCTACTTGTAGACCGCATTGCGGCGCTCGAGCTGCGGGTGGATGAGTTTTGGAGCATGCGCGATGCTGAGAGGGTCGTGGATAGCACGTTTAGCGAGTTGTTCACGCCGCAGAGTAGGGCTGCACAGGCAGAAAGAAATTGGGTGACCATCAGGTGGAGCAACAGAGGCAGGCAGGAAGTGCAGGGAACCCCTGCAGACATCCCCCTTTCAAACAGGTATACCAAGTTGGATACTGTTGAGGGGGGATGACTCACCAGGGGAAGGCAGCAGCAGCCAGCTTCCTGGCACCAGGGACGCTTCTGCTGCTCAGAAAGGGAGGAAAAAGAGTGGGAGAGCAATAGTGGTAGGGGATTCTATCGTAAGGGGAAGAGATAGGCGTTTCTGTGGCCGCAAACGTGACTCCAGGATGGTTTGTTGCCTCCCTGGGGCCAGGGTCATGGATGTCACTGAGCGGCTACAGGGCATTCTTAAGGGGGAGGGTGAGCAGGCAGAGGTCGTGGTCCACATTGGGACCAACGACATAGGAAGGAAGGGGGATGAGGTCCTGCATCAAGAATTTAGGGAGCTAGGTAACAGATTAAAGAGCAGGACCTCGAAGGTTGTAATCTCTGGATTACTCCCAGTGCCACGTGCTAGTGAGTATAGGAATAGGAGGATAGAGCAGATGAATGCGTGGCTAAAGAGTTGGTGTAGGGGGGAGGGTTTTACTTTCCTGGATCACTGGGCCTGCTTCTGGGAAAGGTGGGACTTGTACAAGTCGGACGGGTTGCACCTGAACCAGAGCGGGACAAATATCCTTGCGGGGAGGTTTGCTAGCACTGTTGGGGGGGGGGATTTAAACTAACTTGGCAGGGGGATGGGATACAGAGGGGAGCTGAAATAGGGGGTGATGTGCTGCCAATTATAGAGAAAAAAAGTCATCAGCTTGGTAGACAGGGCAAATATATAAGGGCAAGGCTGGATGGCATCTATTTTAATGCAAGGAGTCTTGCAAATAAGGTGGATGAACTGAAGGTGTTGATAAACACATGGGAGTATGATATTGTTGCTATCACGGAGACATGGTTGAGGGAGGGGCAAGACTGGCAGCTCAATATTCCGGGGTACAGAATCTTCAGGCGAGACAGAGGGGGAGGTATAAGAGGAGGGGGGTGTCGCAATATTAATTAAGGAGTCAATTACTGCAGTAAGGAGGGATGATATATTAGCAGGTTCCTCTAATGAGGCCATATGGGTGGAGCTTAAAAACAAAAAGGGGGCAAGCACTTTGCTGGGAGTGTACTATAGGCCTCCAAACAGTCAGGGGGCGATAGAGGAACAGATATGTAGGCAAATCTCAGAGAAATGTGCAAATAATAGGGTAATAATAATGGGGGATTTCAACTTCCCCAATATTAACTGGGATAGTCAGAGTGTGAAAGGCTCAGAGGGTGTAGAATTCTTAAAGTGCATCCAGGAGAGCTTTTTGAGCCAGCATGTAGAAAGTCCTACAAGAGAGGGGGCGGTACTGGACCTAATTCTAGGGAATGTGGCCGGCCAAGTGGAAAAAGTGCTAGGAGGTGAGCACTTTGGTGACAGTGACCATAATATGGTGAGATTTAAGGTGGTCATGGAAAAGGACAGGGATGGGCCGGAAATAAAGGTTCTAAATTGGGGGAAGGCCGATTTTAATAGGATAAGGCAGGATCTGGCCAAAATGGACTGGGATCAGCTACTTGAAGGAAAATCCGCATCGGAGCAATGGGAGGCTTTCAGAAGGGAGATTGAGATCATACAATGGCAACATGTTCCCGTAAAGGTCAAGGGTGGTTCCAAAAACCACAGGGAACCTTGGATGTCAGGGGATATACGAGAATGGATTAGGAAAAAAAGGAGGGCTTTTGGTAGATACAAAAGGCTAAAGACGGAGGAAGCCCTAGAGGAGTACAAAAAGTGCAGGGGGATACTTAAAAAAGTTAGGAGATCAAGGAGGGGCCATGAAATAACACTGGCGAGCAAAATAAAAGGAAAATCCGAAGATGTTTTATAAGTATATTAAGGGTAAGAGGATAACTAGGGAAAAAATAGGGCCCATTAGGGACAAAAGTGGCAATGTGTGTGTGGAGCCGGAAGATGTAGGAGGGGTTCTAAATGAATTTTTTGCATCTGTTTTCACTATGGAGAAGGACGATGTAGACATAGAAATAGGGCGGGGGGGACTGTGATATGCTCGAACATATTAACATCGAGAGGGAGGAGGTATTGGCGGTTTTAGCTGGCCTAAAAATGGATAAATCCCCAGGCCCGGACAAAATGTATCCCAGGCTGCTGTGTGAGGCAAAGGAAGAGATTGCGGGGGCTCTAACACATATATTCAGGACCTCTCTGGCCACAGGGGATGTGCCAGAGGACTGGAGAACCGCTAATGTAGTACCATTATTCAAGAAGGGAAGTAGGGAAAAACCGGGGAACTACAGGCCAGTGAGCCTAACATCAGTGGTAGGAAAATTATTGGAGAGGCAAGGATTAATCAGGGATAGTCAACATGGCTTGGTCAAGGGAAGATCATGTCTGACTAATTTGATTGAATTTTTTGAGGGGGTGACTAGGTGTGTGGATGAGGGTAACGCAGTGGATGAGCGTAACGCAGTGGATGTGGTATACATGGATTTCAGTAAGGCCTTCGATAAAGTCCCGCACAGGAGACTGGTCAAGAAGGTAAGAGCCCATGGAATCCAGGGTGCCTTGGCACATTGGATACAAAACTGGCTTAGTGGCAGAAGGCAGAGGGTGATGGTCGAAGGTTGTTTTTGTGACTGGAAGCCTGTGGCCAGTGGGGTACCACAGGGATCGGTGCTGGGTCCCTTGCTGTTTGTGGTCTACATTAATGACTTGGATATGAATGTAAAGGGTATGATCAGTAAGTTCGCGGATGATACAAAAATTGGTAGGGTGGTAAATAGTGAGGAGGGTAGCCTCAGTCTGCAGGACGATATAGATGGGTTGGTCAGATGGACGGAACAGTGGCAAATGGAATTTAACCCGGAAAAGTGCGAGGTGATGCACTTTGGGGGGACTAACAAGGCAAGGGAATACACAATGAATGGAAAGACCCTAGGCAAGACGGAGGGGCAGAGGGATCTGGGTGTGCAAGTACACAGATCCCTGAAGGCGGCGGAACAGGTGGCTAAGGTGGTAAAAAAGGCATATGGGATACTTGCCTTCATTAGCCGAGGCATAGAATATAAGAGCAAGGAGGTTATGATGGAGCTGTATAAAACACTGGTTAGGCCACAGCTGGAATACTGTGTGCAGTTCTGGTCGCCACACTACAGGAAGGATGTGAACGCTTTGGAGAGGGTGCAGAGGAGATTCACCAGGATGTTACCAGGGCTGGAGCGCTTCAGCTATGGAGAGAGACTGGGCAGATTGGGTTTGTTTTCCTTGGAGCAGAGGAGGCTGAGGGGGGACATGATTGAGGTGTACAAAATTATGAGGGGCATAGATAGGATGGATACTGAGGAGCTTTTTCCCTTAGTAGAAGGGTCAATAACTAGGGGGCATAGATTCAAGGTAAAGGGCGGGAGGTTTAGAGGGGATTTGAGAAAGAACTTTTTCACCCAGAGGGTGGTTGGAGTCTGGAACTCACTGCCTGAAAGGGTTGTGGAGGCAGGAACCCTCACAACATTTAAGAAGCATTTGGATGAGCACTTGAAATGCCATAGCACACAAGGCTACGGACCAAATGCTGGAATATGGGATTAGATTAGACAGGGCTTGATGGCCGGCGCGGACACGATGGGCCGAAGGGCCTCTATCCGTGCTGTATAACTCTATGACACGGATTAATCAAGGATAGTCAGCACGGATTTGTTAAGGGAAGGTCGTGACTGACAAACTTGATTGAATTTTGAGGTGGTAACAAGGAGGGTAGATGAGGGTAGTGCGTTTGATGTAGTGTATATGGACTTTAGCAAGGCTTTTGATAAGGTTCCACACGGCAGACTGGTCACAAAGTTAAAAGCCCATGGAATCCAGGGCAAAGTGTCAAGTTGGATTCAAAACTGGCTCGGAGACAGGAAGCAGAGGGTAATGGTTGATGGGTGTTTTTGTGGCTGGAAGGCTGTTTCCAGTGGGGTTCCACAGGGCTCAGTACTGGGTCCCTTGCTTTTTGTGGTATATATCAAATGATCTAAACTTGAATCTAGGGGGTATACTAAAATCGGCTGTGTGGCTGATACTGAAGGAAGCTGTAGACTGCAGGAAGATATCAATAAATTGGTCAGAACAATGGCAAATGGGATTCAATCCGGAGAAGTGTGAGGTAATGCATTTGGGGAGGGCTAACAAGGAAAGGGAATACACATTAAATGGTAGGACACTGAGTAGTGTAGAGGAACAAAGAGACCTTGGAGTGCATGTCCACAGATCCCTGAAGGTAGCAGGCCAGGTAGATAAGGTGGTTAAGGCGGCATACGGAATGCTTGCCTTCATTAGCCATGGCACAGAATACAAGGGCAGCGGGGTTATGCTTCAACTGTATAAAACACTAGTTAGGCCTCAGCTAGAGTACTGTGTGCAGTTCTGGTCACCACATTACAGGAAAGATGTGATTGCACTAGAGAGGGTACAGAGGAGATTTACAAGGATGTTGCCGGGAGTAGAGAATCTTAGTTATGAGGAAAGACTGGATAGGCTGGGTCAGTTTTCCTTGGAACAGAGGAAGCTGAGGGGAGACCTTATTGAGGTGTATATAATTATGAGGGGCATAAAGTGAATAGAAAGGACCTATTTCCCTTAGCAGAGGGGTCAAAAGCCAGGGGGCACAGATTTAAAGTAACTGGGGGAAGGTTTAGAGGGGATTTGAGGGGAAATTTCTTCACCCAGAGGGTTGTGGGGGTCTGGAACTCACTGCCTGAAAGAGTGGTAGAGACAGGAACCCTAACTACATTTAAAAAGTACTTGGATGTGCACTTGGGATGCTGTAATCTGTAGGGCTACGGACCAAGAGCTGGGAAGTGGGATTAGGCTGGATAGCTTTTTGTTGGCCGGCGCAGACACGATGGGCTGAAATGGCCTCCTTCCATGCTGTAACTTTCTATGATTCAATACAAAGGCCTCCAACTGAAAACATGATATAGGCGTTGGACAGTAAAACAAAAAAGCAAAGTAACCAACATATTTAAAAAAAGGCCAATCTCCACTTAGCAACTGCCTCTCCTAATCGTTAGCATCCAAAATCTCATCACGAAGGTCAGCGCAGTTTGGCCAGGTACAAACAGCTGATTCAAACTGTTTGAAGTCTCAACTTTGCCCGAAATCAGCTGAGATTTTTAAATAAATACAACTTGGAGTTACCCGCTGATTATTGATTACCTGTTCTGATTATTGCACCTTCATGGCACGCATCACACACACGGACAGGGATGGAACCCCAGCCACGTTCGGGAACAGGCTTGGATTTCGACGAGCAACCGTCACAGAAGCCTTCGCCACAGGCTCGACAGTGGTGCTTCGCTTCCTGCTCTTCAAAGGGTTTATTGCACTTATGACAGTTCTATGGAATAAATGTAACATCCATTAAAACTCTGTCCACTACTAGAGGGGCTTGTATTTGTCGTGTACTGCATGTTGCAACTTCCTTCACACCATGCCAGCTTCTTCACACTAGCAGCAGTCTGACCCTGCGCCTGGGAGACTGCAGTAGCATATCTGTCCTTAAAATCAATTCGGCAGAATTTGGAGGTTTGTACTTTAATAGTTAGCATCTGAAATATACCAAACAGATGACCAATGAGGACAGTTGCCATGCTTTGAATGGAGAGCATCCTCCAAACACCATGAGGACAGAGCCCAGCCTACCAACAGGGACACTGATGCAAGTGATCGACATTTAACATCAATCCAGTCTCACGTCTCCTCCTTGTGCCACACAGAAACTGAACGCCTCTCAACTGCCGTCAACAGGACAAAAAGATCGAGGGGACAATGACAGGAAGGCATGAAGGAGCTGCTCCAGATAGCAAGACCCATCATCTCCGATTTTCATGGTGAACCAAGGCTGGGTTAAAGACATCAACAACTAGCAGGTGCAGAGTCAGAGTTATAATGGCCCAGTAATTCGGGTCCAAATGCGTGAGTATGGTCTGGGTACTCACGCATCTGGCCGGATGAAATGCCGGCGTTCAGGAAACACCGTGCATGCGGAGAACGCCGGCATTTCCGGTCCTCTGAACGAAGGGGTTCAGAGGCACAGCGCGTGCGACTGCACAGGCAGCGCGTGCGCAGTGAACTTCGTCGATTTCATTCATGGATTCAGTGAGGGTAAGTCCTTACAAGTTACACTTGAAAAAAGCATGTGTAAAGTTGTTCCAAGGCTGCGGAGGAAGATATATTTTATCGTGGAGCTTCTGAAAGGCAGTATTTTTGTTTGGGAAAGTGAGGAAAGTTATTTTAAGAAATGCTGAGGTTAGTTTTAAAGTTAAAATATTTTTTTTTTTTTTTTTTTTTTTAAAAACGGGTTTTTAGTACGGTAGGTAGAAGGAGCAATTGTGGCTGTGTGAATTGAATGTGAGAATGCGTGTTCTAAAATGAGTAATGTAACATTTCCAACACTTTTAAGAAAGAAACTTTTCATCAGTAATAAGTAATTATGTATGTATGTCCGCATATATTCCTTTACGTATATGTATGTATGTTTTATATTCCTTTACTTATGTGTATGAATGTATGTTTTTAATTATGATTTTCCAATAAGTTACTTTCTCTGAAAGTCATAATTAAATACATACATTCATACACATAAGTAAAGGAATATATACATACATGCAAAGGAATACATACAGGCATACATACATAATTACTTAAAAGAATATATTACTGATGAAAAGTTTCTTTCTTAAAAATGTTGGAGTCATTTTCACATTTAATAAACACAGCAAATTCAATTCACATAGCTACAATTGATCCTTCTACCTACAGTACTGAAAACCCGTTTTAAAAAACAAAAATAAACTTTAAAACTTACCTCAGCATTTCTTAAAATACCTTTCCTCCCTTTCCCAAACAACCGCAGCCTCTGGAGCAACTGTACTCATGCTTTTTTCATGTTTAAGTTGTAAGGACTTGACCTCACTGAAAGCATGAATGAAAGCGGCGAATTTTACTGCGCACGCGCTGCCTGTACAGTCGCACGCGTTCTGCCTCTGAACCCCTTCGTTCAGAGGACAGGAAATGCCGTTTTCCCCGCATGCGCTGTGCATGCTGAAAACCGGCATTTCCTCCGGACAGACGCGTAAGTACCCCGACCGTACTCGCGTGTTTGGAAGGGAATTACTGGGCCAACATTTTACATGTCAATAAAATGAAAAATTTAACAATTGCACGATTTTCCCCCTCGCATCTGCGACTGAGGGTCCAAGGAGGTGCATTGCGCAACAGGTCATCGTCATACGTATCCTCACACTGTTCCCTTTCGGGAACTGTATGAAGTGGTGGAAGGATTTCTGGCCACGTTAACACTCCTTCCGTGACCATAACCATCTTCATACCAGCCATTAGGGTGGTTAGTCCTATGGCGTGAGGGTTTTACGGGCTCCCACAACCCATCTGATTTGGGGGGGGGGGGGGGGGCCCACACACACCCGCGGACGCAAGTATCCCGCTGGATGTCCACCCAGAATTTATAGTTGGAGCTCCGACTCCACTTGCCGGGACTGTCTGGAGCGGGGTTCGAAACCCTACTCCTTCTGGCCCAGCAGCGGGGATGCTTACCGCTACGCAAAAGGCCCACTCCGTGCAAAAGGTGACACCCATACGTTTCCTGCGCCTTTTCCCTCCCCGTGACTGGAGCCCTATGCTGCCACTTGAAAGACCAAGCTATCATCTGTCCTTTTTGCGGTGCCTTTGACTTCTCATTACCAATGATGAGCAGGCGCTGCGCCTCCACCTCGTTGAGGAGATTGCTGAGGTCATCATCAGTTCAATTGTGGGTTCTTTTAATGCCGTGAATTGTGCTCATTCCAGCCATTTCACGTTGCTAATCGGATTGGGCCTTTGGCGTAGCGGTAGGATCCCCGCCGCTGGGCCAGACGGGGTAGGGTTTCGAACCCCGCTCCAGACAGTCCCGGTAAGTGGAGTCGGAGCTCCGGCTCCAAATTCTGGGTTGACATCCAGTGGGATATTTGCGTCCGTGGGTGTGGGTGGCCCCCCCTCCTTGTATAGCTTGTGGGAGCCCGTAAAACCCTCCCACCATAGGACTAACCACCCTAATGGCTGATTCAAAGATGGTTACGGTCACGGAATGAGTGTTAATCACGGCCATAAATCCTTCCACCACTTCATACAGTTCCCCAAAGGGAACAGTGTGAAGACACGTATGACGACGACATTGGTAAATAAATAAATGGAATAAAATTTTTTTTTAGGGCTTTTAAAAGTCTTTAAATTGCTTTAATTCGGTTTAAAACTACTTCAGATTCTTCAAAATAATGTAAACGTTTTTAAAAGTTTATAAAAGTTACCAAAAGCTTCATAAAAATACCAAAAACCTATTTAAAATGCTGCTTTGCATGTAAAAATGCTTAGCAGCTTGTGAGAAACATTGGGGGCGTGTCCTATTAAACTGAGACCTCAAGGGGCGTGTCTCACTTGCACAGCGCGCTCCAGGCTTCGCGCTGGCTGCACTCCTGGGCGGCGTGACGTCAGACGCTGCCCAGGATTCTTCTTTTTCAAAGACGAATTCCAGGCGTCCCTGGAGGTGAAATGTCAGCGCGTCGGGTAAGTGCATATACGGGGCTTGCACGCGCGGCAAGCCACCGACCCGAATTACTGGGCCCTTGGCACAGAAGGAGGCCATTCAGCCCATCGAGTCTGTGCCAGCTCTCTGTAGAGCAATCCAGTCAGTCCCATTCCCCCGCTCTATCCCCGTAGCCCTGCAAGTTTATTTCCCTCAAGTGTCTATCCAGTCTCCCCTTGAAAACATTGAGTGTCTCCGCTTCCACCACTTCCGTCGGCAGCGAGTTCCAGGTCCTCACCACTCGCTGCGTAAAAAAGTTTTTCCTCACATCCCTCCTGTATCGCTTGCCCAAAACCTTAAATCTGTGCCCTCTAGTCCTTGTACCATCAACTAGTGGGAACAGCCTTTTCCCGTCTAGCCTATCCAAACCCGTCATAATCTTGTACACCTCTATCAAATCATCCCTCAACCTCCTTTGCTCCAATGAAAACAAATCCAGCTTCTCCAACCTGTCCTGGTAGCTAAGATCCCCCATCCCCAGAACCATTCTGGTAAATCTCCTCTGCACCCTCAAGGGCCTTCACATCCTTCCTAAAGTGTGGTGACCAGAACTGGATGCAATACTCCAGTTGTGGCCTAACCAGCGCTTTATAAAGTTTCAGCATAACTTCTCTACTTTTGTACTCAGTACCTCTATTTATGAAACCCAATATCCTATATGCTTTGCTAACCACTCCCTCAATATGTCCTGCCACTTGTCTGCCCATTCTGCTAGCCTTTCTATGACCTGTTGCAGTTGATTGATATCATCCTCACTGTTTGCCACAACCCCAACTTTGGTGTTATTGGCAAATTTAGAAATTCTACTCTCTATTCCAATATCCAGGTCATTTATATATGTCAAAAAAAGCAGTGGTCCCAGCACTGACCCTTGGGGAACACCACTGTCTACCATCCACAAGTCTGAAAAACAGCCATTTACCACAACTCCGTTTTCTGTTCTTAAGCCAATTCCTTATCCAAGCTGCCACTGACCCACCTATTCCATGAACATCAATTTTGTTAACCAGCCTTTTATGTGGTACTTTGTCAAACGCCTTCCAAAAATCCATGTAGACAACATCCATTGCATTCCCTTCATCAATCCTCCGTTACTTCATCAAAAAATTCAATTAGATTAGTCAAACACAATCCGCCTTTTACAAATCCGTGTTGGCTCTCCTTAATTAGCTTAAACCTCTCCAAGTGCCCGTTAATTTTTTCCTTGATTATTGTTTCTAAAACTTTACCCACCACTGATGTTAAATTGACCAGCCTGGAGTTACTAGGATTGTCCTTACACCCATTCTTGAACAATGGTATCACATTTGCCACTTTCCAATCCTGAGGCACCTTCCCCGCATCAAGGGAAGATTGGAAAATTATGGCAAGCCCTTCCGCTATCTCCTCCCCCAATTCCCTTAGCAAACTGGGATGCAAGCCATCTGGACCAGGCAATTTATCCACTCTAAGCATACCCAGCCTTTCGAGTACATCCAGTCTATCAATTTTCGTCCCTTCCATTGCTTCTACCTTTTCCACTGACTGATCTTTTGTCAGCATCACATCCTTAATAAACACCGATACAAAGTACTCATTGAGTATTCTAGCCTTGCCCTGTGCCTCTAAGCATATACCCAGAGCAGAGCGCACACACAGCTGGTAGTTCCAGTATCCGAGGGTGATGTGATGGTGTTGGTGAAGAACACACACAGCTGGTAGTTCCAGTATCAGAGGTTGATGTGATGGTGTTGGTGAAGAACACACACAGCTGGTAGTTCCAGTATCAGAGGTTGATGTGACGGTGTTGGTGAAGAGCACACACAGCTGGTAGTTCCAGTATCAGAGGGTGATGTGACGGTGTTGGTGAAGAACACACACAGCTGGTAGTTCCAGTATCCGAGGGTGATGTGACGGTGTTGGTGAAGAACACACACAGCTGGTAGTTCCAGTATCTGAGGGTGATGTGACGGTGTTGGTGAAGAACACACACAGCTGGTAGTTCCAGTATCAGAGGGTGATGTGACGGTGTTGGTGAAGAACACACACAGCTGGTAGTTCCAGTATCCGAGGGTGATGTGACGGTGTTGGTGAAGAACACACACAGCTGGTAGTTCCAGTATCAGAGGGTGATGTGATGGTGTTGGTGAAGAACACACACAGCTGGTAGTTCCAGTATCAGAGGGTGATGTGACGGTGTTGGTGAAGAACACACACAGCTGGTAGTTCCAGTATCCGAGGGTGATGTGACGGTGTTGGTGAAGAACACACACAGCTGGTAGTTCCAGTATCTGAGGGTGATGTGACGGTGTTGGTGAAGAACACACACAGCTGGTAGTTCCAGTATCAGAGGGTGATGTGACGGTGTTGGTGAAGAACACACAGCTGGTAGTTCCAGTATCAGAGGGTGATGTGACGGTGTTGGTGAAGAACACACACAGCTGGTAGTTCCAGTATCAGAGGGTGATGTGACGGTGTTGGTGAAGAACACACACAGCTGGTAGTTCCAGTATCAGAGGGTGATGTGACGGTGTTGGTGAAGAACACACACAGCTGGTAGTTCCAGTATCAGGGGGTGATGTGACGGTGTTGGTGAAGAACACACACAGCTGGTAGTTCCAGTATCAGGGGGTGATGTGACGGTGTTGGTGAAGAGCACACACAGCTGGTAGTTCCAGTATCAGGGGTTGATGTGACGGTGTTGGTGAAGAACACACACAGCTGGTAGTTCCAGTATCAGGGGGTGATGTGACGGTGTTGGTGAAGAACACACACAGCTGGTAGTTCCAGTATCAGGGGGTGATGTGACGGTGTTGGTGAAGAACACACACAGCTGGTAGTTCCAGTATCAGAGGGTGATGTGACGGTGTTGGTGAAGAACACACACAGCTGGTAGTTCCAGTATCAGAGTGTGATGTGACGGTGTTGGTGAAGAACACACACAGCTGGTAGTTCCAGTATCAGAGGGTGATGTGACGGTGTTGGTGAAGAGCACACACAGCTGGTAGTTCCAGTATCAGGGGGTGATGTGACGGTGTTGGTGAAGAACACACACAGCTGGTAGTTCCAGTATCAGAGGGTGATGTGACGGTGTTGGTGAAGAACACACACAGCTGGTAGTTCCAGTATCCGAGGGTGATGTGACGGTGTTGGTGAAGAACACACACAGCTGGTAGTTCCAGTATCAGGGGTTGATGTGACGGTGTTGGTGAAGAACACACACAGCTGGTAGTTCCAGTATCAGAGGGTGATGTGACGGTGTTGGTGAAGAACACACACAGCTGGTAGTTCCAGTATCAGAGGGTGATGTGACGGTGTTGGTGAAGAACACACACAGCTGGTAGTTCCAGTATCAGAGGGTGATGTGACGGTGTTGGTGAAGAACACACACAGCTGGTAGTTCCAGTATCAGAGGGTGATGTGACGGTGTTGGTGAAGAGCACACACAGCTGGTAGTTCCAGTATCAGGGGGTGATGTGACGGTGTTGGTGAAGAACACACACAGCTGGTAGTTCCAGTATCAGAGGGTGATGTGACGGTGTTGGTGAAGAACACACACAGCTGGTAGTTCCAGTATCAGAGGGTGATGTGACGGTGTTGGTGAAGAACACACACAGCTGGTAGTTCCAGTATCAGAGGGTGATGTGACGGTGTTGGTGAAGAGCACACACAGCTGGTAGTTCCAGTATCCGAGGGTGATGTGACGGTGTTGGTGAAGAACACACACAGCTGGTAGTTCCAGTATCAGAGGGTGATGTGACGGTGTTGGTGAAGAGCACACACAGCTGGTAGTTCCAGTATCCGAGGGTGATGTGACGGTGTTGGTGAAGAACACACACAGCTGGTAGTTCCAGTATCAGAGGGTGATGTGACGGTGTTGGTGAAGAACACACACAGCTGGTAGTTCCAGTATCAGAGGGTGATGTGACGGTGTTGGTGAAGAACACACACAGCTGGTAGTTCCAGTATCAGAGGGTGATGTGACGGTGTTGGTGAAGAACACACACAGCTGGTAGTTCCAGTATCAGAGGGTGATGTGACGGTGTTGGTGAAGAACACACACAGCTGGTAGTTCCAGTATCCGAGGTTGATGTGACGGTGTTGGTGAAGAACACACACAGCTGGTAGTTCCAGTATCCGAGGTTGATGTGACGGTGTTGGTGAAGAACACACACAGCTGGTAGTTCCAGTATCAGAGGGTGATGTGACGGTGTTGGTGAAGAACACACACAGCTGGTAGTTCCAGTATCAGGGGTTGATGTGACGGTGTTGGTGAAGAGCACACACAGCTGGTAGTTCCAGTATCAGAGTGTGATGTGACGGTGTTGGTGAAGAGCACACACAGCTGGTAGTTCCAGTATCCGAGGTTGATGTGACGGTGTTGAGCAGAGAGCACACACAGCTGGTAGTTCCAGTATCAGAGTGTGATGTGACGGTGTTGAGCAGAGAGCACACAGTCTCAGTTTGTTCACCAGTAATATTCTGTCTATCCAAAGGTAAATTCTGAGATGCAGGCCAGATGAAGCATGCCTTTTGTTATAGCACGCCACCAATGCTAGCAATGAAGAAATGCTGTCAATTCCATAACTGCCATCAGAAACCTGGCTTTATCAGAGGGAAACCCAGCCACATCAACAGATGCGAGCTACAATAGTCATAACTAGAGCTCCCAGCAGTGGCTTGTAAATACACAGACTGCTGACACCTTGCACTGCACTTCAATATCATACAAGCATGTGACTGATTTTTAAAAATAAAACTTTTCCCAAGTTTTAGAAATGAATCTACAAATTGCTTTCCCCATATTAAATTACCAATGAGCCTGTGCAAATACAACTGCAGCGAAGTTCAACACGAAGTGACTCACCCCCTCTCCCATTCTGAGCTGACAAAAAAGAGTTGAGTTTTCCTAGAATTTAATTTCGGCTTCAAACATCCCAAATGTGGTATTCACCCACCTACTGCAGAGAATCAGCCACCTCGCACTGACAGTGGTGGTTATATTAATCCCCTGCAACCATCCAGAATACTGTGCCCAGGTCTGGTCTCCTCACATCGTGGAAGAGAGGCCGAGCAAAGATTCCAAGGACAGCCAGAGGATTAATAGAGTCTAAAACCTGAGCTATCACGATGGGCTGAGGGAGCTGGGTCTCTCTCTACTCTGGAGAAGCAGAGGCTTGATTGATGTATTTAAAATAGAGAAGGGACTGGATGTTGCACGTGTGCAAAGATGATCTGAATTAGATGAGTTAGGGAGACGGAGGGGACAAGCGGTGTAAGCACACAACTAGCTTCGATGTCAGGATGTTTGTCCTCTCCCAGAGGATTAGTGACCATCAGGATAGGTTGCTGGCTCGTACGTAGTTGCTGATTTACTGCAAACATTCCAAAGGGAGCTGGACAGGTTCTTGGAGGAGGCTGATGATGCTGCATACAAAGGTAGGTGGGATGTTGGGTGATGTACCTTTTGCTCATTGTTACCCCCAGAACTAGCTTCTGACTGCCTTCCGGAGGCGGAGGGGAATTTCACAGACTTTCTTTTCTCCAAATTGGCCTAGGATTTTTTTTGCTGAATCTAAGTTTGCCTGACAGTAGAGTCCATGGCTGCTGGTGGGTGGGGAGGGTATTGGCAGTTGTGTTGTTCAGGTCCAACATGGCTGAATGGGACAGACTCGAAGGACCAGCTGGTCTTTTTCTATCTGTCTTGTCACATGTAGGTGTCACTCAGCACCCGGCCAACCATGAGTTGAATCAGCCAATCTTCCCCGCACATCAACATCCACACGTGCAGTTTCCAGAAGGGGATGCTTGTGAGCAGGAGCAGGGATTCTTAACCACAGCATACTGCCTAATCACCAACCCTGAGCCGAGATCAGCTAACAGGCCGGGAACGGAATCTGTGGAGCAGCTACACACTGGATTCAGGGAGAAGGAAGGAAGGGTGTTGTTTTTAACTTTAAGCTTATTTTCTCCTTTATATTCCATAAAATGTTCCTGTGCCCGAAATTCCCTTAAACAAGATGACCTCGACAGCTGCTCCCATCCACTATTAGCACTGCAAGGAAGCAGGCTATTCTGGATCCTAAATTGCCCTCCCTCCCTATCCACTCTCCAGGGATACCATGATCAGGTTTAAAGGCATGAGCAGCACTCAAACTCATGGCTTCACTGGCGTGAAACTGGGCTGAAGTGAAATTCAGCACAAAATGCCTGCTTTCAAATTGCCTCTCACTAGAACTTAGAAAGCAGGCGCAGAAGAGCAAGAGGGATAAGGGAGTACACTGGGCGGGCCCCGCTCAGGGCGAGTTATTGAAGCGTATTCCCATCAAGACATGCTCATATTTGCCTGCCATTCTTCAGATGGCGATTCTGATGTGAGCCACACCTTCAGGTAGATGCCGTGCTGACCCAAGATGTGCTGCTTGAGGGGGTAGAAAACTGGTAAACCACTTTTATCGTTCACTATCGTTACACTATGGTTATCACTGTTTATATCGTTACACTATGGTTATCACTGTTTACACTGTTGTATCACTACACAAGGTCACCTCTTGTCACGCTGTTATACCTGGGCTGACCACAGCTGACTCCGCCCATGGCTCCGCCTGCTTGCCCAGGTATAAAGGTGGTCGACTGGCTGGTATTCCTCCTTGTTGGACCCGATCACCCACGAGGGTGGGCTCTGTTATTTAGCCAATAAAAACCTATAGTTACTATCTTAACTCGTCGCTTTTCATTGGATGAATTGATAGGTATATCAATTTTATTGGCTAAATTTTGAAATGAGTGGATCGGAGCAGCCAAACGACCAGCCAAACGGCCAGCTACAACAGCCACAGCAGCCGGCCTGGCTGCGAGCCCTCCGACCGCCGCACCTGGATCTAAACCCTCAGGCAGCGAACTCAGCCCTCGACTTCGAACACTGGCTGAGCTGTTTCGAATCCTACCTGGGAGAATCCGGCGTGCCTCCGGGATCCAAACTAAGAGTTCTGACCGCCCAGGTGAGCCCAAAAGTATTTGCATTCATCCGGGACCTTGCTACATACGAGGACGCCCTCAACCTGCTGAAAGAGCAGTACCGGAGCCCGGTAAATTCTATGTATGCCAGACATCTCCTAAGATCCCGCTCGCAGCCAGGAGAGTCTGTAGATGAATTTTTACGGGCGCTACAAACACTCGGCAGGGACTGTGACTTTAAAGCTGTAACGGCTGCAGAAAATACTGAAGGGAATATCCGCGATGCCTTCATGAAAGGCCTTCGGTCCGACTACTCACGGCAAAGACTGCTCGAATCAAAGGACCTCGACCTGAATACAACTGCAGCCCTCGCTCGCTCTCTGGAAGTGGCCCATCGGGACCTCGAGGCGTACTCCAGGTACTGTGCTGCGCGACCCTGGGACTCGGGCCCGACCCCGGCCGCAATACCCCTCGCACCGCCGCCTCTGGGACCTACCTCAGCGTCGGCGTCCCAGAACCGATCGGGACCGCCACCCCCGGTACCGGCTGCGACATCGGAGCCCCGCGATCGGGCCGCCGGCTGCTTCTTCTGTGGCCAGGCGAAACACCCGAGGACGCGCTGCCCTGCAAGAAACGCGACTTGCTCCGACTGCCACAAGAAAGGCCACTTCGCGAAGGCCTGCAGGGGGAGAGCCACAGACGCCAGCAGTGCCTCATGCGAGTTGTGGGGGCGGCCATCTTTCATCAAGGCCACAGATGCCAGTATCCCCTCGTGTGAGTCGTGGGGGCGGCCATCTTTGATCAAGGCCACCGACGCCAGCAGTGCCTCATGTGAGTTGTGGGGGCGGCCATCTTCTCCGCCATTTTATTCAACGTCGTGGGCGCCGCCATTTTGTCCACCACACTCGACCGCCACCTTGTCTCCAGACCCGACCACCGCCTCACCCGCAGACTACAGCAGCTCGCTCAGCCATACACTAGCTTCCGTCACACTGGACCAAGCTCGCCCGCATCACCTGTCCAAGTCCATGATGGACATCAAAGTAAACGGCCACGCCACGACCTGCCTGTTCGACAGCGGAAGCACGGAGAGTTTCATCCATCCAGACACGGTGAGCCACTACTCCCTCACTGTCCGGCCAACACGCAACCGGATCTCGATGGCGTCGAGGTCCTATTCTACAGACATCAGCGGCTACTGTGTTGTGACCCTGTCGGTTAGGGGCACGGAGTATAAAAATTTTAAACTCCTCGTCCTGCCCCAGCTCTGCGCTGCCGTCCTACTAGGGCTGGACTTCCAATCCCACCTTCAAAGTGTCACTTTGGCATACGGTGGACCCCTCCCCCCACTCACAGTCGACAACCAGCAGCCTTTAAACCGCCCACCGCGTAACACCTGCGGCCTATCCACCCTCAAGGTCCCGCCCCCCCTCCCTGTTCGCGAACCTCACCCGCGACTGTAAACCCGTCGCCACCAAGAGCAGGCGGTACAGCGCCGGGGACAGAGCTTTTATTAGCTCTGAGGTGCAGCGTCTCCTGAAGGAGGGCATCATCGAGAGGAGCAACAGCCCCTGGCGTGCCCAGGTCGTAGTCGTTAAGACTGGCAATAAAAACCGCCTGGTCATCGACTACAGCCAAACCATAAACCGGTACACCCAGCTGGACGCATACCCCCTTCCCCGCATATCTGATATGGTCAATCAGATTGTACAGTACCGGGTATTCTCTACCATCGACCTTAAGTCGGCCTATCACCAACTCCCTATCCGCCCTGAGGACCACCAGTATACCGCCTTCGAGGCGAATGGCCGCCTCTACCACTTCCTTAGGGTTCCCTTCGGCGTCACCAACGGGGTTTCGGTCTTCCAAAGGGAGATGGTTGACCAGAACGGGCTGCAGGCCACGTTCCCTTATCTAGATAACGTCACCATCTGCGGCCGCGACCGGCAGGACCACGATGTTAATCTGGAGATATTCCTCCGTACGGCCGAACCTCACTTACAATAAGGAGAAATGTGTGTTTAACACCTTGTGTCTTGCCATCCTCGGCTGCGTAGTAGAGAACGGAGTCATCGGCCCCGACCCCGAAAGAATGCGCCCCCTTATGGAGCTGCCCCTCCCCCACTGTCCAAAGGCGCTGAAGAGAACCCTGGGGCTCTTCGCCTACTATGCCCAATGGGTGCCGAATTATGCGGACAAAGCCAGACCCCTCACGAAGTCCACCTCCTTCCCCCTGACGGCAGAAGCGTGCGCAGCCTTCTCCCTCATAAAGGGAGACATTGCTAAGGCCACAATGCACGCGGTGGATGAGTCTATCCCTTTCCAAGTGGAGAGCGATGCATCCGACTTCGCCCTAGCTGCAACCCTTAACCAGGCGGGGAGACCTGTGGCCTTCTTCTCAAGGACCCTCCAGGGCCCTGAGATCCGACACTCTTCGGTCGAGAAGGAGGCCCAGGCGATCGTGGAGGCAGTACGACGCTGGAGGCATTACCTGGCAGGCAAACGATTTACCCTCCTCACCGACCAGCGTTCGGTCGCTTTTATGTTTAATAACAAGTTGAGGGGCAAAATCAAGAACGACAAGATCTTGAGGTGGAGAATCGAGCTCTCCACCTATGATTATGATATCTTGTACCGGCCTGGTAAACTGAACGAACCCCCAGATGCTCTATCACGAAGTACATGCGCCAACGCGCAAATTGACAAGACTGCAGACCCTCCACAACGACCTCTGCCACCCCGGGGTCACCAGACTTTACCACTTCATTAAGGCCCGCAACCTGCCCTACTCCATCGAGGAGGTCAGGACCATGACCAGGAACTGCCAAACCTGTGCCGAATGCAAACCGCATTTCTTTAGGCCGGACAGAGCAAGCCTGATCAAGGCCACCCGCCCCTTTGAGCGCTTGAGCATCGATTTTAAGGGGCCCCTCCCGTCCTCTGACCGTAATGTGTACTTCCTCAACATCATTGATGAGTACTCCCGTTTCCCCTTTGCCTTCCCCTGCCCAGACATGACCAGTACCACGGTCATCAAATGCCTGAACGACCTCTTCGCCTTGTTCGGGTTCCCGAACTATATACATAGCGACCGGGGCTCATCCTTCATGAGCGAGGAACTTCGCCAGCTCCTACTAGCGAGAGGTATTGCTGCAAGCAGGACCACCAGCTACAACCCCCGAGGGAACGGCCAGGTGGAAAGAGAGAACGCGACTGTCTGGAAGGCCGTTCTCTTAGCCTTAAAGTCTAAGGGCCTCCCAACCTCTCGCTGGCAGGAAGTCCTCCCGGCAGCGCTGCATTCCATCCGGTCACTGCTTTGCACGGCCATTAACGCCACCCCCCATGAACGAATGTTTGTTTTCCCCAGGAAGTCGACTACGGGAACCTTGCTACCAACATGGCTGACTTCTCCGGGGCCCGTCTTGCTGCAAAAGCACGTGAGGGCCCATAAAACGGACCCCCTGGTCGAGAGGGTGGACCTCCTGCACGCCAACCCCCAGTACGCCTATGTGGCATACCCAGACGGGCGGGAGGACACAGTCTCCTTACGAGACCTTGCACCCTCGGGCACCCCTGAGACACCACCGTTACCCCCCACCACCCCCCCAAATCCAGCCCAGGTAGACGGCATGCCGGAACCCCACGAGCCTTCGCCGACCACGCAGACACCAGCATTAACATCGGATACTGCACCACCGCCGCCGCGCCGATCAGAAAGACTTACGAGGCCTCCGGACAGACTGACATACCCGAACTGGTAGTACACTTCACCCCGCCGGACTCAAATCTAAACAAGGGGTGAATGTGGTAAACTACTTTTATCGTTCACTATCGTTACACTATGGTTACCACTGTTTACACTGTTGTATCATTACACAAGGTCACCTCTTGTCACGCTGTTATACCTGGGCTGACCACAGCTGACTCCGCCCATGGCTCCGCCTGCTTGCCCAGGTATAAAGGTGGTCGACTGGCTGGTATTCCTCCTTGTTGGACCCGATCACCCACGAGGGTGGGCTCTGTTATTTAGCCAATAAAAACCTATAGTTACTATCTTAACTCGTCGCTTTTCATTGGATGAATTGATAGGTATATCAAAAACAAAGGCAGCGAATCGGCCTCTGCCACTCAGACGGCTCCTCATGGTCAGCGAGAGAGTGCTACTAGAAAAAGCGGACAACTGAGCCACCTGAGGGGAATGTTGTCAGAGAGTCAGAGAGTGACACAGCACAGAAAGAGGCCATTCGGCCCATCGCGTCCGCGCCGGCCATCAATGCCTGTCTAATCTAATCCCATTTTCCAGCATTTGGTCCGTAGTCTTGTATGCTATGGCATTTCAAGTGCGCATCCAAATGCTTCTTGAATGTTGAGGGTTCCTGCCTCTACCACCCTTTCAGGCAGTGAGTTCCAGATTCCAACCACCCTCTGGGTGAAAAAGTTCTTCCTCAAATCCCCTCTAAACCTCCTGCCCCTTACCTTGAATCTATGCCCCCTTGTTATTGACCCCTCTACTAAGGGAAAAAGTTCCTTTCTATCTACCCTATCTATGCCCCTCATAATTTTGTACACCTCAATCAGGTCCCCCCTCAGCCTTCTCTGCTCCAAGGAAAACAACCCCAGCTTGTCCAGTCTTTCTTCATAGCTGAAGCACTCCAGCCCAGGTAACATCCTGGTGAATCTCCTCTGCACCCTCTCCAAAGCAATCACATCCTTCCTATAGTGTGGCGACCAGAACTGCACACAGTATTCCAGCTGTGGCCTAACCAGCGTTTTGTACAGCTCCATCATAACCTCCATATGCCTTTTTAACCACCTTATCCACCTGTTCTGCTGCCTTCAGGGATCTATGTACATGCACACCAAGGTCCCTCTGATCCTCTGTCTTTCCTAGGGTCTTACCATTCATTGTGTATTCCCTTGCCTTGTTAGTCCCTCCAAAATGCATCACCTCACACTTTTCAGGGTTAAATTCCATTTGCCACTGTTCCGCCCATCTGACCAACCCATCTATATCGTCCTGTAGCCTGAGGCTTCCCTCCTCGCTATTTACCACCCCACCAATTTTCCTGTCATCTGCGAACTTACTGATCATACCTTTTACATTCACATCCAAATCATTAATGTAGACCACAAACAGCAAGGGACCCAGCACCGATCCCTGCGGTACCCCACTGGACACAGGCTTCCAGTCACAAAAACAACCTTCGACCATCACCCTCTGCCTTCTGCCACTAAGCCAGTTTTGGATCCAATGTGCCAAGGCACCCTGGATCCCATGAGCTCTTACCTTCTTGATCAGTCTCCTATGCAGGACTTTATCGAAAGCCTTACTGAAATCCATGTATACCACATCCACTGCAGTACCCTCATCCACACACCTAGTCACCCCCTTGAAAAATTCAATCAAATTGGTCAGACACGATCTTCCCAAGACAAAGCCATGCTGACTATCCCTGATTAATCCCTGCCTCTCCAAGTGGAGACTAATTCTGTCCCTCAGAATTTTTTCCCTACCACTGATGTTAGGCTCACTGGCCTGTAATTCCCTGGTTTATCCCTACTACCCTTCTTGAATAATGGTACTACGTTAGCTGTTCTCCAGTCCTCTGGTACCTCCACTGTGGCCAGAGAGGTTCTGAAAATTTGTGTCAGAGCCCCTGCAATCTCCTCCCATGCCTCATGCAGCAGCCTGGGATACAGTGCAGTGTAAGGGGGAATGTCGTGCAGTGTAAGGGGGAATGTCGTGCAGTGTAAGGGGGAATGTCGTGCAGTGTAAGGGGGAATGTCGTGCAGTGTAAGGGGGAATGTCGTGCAGTGTAAGGGGGAATGTCGTGCAGTGTAAGGGGGAATGTCGTGCAGTGTAAGGGGGAATGTCGTGCAGTGTAAGGCTAGTGCTACTGCAGAAAACACAAAGATATTTTGGCACTTACTATAATCTGAGAGTTGGGCCTCCAGTAGGCTGGGGCAATCTGATCGGTGAGCCAGGCCGTCACCACTTTAGTTGGTTTTGCACCAAATTCTGAAACTGACTGTGCCATGAAATTCACGCCATCCAGCAATCGTTGTGCAGCATTGTTATTATCCTTTAGAAATCCGTCCGTCTGAGAAAGAGAGAAATGTCATTCTACTGACCAATATTTATTCAAAAATAACTGAGGTAATGGAATGCACAGGGAGCCAATGTGCTGCACCACAACAGGACAGCTTTGTGCTTGCAATGCAGCAGCAGCAGCTCTGGTATTTTAGGATGATGCCAGCAGCAGTCAGGCGCCTCCCACACTGCCACCAAAAACTCAACCGAGTCGCAGACGACCAGCCAGTCTGCCTTTGCTCTCTTACCCCTCAACAGCTGGTCTCAGGGTACAGGTTTGGAAGTAGGTCACCGTCCTCACCCACAGGACAGTGTGTCGCACAGGGCAATCCAAGAGAAGGTGATGGAACGAATGAGCTTACATTTAAAAGAGGCAATCCCGCCTTTTAGAAATAAATAAAACATAAGAACATAAGAAATAGGAGCAGGAGTAGGCCAATCGGCCCCTCGAGCCTGCTCCGCCATTCAATAAGATCATGGCTGATCTGATCCTAACCGCCAATCTACTATCACAGAACCATCTCCTGAATCTAACAGAATTAGACACACGAAATAGGAGCAGGATAAGGCTACACGGCCCCTGGGCCCGCTCCGCTACCCACAGGGCCATGACCGATCCGAACCTAGACTCATGTCCAAATTCCTGCCTGCTCCCCGTAACCCTTAATTCCCTTTACTTCTAGGAAACTGTCTATTTCTGTTTTAAATTTATGTAATGATGTAGCTTCTACAGCTTTTTGGGGCAGCATATTCCATGGACCTACCACCCTCTGAGTGAAGTAGTTCCTCCTCATCTCAGTTTTGAAAGAGCAGCCCCTTATTCTAAGACTATGCCCCCTAGTTCTAGTTTCACCCATCATCGGGAACATCTTCCCCGCATCCACCCGATCCAACCCCTTCACAATCTTATATGTTTCAATAAGATCGCCTCTCATTCTTCTGAACTCCAATGAGTAGAGTCCCAATCTACTCAACCTCTCCTCATATGTCCATCCCCTCATCCCCGGGATTAACCGAGTGAACCTTCTTTGTACTGACTCGAGAGCAAGTATGTCCTTTCTTAAGTATGGACACCAAAACTGTATGCAGTATTCCAGGTGCGGTCTCACCAATACCTTGTACAACTGAAGCAATACCTCCCTATTTTTATATTCTATCCCCCTAGCAATGAAAGCCAACATTCCATTGGCCTTTTTAATCACTTGCTGCACCTGCATACTAACCTTTTGAGTTTCGTGCACCAGGACCCCCAGATCCCTTTGTACTTCAGTACTTTCCAGTTTCTTGCCATTAAGATAATAACTTGCTCTATGATTTTTCCTGCCAAAGTGCATAACCTCACACTTTCCAGTATTGTATTCCATCTGCCAAATCTCTGCCCACTTACTTAGCCTGTCTATGTCCCCTTGAAGGTTTTTTATGTCCTCCTCACTCACTACTTTCCCTCCCATCTTAGTATCATCTGCAAACTTTGATATGTTACACTCGGTCCCCTCCTCCAAATCGTTAATATAGATTGTAAAGAGTTGGGGACCCAGCACTGACCCTTGCGGAACACCACTAGTTACTGATTGCCAGTCTGAGAATGAACCATTTATCCCAACTCTCTGTCTTCTGTTAGATAGCCAATCCTCTATCCACGCCAGAATATTACCCCCAATCCCGTGATTTTTTATCTTAAGCAAAAACCATTCCAAAGCAGCCAAGCACGACAGACTGGCGACTATATTGCACATTAAAGCTAATCAACATCTCAATTTATCACTCAATATTGCAGAGGGAAACAACAGCGGCCACTTTACTTCTAGCTGCTGTATTCTTCATCTGTCTCTCTCTCATTTTAGAGGCTTTTCACAGGTTGAATATCATTCACATCACACTTATTTTAGGCTAAAGGGCGAGAATCAAAGGCTACTTTTGTTACACCACTGCCACTTTGGAACATATGACGTTTCATGCGTTCTGTGCAATAGGCAAACAGGACTCCTTCAGCGATTCTGATGGCATTACACGCATGGTTTAAAAGGAGAAAAGTGCAGGGAGAGGAAACATGTTAGTGAAGTATACCATTCTCCGATCATCCATATAGCTTGCCAAGTTTATCCTGTTCCCTGCCTGTGATATTGGCGGGGGATGGAGAGCTTATCCTGGTCACCAGCCTGGCCTTTTGTGATGACATGTGGTATGTTGGTCAGTAGGCATCTCATTGTCAGCACCTATTTCTTATCCTAGATGTTTATTCTGGAGTTCAAATACAAACTTTAAAAACTGCAATAATAAAAGATCTCCTGATTAAGATGGTGAATAGCAGAGCCACACAGACCAGGTCCCAGGTGCGATCCCCAGGGATCTGTGCAGAGTTAACTGGGTCGCAAGAAGAACCCTGCAACTGGGATCAGCACTCCTGGGTTAGGGAGAGCATAGAGAAGGAATTGTCAGGGTTCCTGCTCTTCATCATTCTCCAGCAATCCGTGCTGGAAGAGCACGGAATTAGGATCATCACAAAAGGCCAGGTTAAGGTTCAGCAGTGCTGCCCACCACAATCAAATATGCCGCTGGTGCTTAGCTCACACATGAAGTCAGACCTGACAAGCAAGGTACCGAAGGGTGCCCAGTCCCCCAGGCAACCATACGTCATCAAGGAGTCAACGCCTAGTGCGCACACTTGTATGTTTAAATTTAGTTTCTGAAAACAGGACGAGACGTGCCTGCGCTAATATGAAGGCCTCAATACACAGTTAAACTGCTCCTGACACCTCGACTCCAGCTATTACATTGGAAGTGAGGCGATTCGAGAATTTCTTGCAAAATCACCTCTATAACTACAGTATCCAAGTACTAACTGGGCCGCAACCAATCACCATTCTTCGGCAAACTAATAACCATAAGAAAACTGGCATAAGTTAATGATTTACACAAAATGGCTGAACATGCTGCATTGATCACATTCCTTCAGAACAAACTGAAACTGAAGTACCAGTTTGTCCCTCCGCCTTCGGTCAATTATTTCCCCTCATCTGAAGGTGTTGACTCTTGGCTATGGTATGATTCAACAAAAGCCTGTTGCCCCAGCACCTTGGCTAAGTAGTCATTCTTGATATGCAAGCTGAGAGTGCGCATCAACAGGCTATTTGACCCTGAGGACATCACAAAAAAGAGAGTAGAGGTTAAAGGTAGTTTCTCAGACTGGCAAAAGGTGGGAAGTGCTGTTCCACAAGGATCGGTGCTGGGATCACTGCTGTTCACTATTTATAGAAACGATTTGGACTCTAGAATCCAAAGTACAATTTCAAAATTTGCAGACGACACCAAATTGGGTGGTGTAGTTAACACTAAGGAGGACTCCTACAAAATACAGGAAAATAAATGCGCAGAATGAGCATGTGATTGGCAAATGAATTTCAATATAGATAATTGCGAGGTGGTGCATTTTGGTAGGAAGAATAAGGAGGCCACATGCTGCTGGGGAAAAAAAACCCAAATGGGGTAGAGGGGCAGAGGGATCACTAAAAGTAGTGATACAGGTTAATCAGGCCATAAAAAAGCAAACCAAGCACTGGTGTTCATTTCTAGAAGGACAGAATTGAAAAGTAGAGAAGTTATGTTAAACTTGTATGGAACCTTGGTTAGACCACACTTAGGGCACACTGCACAGTTCTGGTCTCCATATTATAAAAAGGATATAGAGGCACTGGAGAAGGTGCAAAGATTTACTAGGATGATCCCAGAACTGAGAGGTTATACTCATCAGGAAAGATTGAACAGGCTGGGGCTCTTTTCTCCAGAAAAGAGAATACCGAGTGGTGATCTGATCGGGGTCTTTAAGATTATGAAGGGGTTTGATAGGGTAGACGTAGAGATGTTTCCACTTGTGGGGGGAGACCAGAACTAGGGGCCATCAATATAAGATAGTCACTAATAAATCCAATTGGGAATTCAGGAGAAACTCCTTTACCCAGAGAGTGGTGAGAATGTGGAACTTGCTACCACAGGGAGTGGTTGAGGCAAATACTATAGATACATTTAAGGGGAAGCTGGATAAGCACATGAGGGAGAAAGGAAGAGGGATATGTTGACGGGGTTAGATGGAGTAGGGTGTGAGGAGGCTCGTGTGGAGAATAAACACTGATATGGACCAGTTGGGATGAATGGCCTGTTTCTGTGCTGTAAATTCTATGCAATTAAAGCCCAATCTTGATCTCTCCCAACGTCCACATATGCACTTCCTGCAGTGATATGGATTAGAAGCAGGAACTCGGGCCAATTTCCCCCTCATTAATGCTTGGATGCTGACGATAATTATAGCACCTGTCATGCTGTCCTGGCTTGAGATCAGCTAGCTCAGCACCGACCAGTGATCAACTCTGACCCTCCTTGTGTGTGTAGGTCAACCACTCAACACCCGAGTCATCCAATACCCTTCTTTGAAATGAAAGTGGTTGTACCCAAAAACTGATACACACAAGTAGGAAAACAGACTGTGTAATGAATAGTATCAACTACAGTTTGACATTTCTAACTTCCTATTTAAGACACAGAAACAAGTCACTTCCCAGCCCAAAGCACGGACAGGTAATGTGCTCCAGTTTTTCTGCTCCTGCCCAGCTAATAAAGCCTGGATAACAAAGCGTCGTCTTTACATCACAAGAGATTGAATGTGCATTACTCACTCCAAGCCAGACGTGTTCAATCTCTGTTCTCACAACAGTGTCCACTGGATCCTGGTTTCCAAACCAATACTGCCGACTGCGATAAATGATCCCACAGTTTGGGCACTCAATCACGTACCTGCAAGAGACAACAAGCTTTTCAACCAATTCAACACATTCAGTAGTTTAAAAACCTGTTAACACAGTCAGTGAAATATTCATTGGTCAACACTATTGTGTTGAAGTTTTTGTACTATACATTGAACTGTATTTGCTGCTGTTGTGGGGTTGACAGGGTCTTAAGATGGATATGGTCTTGGTGGTTAAGTTATTAAAGTATTGGAGACTCACCCCGACCAGGCATATATGGCGAGACCCAACCAAGGCGAGTCTGTGGAAGCAGATGTTTTGGGCACCACAATCACTTCTTTCCCATGCTCATAACAGGCCTGAAATAAAACTATAATTTGAAATTGAATAAGCATGTTTAAACAACCCACACCTTCCCAGCCAAGCATTCCGGACACTATTCAACAGCAAAGGATGGTTATTGTAAGTGTGTGTGTAGCTGCTCCGGTGGTGAGTGGGTAAATTCCCCAGGCAGTGACAAACCAGTAGGGTGCAAAATTCAATCCCATTCCGTGCTCAGTTAACTGAGCTGAGCTGGGATGCTATAAATGGCTTCAGCACTCCTGGATTGGGGAGGACAATAAAAATCAGTGGCAATTGACATGACCATCGAGTGACCTCTCCTGGGGAATATCTATTGACATGACCATCGAGTGACGTCTCCTGGAGAATATCTATTGAACTGACCATCGAGTGACCTCTCCTGGAGAATATCTATTGAACTGACCAACGAGTGACCTCTCCTGGAGAATATCTATTGAACTGACCATCGAGTGACCTCTCCCAGAGAATATCTATTGAACTGACCATCGAGTGACCTCTCCTGGAGAATATCTATTGAACTGACCATCGAGTGACCTCTCCTGGAGAATATCTATTGAACTGACCATCGAGTGACCTCTCCTGGAGAATATCTATTGAACTGACCATCGAGTGACCTCTCCTGGAGAATATCTATTGAACTGACCATCAAGTGACCTCTCTCAGAATCACAGAAACCCCACAGTGCAGATAGAGGCCATTCGGCCCATCGAGCCTGCAGCGACACATATCCCACCCGATCCCCGTAACCCCTACACCAACACATATCCCACTCTATCCCCGTAACCCCACGTATTTAATCCCCCTAACACTAAGGGTCAATTTATCATAGCCAATCAACCTAACCCGCACATCTTTGGACTGTGGGAGGAAACCGGAGCACCCGGGAGGAAACCCACGCAAACACGGGGAGAATGTGCAAACTCCACACAGACAGTCACCCGAGGCCAGATTCGAACCCGGGTCCCTGGCGCTGTGAGGCAACAGTGCTAACCACTATGCCACCGTGCTGCCCGGAGAATATCTATTGAACTGACCATCGAGTGACCTCTCCTGGAGAATATCTATTGAACTGACCATCGAGGTTTAATCTTAACGTACAGGAATTATTGACTTTACGTGGAAGCCCTGCATTATACAAGCTGTCATTTATACAGTGCCTTTAACGTGGAAAATGGCCAAAGTTATTTAGAGGGGGAGGGGAGGAGAAAAAAACAAAACAGATAAAAGGGATCAAAGAACAAATGCCAAGCCATGGAGGAGAGTTAGGGGATCGTAACTGAAAGCTTGCTCACAAAGGTCGGTTTTCAGAAGGTTTTTTAATGAAGTGAAGTGGAAAGGCAAAGGAGCACTCCATTTCAAAGCTTCTTCAAATCAGAACAATGAGTAACAGATTAGAAAGACAGCACATAAGCAAGTTTTAGAATTAAGTACCAAATAAAATCTTATTTACCTTGAAATTTAATTCAAGATATCAAATTTAGTTTTTCCAAATTAAAATACGGCACACTGACAAATATTATTAATTCTGACCAATTTTTAAGGGCTTTCAAAAAAATATTTGCATAACCTTTCTCCCTTCAACAAGATTCTCACTTATGGTTCTGCATATTAATGCGATTTGGGGTGTTCTCAAATGTTCACTGAGTAATCAAATGTGTAGTGTTGAAAGGGAGAACAGTACTGGAGGTTGGGGATGAATGTACATCCCACAAAGCATTCGACAAGATGCAATAAAAACAAAATGCTGGAAATACTCGACAGGTCAGGCAGCATCTGTGGAGAGAGAAAGAGTGTTAACGTTTCAGGTCGATGACCTTTCGTCAGAACCTGAAACGTTAACTCTGTTTCTCTCTCCACTGACCATCGAGTGACCTCAGATTTCCAGCAGCCGCAGTATTTTGCTTCGTTCTACAAGATGCAATCTGGCTTTTAATATCAACCTCATGGAGCCATGGCATTTCAGGCGGGATCATCACCAGAGAACAGCTCAGCTTAAGCCCACCACCGATTCAGACAATGGCCCAGAAATTCAAGTCTCCATGGGTGAGTACGCACAGGGTACTCACCCATAAGCCCAATGGAAGTGCCGGTTTTGTGCTTGCACTGCGCATGTGCGGGAAACCGGCACCTCCGTTCCCTTAAAGAAAAGGGTTCAGAGGTCAAACGTGTACGCCGGAGAGGCAGCGCGTGCGCATGGAACTTACGTTTGTTTCCCAGGTTTTTCCGGGAAGGTAAGTCTCCAGGAGTTACACATGTAAAAAGCAGGCGCAAGGCTTGCTTTTTACAAGGTAAGTGGTGAATTAATTAAAATTAAAACATTTTTTCCACAGGTTTATTATTTTTAAATACTTTAAAAGGTAAGTTTATTTTTAGCCCCGTTAGAAAATGTAATTAATTTTTTCAAAAATTTAAATTATTGTTTAAAATAGTTATTTTATGTAATTTAGTTATTTTAAAAATGTGATTTAAAAAATTTTTTATTTGAGGTTTTAGTGATGTTTTGGGGCTTATAGTATTTATAGGTTTGACAGCTCTTCCTGTCAAACTTACGAATGAAGCATTCATTGCTACCATTGGCTCTCCATGGTCCACGTGATCCCAGGGGACGCATCAAACTAACTGCGCCCCTGGGATACGCAAGCACTGCGCGCCGGCAGTTGGGAGAGGCCCAGGATCGGAATCCCACGCGGGCCCACAGCTCAACGGCCGGCGCAGTAGGTAAGTGCAGGTCGGAGGCTTGCACCCGCGGGAAGCACCCGACCCGAATTTCTGGGCCATTGGCTTCACTGAGCAAACTGGGACAGCAATCCTCTTCAGTGCCAGATACTCCTCCAGAGCCAGTGATTCCAAAATTCAAGTTACAAAACTTCTACCAGCTAGTCAGGAAGGAGGATGATAAAATACAACTATTCCCAGTGAATCAATGCAGCCACTCTTTCTTGGGCTGTCATCAACGGAGCATCTCTGAAAATATTGGCCGTGGTAATAATTCAGGAAAGGGATCAACAGAAAATCTTATTCTACAAGGCACAAATCAATTTAAAGACAAAAACTTTGCTGTACAACCAAAAAGAGAGCTTTTAGTCACCTTGCCCCATATCTCCTAGAATTCTCTCCCTTAAATCCCTCTGCCCAGCTAATTCCCTTCTCACCTTCAACAAGTGTCCTATCTCTTTGAATACAGCTTCAGCCACCTCCCTGACTCCCTCAGGTCTGGCTTCACGCTGGCAAACACCTGAAGATGTTCTCGTGTTTAAGGTGTTATATAAATACAAGTCGTTAAAAGTGAAACCCATTTTCCAACAGAAATGATAAAATATGCTGATCTTGCGCAGTTGTGGAATGATTGCCCTGTCTGTACGCGTCATCTTCACTCTTCAGTAGGCAGATCTGTTCGATTTAAACTACACGAGTATGACTGCAGCGGAAAGTGATGGCTACGTGTAAACTGAACTCACCTTGCAGGTATACACTCGGTTATCATACTGGTGTGAGTAGCTGCAGCGACTTGGAGCCTCGTGAGGAATGCCATCCTTCGCATGGTTCATACTGTTCTTACAGCCAACCCTAAATCAGAGCAACATTACAACACATCACCATCGTATATTCTTATGTACCATATCTGCATGCTCAAAATGGCTCCAATTTGTCAGTATAATATTTCAACAACCAGAATGAGGGAAAATGGGCACTATTTTTGAACCAGCAAGTGCTACTTCGTTATAATTTCTATTTTATTTTAAAACTCCACCCCTCCGGGACAGAAGTAAGCAAACGCCTCCCAGTGGAACTCGACTGCCATCTATTTGGAGGTCTGAGACAGCAACCTGGGTTTACCCACCATCCAAGCCTCTCTGCTCTGTCCCAAAACTCAGATCAATCAAGAAGTGAGCACTTGGGGGACTTGACAGAACATATACAATCCAAACTTTCCCTGAGGCTGTGATAAAATTAACATTGGGTGTAAACTAAAGCCTACTGACCAATAGGTCCCTGGTTCAATTCCTGATCCTCTCTGTCTGCTGGGCCACTGAGTTAAGATGGGTAAAAAAAAAAAAAATCAGCTAGGGCTCCCATTCTTGGTTATCTAATAACCATCAAATGGAAAGTGCATGTTAGTGGAGGTCGGATGATGACCAGATTATGCGGTGATGTTCTGCAGTTATTCTCTAGGCTCAGAAACAAAGAATGGACATCTGAGTGAAGTAGCAGCCCACTAGCCAGCCATGTAGCAGTCAGCACGTCTGGGAGAGGCTGGAATAAAACCCAATCAAGTATGATGGTCAAGAAATTAGCACAAGTTCCATGTGTCTATTCAGGTTTCACCCCCATTCTAACACCTTGTCCATGCTGTACATACCCTGGACAAGCAGAAGATGCAAGTGATGTGACAATCTCTCAGTTCTGATGCACTTTGGTTTATTTCTAATTTGAGGTGACTGCCCTCCCAACAGGGCACCAGTGAGAATGGGGGCGCAGCAGTTCACATCAAGCTGTCCTCACTGAAGATCTGGACCTAAGTTCAAAGAAAGGACGCTCCTACTATCGAGGATTTCGGTTATCTCAGTTACATTTGCAATAAACACTTGCTGTTGAAGCTTCTACTGGTTTAATCCTCAACCCAATCAAATTATGAATCTTGCATATAAAAACACATTCTACAAATTAACCATAAATGGTGAATCAATATTTTATTAAATATGAGTATGGCCCAGCACTCAGGATTAATGATCAGCAATATCAGCCCGATTTGATAACTTACTCCTCGAACCAATTCACCCATTTTAAGTAAAGGTTAATTGGACGAGCCTTCTATTGCTGTACACAGCCACAATCCCAGGTTCGCCCTGAGGAGTGTTGCCGAGAACCAGTTCTGCCTCCCCTGCTGAACCGACACTAAAATAACAACCACACAATTGTTTTTAAAAAGTACATAATCACTTACCCACAGCTAAGGCACGTGCAGGAGCAAGTGAAATATTCATCAGGGAAGAAGCAGCTGTGAGCCATTTGGTCATCTGCAATCTCTCCACTGAAACGTTCACTTAAAGCCTAAAGAGAAGATTTTGAAAACATAACATTCCAGCAGGGTTTTCTCCCCTCTAAAAGAGGAATATAAATACACTGGGCCTTGTTACTGCTCATTAACCATGGAAGTCACTTCCACTATTTAATCTATTGTCATATCGGCCCAGAAATTCAGGTCGGGGGCTTCCCGCGGGTCTAAGCCCCCGACCTGCACTTACCTTGCGCGCCGGCTGTTGAGCTGTGGGCCCCCGTGGGATTCCAATCCTGGGCCTCCTCCAACTGCCGGCGCGCAGTGCTTGCGTACCCCAGGGGTGCAATTAGTTCGATGTGTCCCCTGGGATCACGTGGGCCATGGAGAGCCAATCGGAGCAGGGAATGCTTCATTCATAAGTTTGACAGGAAGAGCTGTTAAAACTTAGAAATACTACGGGCCCCAAAACATCACTAAATCTTCAAATACATTTTTTTAAAGTCACATTTTTTAAATAAACTATAAATTACATGAAATAACTATTTTAAACAATAATTTAAATTTTTGAAAAAAATAATTTTATTTTCTAACGGGGCTAAAAATAAACTTACCTTGCTTTAAAGTACTTAAAAATAATAAACCTGTGGAAAAAATGTTTTAATTTTAATTAATTCACCACTTAGCTTGTAAAAAGCAGGCCTTGCGCCTGCTTATTAAATGTGCAAATTCTGGAGACTTACCCTCCCGAGAAAACCTGCAAAAAAAAAACCGAAGTTCGATTCGCATGCGCAGCCTCTCCTGCGCACGCGTTCGAACTCTGAACCCCTTCGTTCAGGGGGAACGGAAGTGCCGGTTTCCCGCGCATGCGCAGTGCATGCAGGAAACTGGCACTTCCATTGGGCCGACAGGTGAGTACCCCGTGCGTACTCACCCGTGGAGACCCGAAGTTCTGTCATTTTGAAAACCTCTATTAGACCCTCTTGTTTTAAACTTCTTTGTTCGAGTAAAAAAAAGGCCAAATTTTTGAGCCTCTCATTCCTGATGGTATTCTATAGAATCTTGAATGTAGCCTTTCCATTGCTCTCCTACATCCTTTATATATAATGGTATATATATATATATATAAACCAATGTCTTGTACAAGGAAAAAACAACAAACTTACATTTATACAATGCCTTTCACTTGCTCAGGATGTTACCAAACACTTCACAAACAAATGGATTCCAGATACAACAACACTTCTTTGCTTTTATATTCAACGCCCTGGTGTATAAAATCCATCTACCTTTGTGAAATCATTTTGTATTTGGGCTCGCACCTTTAAGATATATGCATTGTCTATATGTTCCTCCAGTTGAAAAGTCTGACATTTTTCACTGTTACTGTTCACAAAATCTCCATTACATTTCTCTGCATCAAACTGTATTTGCCATCTATCTGCCCGCTCCATTAACCCATGTCCTTGTGCAATCTTTTGCTTTCTTCCTAATTTTTATTAATGAATTAGCATTTATAAACTGCCTTACCATTTCTCAGAATGTTCCATCACACATCACAACAAATGAATCACTTTCAAAAATTTCAGTCACTGTAGCTGCACAGGGAAACGTGAAACAAATTTGCACTCAAGGTCCCACAAATAAATGGTCAGACAATCCGGTTTTGGTAGCAATAATTGAAGAAGGGTTGTTGGCCAGAACATTCTGGCCTTTATTTTTACAGGGGGGGGGTGGGGAAGAAGGGTGTGTTTGAGCTCAGTAGCAGGCGATGCACCCAGTCAGGTCAGCGACGAGGGAGCCCTGCCAAACTTTACGCAGGGCCTCATTGCACTAAAACTTCCCATAGTCCAGCCCGACACCCGGCCAGATTGGATGAGACCCGTGGGGACAGTCCTCAGCGTTTAGTTTGGGGCCGGGTGGTGTGTGGAAGGTTTTTTTTTCCATTTAGAACATTAAATCATCATCAGCACCCACAGCGCCAGGCAATTGTTGAACACCGGCAATGATGCAGTGAACAGAAGTCTAACGCACTATTTGTTGTAACTACTTGCTCAGCACAACACAAGTCCCAAGGGATTATAGTTCGACGGTCTTTAGAACATTTTGGTTTTAAAAGGATTATGTGAACGTGTACTTTACTGAAAGGTGTAGAGGTGTAACTGCGACCAACCTCTCCTTTTTCAACAAATGTACAGTAAGTTTTTGTAGTGTATTTTTATATCCCAGGGAAGAGCCTCTTCTGGGCCACGGTCCGGCTCCTGACACGTTTGCCTTACGGTGAAGCAATCACTCCTCCCCCGCTCAGGCACTCAGCTGAAATTGCAGATGGGATCCCGATGAGATCACTGGACTCGATCTGCCTGTTCAAAGAAGGACACCGCTGACTTACTGTGGGTGTCCCACTCGACTGTCCCGAAGTGTCAGGTTAGTACGGGAACCCAGACTGTCCCGAAGTGTCAGGTTAGTACGGGGACAGAGACTGTCCCTGTAATGTACATACCTTTAAGGGGGGAACTATGTTTTACAGCTCATGTATACTGCAGTACCGGCAGTGACCACACCTGTATATAACACTGAGTAGTAATCTGTACAGATCAGTTGCAGTATGAGCCACGTTGAGTAAACACCTGTTGTACCGTTCTCCTGTAGTCTGTGTCTTATTGTACACGGGCACAACATTGGCGACAAGGCAAGTTCGAACCTACCTGCAACTCTGCATCACCTCCCGGGGATTCGTTCCTGGAGATCAGTGGGTTGGAGGTCAAGGCCAGAGACTCGGGCGCCGACCACGGGCAACCGCCCAGTCATCCAGCAGAGACTCGAGAATTGCGGGGGAGGCTGTCGAGAGCCAGGCTTGGCTTTCCAGTCGAGGTGGTCCAGCGAAACGGGCTGGCAACAGGTAGTGCGCAGACCCTTCCCAGACAGCGGCGGGCTAGAGCCCGACCGAGCGGCACAGCAAAGGGCCGAGCAGCGTCGAAGGGGGAGAGAGAGAGAGAGAGAGAGAGAGAGAGAGAGAGAGGGCAGAGCGCAGCCAGTGTTCAGGGGCCGAGCAGCGTCGGAGAGAGGGAGAGGGGGACGCACAGAAACCCGCGAGGCGCCGCCATTACCACGAGGACCGCCGAGAGCAGCATTGGCAGCAGCGCAGCAGAAGCGCGCGAAACCTACAGGGCGCCGCCATTGCCACGAGAACCGCTGGGAGCGGCGTTGGCAGCAGCGGGGGAGGAAGGAAAGCGCGGGAGACGCCATTTTAAACCACACCCAAAATGCCGAAGAGTGGCAGTATCACCACATTTGACAATGAAGTCGAAGATTGGACTACATATGTCGAACGAATAGAGGTATACTGCAAGGCAACTGAGGTGTCAGATGACAAGAAAGCGTTGGTATTGTTAAATTTAATGGGTGCAAAGACGTATGGTTTATTACGAAATCTAGTAACCCCAACGAAGCCAATGGAAAAGAGTTTTGAAGACATAGTAACGAAACTACAGGAATATTTAAACCCCACACCGCTGCTGATAGCAGAAAGATTCAAGTTTCACAAACGGAACCAGCATAAGGATGAAAGCAATGCTGATTATTTAACAGAACTGCGCAAACTATCGAAACACTGCCAGTTTGGAGCGGGACTGGCAGATACCTTAAGGGACAAGTTTGTGTGTGGGCTTCAAAGTGAAGGAACCCAGAAGCGGCTTTTATCTAAAAAGGACCTTACGCTGAAAAAGGCTTTCAGCATTGCGGTATCATATGAAGCAGCAGCACGGGGCGCTGCAGAGATACAACAGAGACCGCAAGAATATGGCACAAACGAAATGTCATATGGAACAGAGAAGTGCTATCGCTGCGGCAGAACAACACACGACCAGAATGATTGCTGGTTCAAAGACAAAAAGTGTGCAGACAGTGTGGAAAAGTAGGACACATAGCACGAGTCTGCAGGTCGGGAAAGAAAACCAGCAATAAGAAACCTACCAAAGGAAAGTACAAGAAGGTACATAAGATGACAGAGAATAGTTCAGACGAACAAGAGAGTGATAACGACTCCGAAAGCAGGGAACTGAGTTGTCTGAAACTACATAATGTGATCACAACGGAAGATCACCGAACCATTTGGGTCACTCTCAAGATAGCAGGAGTCCAGGTAAAGATGGAATTGGGCACAGGATCAGCCCTAACAGTCATAAGCCGACGGGACTACGAGCGGCTATTCTCATACATACCCTTGAGAGACACAAAAATTATTTTGAAGACGTACACGGGGCAAAAAGTCTACCCCAAAGGAAAAATAAGGGTGACCGTTATACATAACGGTAAGGAAACACCAAAACTTGACCTGTATGTATTGCAAGATGGAGGACCACCGTTACTGGGACGTGAATGGATCCGGAAAATACAACTGGATTGGCATTCCATACAGGCACTGACTGTGGCTGACAAAAAGGAGGACGATGTCACACCTGGGCGACTGTCAAAGATCCTAACTGACGTGAAAGAAGTGTTCCAGCAAGGACTCGGAACACTAAAAGGCACGACAGCGATGATTAAAACTGAAGAAAACGCAAGCCCAAAATTTTTTTTAAGGCCAGACCGGTACCTTATGCGATCCGCCCAGCCGTCGAAGCAGAGCTGGAGAGTCTGGAATGTTCAGGTGTACTGTCGAAGGTAAACTGGAGCGAGTGGGCTACACCCATCGTCCCTGTGATGAAAAAGTCGTTGAGCAGCATGCCTGGGGAACCAAGGAAGGTTCGCATCTGTGGGGACTTTAAGGTAACAGTGAACCCGGTCCTTCACACCGTACAATATCCACTTCCGCGGATTGAAGATATTTTCACCTCACTATCTGGAGGGAAACGCTTCACTAAGATTGATCTGGCCCAGGCGTATCTGCAAATGGAGGTAGAAGAAGCATCAAAAAAATACCTCACAATCAACACCCATAAAGGTCTCTACCAATACAACCGGCTGGTATTCGGGGTAGCATCAGCTCCGGCTATTTGGCAGAGGGCAATGGAACAAGTCCTGCAAGGGATCCCAGGGACCCAGTGTTATTTGGACGACATCCTGGTCACGGGCGAAAATGACAGTGATCACCTTGCCAACCTGGAGCAGGTGCTCACTAGATTGCAGGAATATGGGCTCCGAGCTAACCGCCCCAAATGCGAGTTTTTTAGAAAACAGATCTCGTATTGCGGCCACGTTATCGATAAAGAGGGGTTACATAAGTCCCCAGAGAAGATTGAGGCAGTAGTCAAGGCTCCAGCACCGGAAAATGTGTCACAACTGAGGTCGTTCCTCGGGCTGGTAAACTACTACCATAAGTTCTTGCCAAATTTGTCTACAATACTACACCCACTGAACACCCTACTGCAAACTGGGGTGCCATGGAAGTGGAGTGACGAATGTAGACGAGCTTTCCAGAAGAGCAAAACACTAATCACATCGAAAGAGGTATTGGCCCATTACAACCCGGCATTACCAATTCAGTTGGCATGTGATGCGTCACCCTACGGCATTGGAGCGGTGCTGTCGCACAAATTCTCGGACAGCTCAGAGGCCAATAGCCTTTGCGTCACGATCACTAACCTCAGCCGAGCGTAACTACGCCCAGATTGACAGGGAGGCCCTCAGCCTAGTGTGGGGAGTGAAAAAGTTCAATCACTATCTGCACAGGCAGAAATTCACCTTGCTGACTGATCACCAGCCTCTTGTCTCCATTTTTAATCCGAAGGAGGGCATTCCGGTGATGACTGCGCAACGACTACAAAGATGGTCACTTTTTCTAGGGGCGCACCACTATGAGATTGAATATAAGGGCACGAAACAGCATGGAAATGCTGATGGGCTATCACGCCTGCCACTGCCTACTGCGGAGGAAGCACCAGCAGTGGATCCTGTCGAAATATTCCATTCGACTATAGTTGAATACCTGCCGGTAACTAACGCTTGTATCGAAAAGGAAACCCGAAATGACCCGACACTGTCTCGGGTATATGATTTGACGGTGAAGGGATGGCCAGCACATGGCGACTCACTGTTGCCAGCATTCTCGACAAGGAGAGAACAGCTGTCAGTGTGCCGGGGGACCTTGATGTGTGGATCCCGAGTGGTAATTCCACCCAAGTTAAGGGATAGAGTGCTCAATGAGCTTCACGAGGGTCATCTGGGAGGGGTAAAAATGAAAAGCCTAGCCAGGGCTTATGTGTGGTGGCCGGGAATCGATAAACAAATCGAGGACCTGACCAAGAGCTGCTCAGGATGCCAGAAAGTCCAAAATGCACCACCACAGGCCCCTCTACACCCATGGGAGTGGCCCTCATCTCCATGGCAACGGGTGCATATTGATTTTGCTGATCCATTCATGGACTCAATGTTTTTAATAGCCGTGGATGCGCACTCGAAATGGCCTGAGGTCATCAAAATGTCCTCCACCACCACGGAGAAAACTATTGCAGTCCTACGGACCATTTTTGCCAGGAATGGCTTGCCAGAACAGATTTGCTCCGACAACGGACCACAGTTTGTGTCCGAAGAGTTCCGGAGGTTCTTGAAAAAGAATGGGGTAAGGCATTATACATCCGCCCCGTATCATCCAGCCACAAATGGATTGGCTGAGAGGTTCGTACAAACCTTTAAGAAGGCAATAAAGGCTATGTACAATGACAACATTCCGCTGCAGCATAAGGTGGACAATTTCCTGTTCGCCTACCGGAATGCGACACATGCAGTCACCAACCAGGCCCCAGCCATGATGTTCTTTAACCGAAGGTTAAGATCTCGCCTGGATTTGCTCAGACCAAACATACGAAGAGATGTTGAGAGTAAGCAATTCCAGCACATCCATGAGAAGCCAACAAGGAGCTTCAATGTAGGGCAACCAGTCTTGGCCCGCGACTACCGAACAGAAAAATGGCAGCCAGGAACGATATGCACACGGCAGGGCCCACTAATGTACACAGTGGACGTTGGGGAGAGCATCGTGAGATGCCATGCTGACCAGATCCTAGAGTCACAGGAACAAGTCAACCCCATGCCTCGCCCATACGTACCTGGTGATGAACCCGACGTACAGGTTGCATCTACCCCAGAAACAGTAGCATCGGAAACTGATGAACCAACCGACGACAGGGGGCCAGAATCGCCTCCGCACCAAGAGCAAGACACTCGGGAAAGGCGCTATCCAGAAAGGATCAGGAAGCCTCCCCAAAGACTGAATTTATAAATAGACTATTTTCAGCTAATGTTGCATGTTAATAGTGTTAATTGTAATTAATTTGATATTTAATTGTTAAATGAGTGTCATGGTACTGTTAATCTAAAAGGGGAGGAATTGCAATGTATGTACCTTTAAGGGGGGAACTATCTTTTACAGCTCATGTATACTGCAGTACCGGCAGTGACCACACCTGTATATAGCACTGAGTAGTAATCTGTACAGATCAGTTCCAGTGAGAGCCATGTTTCGTAAACACCTGTTGTACCGTTCTCCTGCAGTCTGTGTCTTATTATACACGGACACAACAGTCCCAAAGTGTCAGGTTAGTACGGGGACCCAGACTGTCCCGAAGTGTCAGGTTAGTACGGGGACCCAGACTGTCCCGAAGTGTCAGGTTAGTACGGGGACCCAGACTGTCCCGAAGTGTCAGGTTAGTACGGGGACCCAGACTGTCCCGAAGTGTCAGGTTAGTACGGGGACCCAGACTGTCCCGAAGTGTCAGGTTAGTACGGGGACCCAGACTGTCCCGAAGTGTCATAGATACATAGATACATAGAAGATAGGAGCAGGAGTAGGCCATTCGGCCCTTCGTGCCTGCTCCGCCATTCGATGAGATCATGGCTGATCCTTTAATTCAGTATCCCGTCCCCGCCTTCTCTCCGTAACCCTTAACCCCTTTTGCCCGTAGAAATATATCTAATTCCCTCTTAAATATATTTAATGAGCTGGCGTACACTGCCCTCTGTGGCAATGAGTTCCACAGGTTCACCACTCTCTGAGTGAAGAAATTCCCCCTCATCTCTGTCCTAAATGGTTTAGCCCTTATCCTTAAATTATGTCCTCTAGTTCTGTTCTCACCCGCCAAGGGAAACATTCCTTCTGCATCCAGTCTGTCTAGACCTGTCAGAATTTTATACACTTCTATGAGGTCCCCTCTCAATCTTCTAAACTCCAGTGTGTACATCCCTAAACTACATAGTCTCTCCTCATAGGTCATTCCCGCCATTCCTGGTATCAGCCTGGTGAATCGCCGCTGCACCCCCTCCATGGCAAGAACATCCTTCCTCAGATGAGGCGACCAAAACTGTACACAGTACTCGAGGTGTGGTCTCACCAGTGCCCTGTACAGCTGCAGCAAGGTATCCCTGTTCCTGTATTCTAACCCTTTTGCTATGAAGGCCAGCATACCGTTTGCCTTCTTGACCGCCTGTTGCACCTGCATGCTCGCCTTCAGTGACTGGTGTACAAGAACACCCAGGTCTCTCTGTACTTCCCCCTCTCCCAATCTATTGCCATTTAAATAATAATTTGCCCTCCCGTTCCTGCACCCAAGGTGGATAACTTCGCACTTGTCCACATTATAGTGCATCTGCCATTTATCCGCCCAATCGCCCAGTCTGTCCAAATCGCTCTGGAGCTTCCTGGTCTCTTCCTCTGAGCCCACCCCCCCTCCTAGTTTAGTGTCGTCTGCAAATTTGGAAATGCTGCATCCGACTCCCTGATCCAGGTCATTAATGTAAATTGTGAACAGCTGGGGGCCCAGGACAGATCCCTGTGGTACCCCACTTGTTACTGCCTGCCATTCAGAAAATGAGCCGTTTATTCCAACTCTCTGTTTTCTATCTGACAGCCAGTTCCCTATCCACGCCAAAACTTTCCCCTTTATCCCATGAGCCTCAATTTTCCATGCTAATCTTTTATGTGGGACCTTATCGAAGGCCTTTTGGAAGTCCAGGTACACCACATCTACTGGCTCTCCCCCATCTATTCTACCAGTTACTCCCTCAAAAAATTCCAATAGATTAGTCAAGCACGATTTACCCTTTGTAAATCCATGTTGACTCTGTCCTATCCTGTCCCCATTTGCTAAGTGCTCCGCTATTTCATCCTTAATGATGGACTCCAGCATTTTGCCCACAACTGATGTAAGGCTTACAGGTCTGTAATTACCTGCTTTTTCCCTACCCCCCTTTTTGAATAGTGGGGTAACGTTAGCTACCCTCCAATCCATCGGCACTGTTCCCGAGTCTAATGAATTCTGAAAAATCATCCTTAGTGCATCCGCTATCTCTAGGGCCACCTCCTTCAGTACCCTAGGATGCATGTTATCAGGCCCTGGGGATTTGTCCACCTTCAATCCCTTTAGCTTCCTTAACACCATATCCTTAGAGATATTGATTTGCGTCAGTTCCTCCTTTGCCAATGTCCCTATTTTTCCCGATATCCCAGGGAGGTTTTTTGTGTCTTCCTTCGTAAAGACTGACCCAAAGTATGCATTTAGTTGATCTGCCATTTCCTTATTTCCCATTATATATTCCCCCGTATCTGACTGCAATGGACCAACTTTGGTTTTCACCAGTCTTTTCCTTTTGATATACTTATAAAAGCTTTTGGAGTTAGTTTTTATATTTTCCGCCAGCTTGTTTTCGTAAGCTATTTTGCCCCTCTTGATTATGCCCTTTGCCCTCCTTTGCTCTATCTTAAACTGTTCCCAATCTTCCGCTCTGGCGCTTTTTTTGGCTATTTTATACGCCCTATCTTTGGATTTTATGCTGTCTCTAATTTCCCCTGTTATCCACGGTTGAGTCACCTTTTTAGATTTCCTTTTATGCCAGATTGGTATAAACAATTTTTGCAATTTTGTCATTCTATCTTTAAATGTTTGCCATTGTTTATCTACCTCCAGTCCTCCCAGGAACGTTGTCCAATCAGACCTACTCAGTTCCCGTCTCATGGCATCATAATTCCCCTTGTTTAAATTCAGGACCTTAGTCTCTGAGTCAATTTCTTCGCTCTCCATTTCGAGTGAGAAATCGATCATGTTATGATCGCTCTGACCCAAGGGTCCCCGTACAACAAGATTACTGATTAGTCCCTTCTCATTGCACAGTACCCAGTCCAATATAGCCTGTTCCCGAGTTGATCCCTCGACATATTGATCCAGATAACCATCCCTCAAACACTCAAGGAATTCCTCCTCCTCATTATTTTTTACTGATTAGGCTAGTCCAATCTATATGTAAGTTAAAGTCACCTATGATGACAGCTGTGCTCTTATTGCACGCTTCTCTAATTTCCCTCGTGATGCCCTCCCTAACCTCTATTTTACTATTTGGAGGCCTATATACCACTCCTATTAATGTTTTTCGCCCCTCGCTATTTCTTAGCTCCACCCATATAGATTCTGTATTAACTGAGTTAATATCCTTCCTTTCAATTGCATTTATCCCCTCTTTTACTAGCAATGCTACCCCTCCTCCCTTTCTTTTTTGTCGATCCTTCCTAAATACTGAATACCCCTGTATGTTAAGCTCCCAGCCCTGCTCACCCTGCAACCATGTTTCCGTAATCCCAATTAGGTCATAATTATTAACCTCTATTTCCACAGCTAATTCATCTACCTTGTTCCTGATGCTTCTCGCATTAAGGTATAAAACCCTCAGGCTTTTTTTATGCTCACATTTTTTATGAATTAGTTTGGCCCTTTGTTTTTTGTTCCTCACCCTTTTATCATTTATTTCTGTCTGCCTTTCACTTTCCTCTATTTCACTACATAGGTTTCTAGCCCCCTGCCATACTAGTTTAAATGCTCCCGAACTGCTTTATCAAAAATTACCCCGAGAACATCAGTTCCATCTCTGCACAGGTGTAGACCGTCCCTTTTGTATAGGTCACACCTACCACAAAACTGGTTCCAATGCCTCAAAAATTTAAAACCCTCCCTCTTACACCACTGCTCAAGCCACGTATTTAGCCTAACTATCCTGTTCTCTGTACTCTTACTAGCACGTGGCACTGGTAGTAATCCAGAGATTACTACCTTCGAGGTCCTACTTTTTAGCTTGGCTCCTAACTCCCGAAATTCTACTTGTAGGACCTCTTCCCTTTTTTTAGCTACGTCGTTGGTACCAACATGTATCACGACAACTGGCTGTTCCCCCTCCCCCTCCAGAATGTTCTGCACCCGCGCCGAGACATCCTTGACCCTTGCACCAGGGAGGCAACATACCATCCTGGAGTCTCGGTCGCGACCACAGAAACCCCTATCTATTCCCCTTACAATCGAATCCCCTATTACTATAGCCCTGCCACTCTTTTTCCCTCCCTTCTTTGCAACAGAGCCAGTCATGGTGCCATGAGCCTGGCTGCTGGTGCCTTCCCCCGATGTGTCACCCCCCCCGACAACAGTACCTAAGGCGGTGAACCTGTTGCTAAGGGAGACAACCCCAGGGGATTTCTGCACTACCTTCCTGCCCTTGCTCTGCCTTTTGGTCACCCATGTACTGTCTACGCTGGCCTTAACCTGCGGTGTGACCAACTCACTAAAATGTGCTATCCACACCCCTCTCAGAATCGTGGATGCTCCAAAGTGAGTCCATCTGCAGCTCAAGGGCCGTCATGCGGTCCCACATGAGCTGCAGCTGGACACACTTCCTGCACACATAGTCGTCAGGTTAGTACAGGGACAGAGACTGTCCCGAAGTGTCAGGTTAGTGCGGGGACCCAGACTGTCCCGAAGTGTCAGGTTAGTACGGGGACCCAGACTGTCCCGAAGTGTCAGGTTAGTACGGGGACCCAGACTGTCCCGAAGTGTCAGGTTAGTACGGGGACCCAGACTGTCCCGAAGTGTCAGGTTAGTACGGGGACCCAGACTGTCCCAAAGTGTCAGGTTAGTACAGGGACAGAGACTGTCCCGAAGTGTCAGGTTAGTGCGGGGACCCAGACTGTCCCGAAGTGTCAGGTTAGTACGGGGACCCAGACTGTCCCGAAGTGTCAGGTTAGTATGGGGACCCAGACTGTCCCGAAGTGTCAGGTTAGTACGGGGACCCAGACTGTCCCGAAGTGTCAGGTTAGTACGGGGACCCAGACTGTCCCGAAGTGTCAGGTTAGTACGGGGACCCAGACTGTCCCGAAGTGTCAGGTTAGTACAGGGACAGAGACTGTCCCGAAGTGTCAGGTTAGTGCGGGGACCCAGACTGTCCCGAAGTGTCAGGTTAGTACGGGGACCCAGACTGTCCCGAAGTGTCAGGTTAGTACGGGGACCCAGACTGTCCCGAAGTGTCAGGTTAGTACGGGGACCCAGACTGTCCCAAAGTGTCAGGTTAGTACAGGGACAGAGACTGTCCCGAAGTGTCAGGTTAGTGCGGGGACCCAGACTGTCCCGAAGTGTCAGGTTAGTACGGGGACCCAGACTGTCCCAAAGTGTCAGGTTAGTACAGGGACAGAGACTGTCCCGAAGTGTCAGGTTAGTGCGGGGACCCAGACTGTCCCGAAGTGTCAGGTTAGTACGGGGACCCAGACTGTCCCGAAGTGTCAGGTTAGTACGGGGACCCAGACTGTCCCGAAGTGTCAGGTTAGTACGGGGACCCAGACTGTCCCGAAGTGTCAGGTTAGTACGGGGACCCAGACTGTCCCAAAGTGTCAGGTTAGTACAGGGACAGAGACTGTCCCGAAGTGTCAGGTTAGTGCGGGGACCCAGACTGTCCCGAAGTGTCAGGTTAGTACGGGGACCCAGACTGTCCCGAAGTGTCAGGTTAGTATGGGGACCCAGACTGTCCCGAAGTGTCAGGTTAGTACGGGGACCCAGACTGTCCCGAAGTGTCAGGTTAGTACGGGGACCCAGACTGTCCCGAAGTGTCAGGTTAGTACGGGGACCCAGACTGTCCCGAAGTGTCAGGTTAGTACAGGGACAGAGACTGTCCCGAAGTGTCAGGTTAGTGCGGGGACCCAGACTGTCCCGAAGTGTCAGGTTAGTACGGGGACCCAGACTGTCCCGAAGTGTCAGGTTAGTACGGGGACCCAGACTGTCCCGAAGTGTCAGGTTAGTACGGGGACCCAGACTGTCCCAAAGTGTCAGGTTAGTACAGGGACAGAGACTGTCCCGAAGTGTCAGGTTAGTGCGGGGACCCAGACTGTCCCGAAGTGTCAGGTTAGTACGGGGACCCAGACTGTCCCAAAGTGTCAGGTTAGTACAGGGACAGAGACTGTCCCGAAGTGTCAGGTTAGTGCGGGGACCCAGACTGTCCCGAAGTGTCAGGTTAGTACGGGGACCCAGACTGTCCCAAAGTGTCAGGTTAGTACAGGGACAGAGACTGTCCCGAAGTGTCAGGTTAGTGCGGGGACCCAGACTGTCCCGAAGTGTCAGGTTAGTACGGGGACCCAGACTGTCCCAAAGTGTCAGGTTAGTACAGGGACAGAGACTGTCCCGAAGTGTCAGGTTAGTGCGGGGACCCAGACTGTCCCGAAGTGTCAGGTTAGTACGGGGACCCAGACTGTCCCGAAGTGTCAGGTTAGTACGGGGACCCAGACTGTCCCGAAGTGTCAGGTTAGTACGGGGACCCAGACTGTCCCGAAGTGTCAGGTTAGTACGGGGACCCAGACTGTCCCAAAGTGTCAGGTTAGTACAGGGACAGGGACTGTCCCGAAGTGTCAGGTTAGTGCGGGGACCCAGACTGTCCCGAAGTGTCAGGTTAGTACGGGGACCCAGACTGTCCCGAAGTGTCAGGTTAGTACGGGGACCCAGACTGTCCCGAAGTGTCAGGTTAGTACGGGGACCCAGACTGTCCCGAAGTGTCAGGTTAGTACGGGGACCCAGACTGTCCCAAAGTGTCAGGTTAGTACAGGGACAGAGACTGTCCCGAAGTGTCAGGTTAGTGCGGGGACCCAGACTGTCCCGAAGTGTCAGGTTAGTACGGGGACCCAGACTGTCCCGAAGTGTCAGGTTAGTACAGGGACCCAGACTGTCCCGAAGTGTCAGGTTAGTACAGGGACCCAGACTGTCCCGAAGTGTCAGGTTAGTACGGGGACCCAGACTGTCCCGAAGTGTCAGGTTAGTACGGGGACCCAGACTGTCCCGAAGTGTCAGGTTAGTACGGGGACCCAGACTGTCCCAAAGTGTCAGGTTTTGAACCTCACGGTGGGATTTGAGCCTGTAACCTGCTCACTCAGAGGAAAGAGGGCTTCCATCTAAGCCCAGCTGAACTTCCACCAATTAGCAGCAAATTGAACTAACATTCTTCCTGTGCCACTGTCCAAAACATTTATATATAAACCAGGTACGATAGCATCGTGGTTGTATTACTGGACTAGTAATCCAGACTCTGGCGTGATGGGCTGCTTTTCTTGCATCTCAAGCTCCTTTTGTCCCACACTCCATCTGAACTTGTTAATGAAGAGGTTGTGAGGATTAGAAATGCAGAGACTCCACTTCTCCAAGTAAAATTAACTCCCAAGAGACACCCACTGATCTTACGTCACCAGCTTGACTAACTTTGATGGCAGGTGCTACTGAGCCACCCAAATTGAAAAGGATTTTTATGGTTCAGTGTCAGCCGTGGCTCAGTGGGAGCACTGTCGCCCTTGAGTCAGATGGTTGTGGGTTCAAGTCCCACTCCAGAGACTTGAGCAGAAAAATCCAGGCCGACACTGCAGTGCAGTGCTGAGGTAGTGCCACCTTTCAGATGAGACATTAGTGCCGTGGGATCTTTTATGTACACCTATCTCGAAGAAGAGCAGGGGAGTTCTCCCCGGTGTCCTGGCCAATAATTATCCCTCAATCAGCATCACTAAAACAGATTATCTGGTTGTTGCTGTTTGTGAGAGCTTACTGTGCACAAATTGGCTGCCTTGTTTCCTACATTACAACAGTGACTACACTTCAGAAAGTACTTCATTGGCTGTCAAGTGCTTTGGGACATCCTGTGGTCGTGAAAGCCACTTAAGAAATGCAAGTCTTTCTTTTTGTTTGCAACAACATTTTATGCAATGTCTTACTTTCAAAGCCTTGAAAATGATTGCTGGCGGTCTGGGAGAGCGAGTCGTGTTGTTGTTCAACTGCTGTTCGACAGTCCGCAATAGTCCAGAAAAGTCAGTTGGAGGATTATATGTTCTGGTTCCTCGGTATTGGATGGAACAGAAGGCTTCCGGGAAGCGGCCAAGCTTGCGAAATCGCTCCTGTAGCAGTTTTTCTGGCATCTCGGAAGGTCTATCTGCGGTAACATTGAGTACTTTAATGTAAGGCAACAACCCTCGAATGCATTTACCTCCTTCCAATTCAACTAATGGTACAATAGTCAGGAAATGATCCTCAAAGTGCAATCCCATTGCACCAACAGCTAGTTATGGTGAGATGGCAGATCGGGGGAATTGAGATCGGAGGCAGGTCAGATGGCTTTTTTTGTTCCTAACTATTCCTCAGTCCCGAAACCTCAAGAACTAGAGACAATGACGTGAGACAGTGCGCGGTCTACTTTTCCCAAAGAACTAAATCCCACGGTTCAAATGTTGTGTAAAGCAGTGCAGTTCCACTGTGGCCTTCACTACTCTATAGTGCTTCCCCATTCTGCTCCTAAGTGGCCTAGCTCGAATTTTAAGATTACACCCTCTTGTTTTGGACTCGCCCTCCAGATGAAATAATTGCTCTGTATCTACCCTATGAAATCCCTTCATAAACATCCTGTTCAGATCACCCCTCAACCTTCTAAACTCAAGGGAATATAAACTAAGTTTACACAACCTGCCCTCATAATTTAATCTTTTAAGAACATAGGAACAGGTGGAGGCCATTCAGCCCCTCGAGCCTGCTCCGCCACTCAATAAGATCATGGCTGATCTCAGCCTAACTCCATATACCTGCCTTTGCCCATATCCCTCAATACCCTTGGTTAACAGAAAGCTATCAATCTCAGATTTAAAATTAACAATTGACCCAGCATCATTCCAGTAAGACAAAAGCAAAATACTGCAGATGCTGGAAATCTGAAATAAAAGCAGAAAATGCTGGAAATACTCAGCAGGTCAGGCATCATCCGTGGAGAAACAGAGTTAACATTTCGGGTCGATGACCCTTTGTCAGAACTGGAATAAGTTAGAGATGTAACAGGTTTTAAGCAAGTGCAGGAGCAGGGAAATAGGAAAGAACAAAAGGAAAGATTCTGGTAAACCTAAGTTACACTAAGCACGGTGGCATAGTGGTTAGCACTGTTGCCTCACAGCGCCAGGGACCCGGGTTCAAATCCGGCCTCGGGTGACTGTCTGTGTGGAGTTTGCACATTCTCCCCGTGTTTGTGTGGGTTTTCTCCGGGTGCTCCGGTTTCCTCCCACAGTCCAAAGATGTGCGGGGTTAGGTTGATTGGCTATGATAAAAATTGACCCTTAGTGTTAGGGGGATTAAATACGTGGGGTTACGGGGATAGGGTGGGATATGTGTTGGTGTAGGGGTTACGGGGATCGGGTGGGATATGTGTCGGTGCAGGCTCGATGGGCCGAAATGGCCTCTATCTGTACTGTGAGGTTTCTGTGATTTCCCTCCAAGGCCAATATATCCTTCCTCAAGTGTGGTGCCCAGAACTGCTCAAAGTGCTCCAGGAGTGGTCTAACCAGGGCTTTGTACAGCTGCAGCATAACTTCTGCCCCTTTGTACTCTAGTCCTCGAGATATAAAGGCCAGCATTCCATTAGCCTTTTTGATTATTTTCTGTACCTGTCCATGACATGTTAATGTTCTATGTAAATGGTCTCTTTGGACCGCCAGTGTTTCTCACTTTTCACCATTTAGAAAGTACTCTGATCTATCCTTTTTTGGTCCAAAGTGGATGGCCTCACACTTGCCTATATTGAAATCCATTTGCCAGTTTTGCCTATTCACTTAATCTATCGCTATCTCTTTGTAATGTTATGCTTCCATCTACACTGCAATGCCGCCTATCTTTGTATCATCGGCAAACTTGGATATGTGCCTCTTTATCTCGACACCTAGTCGTTAATAAATGTGAATAGTTGAGGCCCCAACACAGATCCCTGTGGGCCACCACTAGTCACATCCTGCCAATTACAGTACCTGCACATTGTCTCCTACCGCTCAGCCAATTTCCTACCCAGGTCAATAATTTGATTTCAATTCCATGAGCATCAGCCTTAGTTCACAGTCTCTTACGAGGGACTTTATCAAATGCTTTCTGGAAGTCCATATAAATAACATCCATAGACATTCCCCTGTCCACTACTTTATTAACCTCTTCAAAAAATTCAATCAGGTTCATCAGGCATGAGCTAACTTTCACAAATCCATGCTGGCTCTCTGTGATCAACTGAACATTTTCAAGGTGTTCAGTCACCCTATCCTTAATTAGTCTCTAGCAATTTCCCAACAGATGTTAGACTAACTGGTCTATAATTCCCTGGTTTCCCTCTCTCGCCATTCTTAAATAGAGTGACATCTGCAATTTTCCAATCTAAAGGAATGGTTCCTGAATTGAGAGAAGGTTGAAAGATCATATTTAGGGCATCTGCAATGTTCTCACCTACTTCCTTTAAAACTCTGGGATGTAAACCATCTGATCCCGGGGATTTGTCACTCTTAGTTCCATTATTTTTTTCATTACTGTTAATTTGCTTACATTAATTTTGTTGAGTCCCTGTCCCTGCTTCAGTATGTTTCCTTGGGATGTACGACATGCTAGCCTCTGCCTCTACTGGAAGTACTGACACAAGGTAATTATTCAACAAGTCTGCCATTTCCTTATTTCCATTTACAGGAAACTTTCTGGTATCCGGCACTGACGGGACCGAGTTGGTGCCGTCCCATCAAAACTGCCGTATAAACCAGCGCTAATGTTAAAACATATACGGAGCTTCTCAGCTCCGTATGAAACAACAAACCCTGTTGCTTAGCAACAGCTTCAAAACAGTCGGCCACAGCTTAAAAGCGTCTCTGTAGCTAAGCAACAGCTTCAGCTAGACGCTTGGGAGCCATGACTGGAAAAAAAAAAGCAACGAGAAGTAAAAAAACTTATAGGAAACGGCTCCTGAATTTTGCCGGTAGATAGAGCTTTCCGGACATTTAACCTCCAGTTAAACGAAAGTTTCCTGTATAATATCACCAGTCAGTTTTTAAGGGGCCCACATTGCTCTTAACCACCACCTTTTTCCTAATATAATTGTAAAAGTTTGTGGTGTTGATTTTGATATCCCTTGCAAGTTTCTTTTCATACTCCCTTTTTGTAGCTCTTAGTTTTGTCACACTTTGCTGTTCCTTGTATCTCTCCCATTCACCATAAGTCCTGGTATCATTCTGGTGAATCTGTGCTGTACCTTTTCCAAGACCAATATATCCTTCCTGAGGTTCAGTGCCTAAAGCTGAACGCAGTATACCAGATGTTGTCTGACTAAGGCTCTGTATAACTGAAGTCTCCCTTCCTCGTTTTTGAATTCCAACCCCCGAGAGATAAGGGCCAACATTCATTTAGCCTTTTTGATTACTTTTTGTACCTGTGCACTGGCTTTTAGTAATGTGTAAATGGACAGCTAATTTCCTTTGTTCCTCTACAGCTCCTAGTCTCTCAACATTAAGAAAATATTCCGATTTGTCTTTCTCAGATCCAAAATGGATGACCTCAAACTTCCCCACATTGAATTCCATCTGCCATAGTTTTTCCCCACTCACTTAGTCTATGTCCCTTCCTGCTCCCATCTACACAATTTACTGTGCCTCTTAACTTAGTGTCATCATTAGTGTACAAAACGCCGGTATCCTGACTAACTTACACATCAGACAACCAGGCTCCATTTTAAACTTTAGTCAGGAGAGAGCGCTTCTATTTTAACTTGTTATTTTAGAAGTGTACGACATAAAATAAAGAAATCTTCCTATTGTCACAAAGTTGTGGGTTGAAGCCTCACCCTAGGACTCGAGCACACAGTCTAGGCCAGCACTCTGGTGCACCACTGAAGGAGTGTTCTATTGGTGGAGGTTCTATCTTTCAGATGTGATGTTAAACCAAGGTTGCTACTACCTGCTCAGATGGGCATAAAAAGGCAGTATTTAGGGAAGAACAGGGAAACTAGGTGGGATTGTGAGTAGTGAGGAGGATGCAAAGAGGCTTCAAGGCGATTTAGACAAGTTGAGTGAGTGGGCAAATACATGGCAAATGCAGTATAACGTGGATAAACAGAAAGGCAGAGTATTATTTAAATGGTGATAAATTGGGAAATGTTGATGTACAAAGGGACCTGGGTGTCCTTGTACACCAGTCACTGAAAGCAAACATGCAGGTGCAGCAAGCAGTAGGAAGGCAAATGGTAGGTTGGCCTTCATTGCAAGAGGATTTGAGTGCAGGAGCAATGATGTCTTACTACAGTTATACAGGGCCTTGGTGAGACCACATCTGGAGTAGTGTGTGCAGTTTTGGTCTCCTTACCTAAGAAAGGATATACTTGCCACAGAGGGAGTGCAGCGAAGGTTCACCAGACTGATTCCTGGGATGGCAGGACTGTCATATGAGGAGATATTGGGTCAACTAGGCCTGTATTCACTAGAGTTTAGAAGAATGAGAGGGGATCTCATTGAAATGTATAAAATTCTGACAGGGCTAGACCGACTGGATGCAGGGAGGATGTTTCCCCTGGCTGAGGGCTCCAGAATGAGGGGTCACAGTCTCAGGATACAGGGTAGGACATTTAAGACTGAGATGAGGAGAAATTTCTTCACTCAGAGGGTGGTGAACCTGTGGAATTCTCTAGCACAGAGGCTGTGGAGGCCAAGTCACTGAATATATTTAAGAAGGAGATAGATAGATTTCTAGACACAAAAGGCATCAAGGGGTATGGGGAGAGAGCGGGAATATGGTATTGAGATAGAGGATCAGCCATGATCATACTGAATGGCGGAGCAGGCTCGAAGGGCCGAATGGCCTACTCCTGCTCCTAGTTTTCTATGTTTCTCTATGTTCTGTTAAGGTCCTGGCCAGCATTTCTTCCTGAAGCAACACAAACAACAACAGGTTACCTGGTCATTCGTTCATGTGCTGTTTGTGGGACCTTGCTGTGTGCAAATTAACTTCTGCACTTGCCTACATAGCAACAGTGGAGGCAGCTCAAAAGTAACCATTGGTTGTAAATGTTGGGATGTCCTGATGATGTGGTGATGTTCTGTTTAGAAAGAATTTCCATTTAGAACAGTAAAAGTACTTCAAAGCATTAATTTGGAGGTGAAGTGCTTTGAGATGTCTGAAAAACATGACAAGGCACTATATAAAGGCAAGCCTTTCTTTCTGATTCTACTTTCTTGGCATCTTGAGCCCTCACTGCAAACTGAGGGGCCTTGCCAACGATCACTGTTATGATGTAATACTGCCATGATGTCATCTCAATAGTCTATTTGTAAAATCCTCTGCCGAGTGATCAGAACCACTTCAGCATCTTCTGAAGGAGAAGTGCAGCTTGTAACTCTCAACTGGGAGTGGGCAGAGAGAAAGATAAATACATTGCTGCTTATCCGTCACCCAATGCATTCCAGGCAGTACATGACATGCACTGTAAGGGTTAATTTATAAATTTTCACAACAACTAACATCTCCTCAGGATGGGATTCACTAAGTTTGGGTCCTGTATTGTGGTAATTTCTGATTTCAACCGAGATTCAACATCATTGCTTATCAAAAGTTGATATGAATACTATTCTCATCTCATCTTACCTTACCTCCCACCAAATCAGTTGGTGCTTCTCTGATTTATTTTTTGTTCGTTCTGAGAGGTGGGCGTCGCTGGCAAGGCCAGCATTTATTGCCCATCCCTAGTTGCCCTTGAGAAGGCGGTGGGGAGCCGCCTTCTTGAACCGCTGCAGTCCATGTGGTGAAGGTGCTCCCACAGTGCTGTTAGGGAGGAAGTTCCAAGATTTTGACCCAGCGATGAAGGAATAACGATATACTTCCAAGTCAGGATGGTGCTGGTATTCCCATGCGCCTGCTGCCCTTGTCCTTCTAGGCAGTAGAGGTTGCGGGTTTGGGAGGTGCTGCCGAAGAAACCTTTGCTAAAATTGATGTAATGTTACAGGCTGGTGGGGTGGGGGTGGAGAATGGAATAGTTTCCAATTTTCAGGCATGTGCCAAATGCAGTGAAGTCTCTTTACTCTACTCCAATATATCTTATCCCCAACCCCAGAAAAGCAACCCTACAAAAGAGCACATTTTTCCACTTCCCACACCAGCAAACCTTATGGCACTGGAATAAAGATACCATTTCTGGGTCTAATTGCAGGCTATGATATATGAGCCACACCATCAGGAGCTGCATCACGGCTTCCCAAAATAATTTCACACAAGACCTACATTGAGAAGATTATCTTGGCAATAGGGACTGACAATGAAAATTGCATGGCACGATTCAAAGAGAATTACAAACGTTTCCCTAACTTCTATCCAATATTCCTCACTAATCCATAACACACAGAAGGATTCGCTAATCATTCTTATGCCAGGCACGTTTGTTTATATAAATCACTGAACTTCATAAGCAGTGCTTGGAGAGGTGTGCATATGAGACCGTGCTACACCAGGGCAAGAATGTGTTATTCAACGTATGCAATGAGTTGAGTCACCCAGTGGGTGAAGCACACTTTCCACCTATTCACCCAGTGGGTGAAGCACACTTTCCACCTATTCACCCAGTGGGTGAAGCACACTTTCCACCTATTCACCCAGTGGGTGAAGCACACTTTCCACCTATTCACCCAGTGGGTGAAGCACACTTTCCACCTATTCACCCAGTGGGTGAAGCACACTTTCCACCTATTCACCCAGTGGGTGAAGCACACTTTCCACCTATTCACCCAGTGGGTGAAGCACACTTTCCACCTATTCACCCAGTGGGTGAATCCAGCCCAAACGGAGCAGATACCACACCTCCACTCCAATTCCTGTAAAAGGTTCTATTGAAAAGACTAGAGGCCGTCTGAGGCCAGTTCCCAATAACCACAGGCTGACAATCACCGTGCGTACTTGGAATGCATCAATGGGGGCTCATTTTGCTTTTGTAGCTTACACAGGATTTGACTTATTCAGTCTCCCACAGCAACCAAAATAAATCCTCAAACACACAAATCCTCAATCAGCAGTGAACTGCACTAAGCAGGGATTTCAGTCAGCTGAAGGCAAGCAGCACTGACTGGGCAAAGCTGCTGTACAACCGGGCATTCCAGAGAGAAAGCCACGGTACTGGTTGGCTGCTAAAACTCAGACTGCTGAGCCAGGGAAAGGAGGCACACACTTTATCGGCCTGGAATTTCCTCCACATTTCTACCCAGAGACACACAGAGTCGGAGAGCAAACCAACTACGTGGTTTAAATCACCGTGGAATGTGGGCACGAGCTGTGTGTAGAACTACAATACGCCCAAGTGTCCTTCTGAAGTGGTCCATCAAACTGTCCGCCCAAACAAATCCCCTCCAATTGTACTTGTTCAGAGGATCTCCCCTGGCTGGGGAGTCCAGAACCAGGGGTCAGCCATTTAGGACTGAGATGAAGAGAAATTTGTTCACTCAGAGGACGGTGAATCTTTGGAATTCTCTACCCCAGAGAACGATAAATTTTTGAATATTAAGGGAATCAAGGGATATGGGGATAGTGCAGGAAAGTGGAGATGAGGTAGAAGATCAGCCATGATCTCATTGAATGGCGGAGCAGGCTCGAGGGGCCGAATGGCAGGCTCCTGCTCCCGTTTCTTGTTTTCTTAACATTGTCACCAGATTTTCAGACTCGGCAGCAATGAGAGTCATTCCTCTGGTGCTTTATTGCAATTTTATAAGAGTTCTCCTCACTGAGACCTGCTCTGTATTTTCTGTTTCTTTGAATAGATTTTTATCGCACAAGGAGACCGGAAGGAGCGCACCTGGAGAGAGCACAGCGAGAGCGGAGCAGCTAAAAGGAGCAGTCCCGAGGGGCAGGAGCCCGAGACCGGAAGGAGCGGACCTGGAGAGAGCACAGCGAGAGCGGAGCAGCTAAAAGGAGCAGTCGCGAGCGGCAGGAGCCCGAGACCGGGAGGAGCGGACCTGGAGAGAGCACAGCGAGAGCGGAGCAGCTAGAAGCAGTCCCGAGGGGCAGGAGCCCAAGAGCGGAAGGAGCGGACCTGGAGGGAGCACAGCGAGAGCGGAGCAGCTAGAAGGAGCAGGCCCGAGGGGCAGGAGCCAGAGACCGGAAGGAGCGGACCGGGAGAGAGCACAGCGAGAGCGGAGCAGCTAGAAGGAGCAGGCCCGAGGGGCAGGAGCCTGAGACGGGAAGGAGCGGACCTGGAGAGAGCGGAGCAGCGAGAGCGGAGCAGCCGCGAGGGGCAGGAGCCTGAGACTGGAAGGAGCGGACCGGGAGAGAGCACAGCGAGAGCGGAGCAGCCCCGAGGGGCAGGAGCCTGAGACTGGAAGGAGCGGACCGGGAGAGAGCACAGCGAGAGCGGAGCAGCCCCGAGGGGCAGGAGCCTGAGACTGGAAGGAGCGGACCGGGAGAGAGCACAGCGAGAGCGGAGCAGCTAGAAGGAGCAGGCCCGAGGGGCAGGAGCCAGAGACCGGAAGGAGCGGACCGGGAGAGAGCACAGCGAGAGCGGAGCAGCTAGAAGGAGCAGGCCCGAGGGGCAGGAGCCTGAGACGGGAAGGAGCGGACCTGGAGAGAGCGGAGCAGCGAGAGCGGAGCAGCCGCGAGGGGCAGGAGCCTGAGACTGGAAGGAGCGGACCGGGAGAGAGCACAGCGAGAGCGGAGCAGCCCCGAGGGGCAGGAGCCTGAGACTGGAAGGAGCGGACCGGGAGAGAGCACAGCGAGAGCGGAGCAGCCGCGAGGGGCAGGAGCCTGAGACTGGAAGGAGCGGACCGGGAGAGAGCACAGCGAGAGCGGAGCAGCGAGAGCGGAGCAGCCGCGAGGGGCAGGAGCCTGAGACTGGAAGGAGCGGACCGGGAGAGAGCACAGCGAGAGCGGAGCAGCCCCGAGGGGCAGGAGCCCGAGACTGGAAGGAGCGGACCGGGAGAGAGCACAGCGAGAGCGGAGCAGCCGCGAGCGGCAGGAGCCTGAGACTGAAAGGAGCGGACCGGGAGAGAGCACAGTGAGAGCGGAGCAGCGAGAGCGGAGCAGCCGCGAGGGGCAGGAGCCTGAGACTGGAAGGAGCGGACCGGGAGAGAGCACAGCGAGAGCGGAGCAGCCCCGAGGGGCAGGAGCCCGAGACTGGAAGGAGCGGACCGGGAGAGAGCACAGCGAGAGCGGAGCAGCGAGAGCGGAGCAGCCGCGAGGGGCAGGAGCCTGAGACTGGAAGGAGCGGACCGGGAGAGAGCACAGTGAGAGCGGAGCAGCGAGAGCGGAGCAGCCGCGAGGGGCAGGAGCCCGAGACTGGAAGGAGCGGACCGGGAGAGAGCACAGCGAGAGCGGAGCAGCCGCGAGGGGCAGGAGCCTGAGACTGGAAGGAGCGGACCGGGAGAGAGCACAGTGAGAGCGGAGCAGCGAGAGCGGAGCAGCCGCGAGGGGCAGGAGCCTGAGACTGGAAGGAGCGGACCGGGAGAGAGCACAGCGAGAGCGGAGCAGCCCCGAGGGGCAGGAGCCCGAGACTGGAAGGAGCGGACCGGGAGAGAGCACAGCGAGAGCGGAGCAGCGAGAGCGGAGCAGCCGCGAGCGGAGCAGCCGCGAGCGGCAGGAGCCTGAGACTGGAAGGAGCGGACCTGGAGGGAGCACAGCGAGAGCGGAGCCGCCGCGAGGGGCAGGAGCCTGAGACTGGAAGGAGCGGACCGGGAGAGAGCACAGCGAGAGCGGAGCAGCGAGAGCGGAGCAGCCGCGAGCGGCAGGAGCCTGAGACTGGAAGGAGCAGACCTGGAGAGAGCGGAGCAGCGAGAGCGGAGCAGCCGCGAGGGGCAGGAGCCCGAGACTGGAAGGAGCGGACCGGGAGAGAGCACAGCGAGAGCGGAGCAGCGAGAGCGGAGCAGCCGCGAGCGGAGCAGCCGCGAGCGGAGCAGCCGCGAGCGGCAGGAGCCTGAGACTGGAAGGAGCGGACCTGGAGGGAGCACAGCGAGAGCGGAGCAGCCCCGAGGGGCAGGAGCCTGAGACTGGAAGGAGCGGACCGGGAGAGAGCACAGCGAGAGCGGAGCAGCCGCGACGGGCAGGAGCCTGAGACTGGAAGGAGCAGACCTGGAGAGAGCGGAGCAGCGAGAGCGGAGCAGCCGCGAGGGGCAGGAGCCTGAGACGGGAAGGAGCGGACCGGGAGAGAGCACAGCGAGAGCGGAGCAGCCCCGAGGGGCAGGAGCCTGAGACTGGAAGGAGCGGACCGGGAGAGAGCACAGCGAGAGCGGAGCAGCCGCGAGGGGCAGGAGCCTGAGACGGGAAGGAGCAGACCTGGAGAGAGCACAGCGAGAGCGGAGCAGTTAAAGGAGCAGGCCCCAGGGGCAGGAGCCCGAGACCGGGAGGAGCGGACCGGGAGAGAGCACAGCGAGAGCGGAGCAGCTAGAAGGAGCAGTCGCGAGCGGCAGGAGCCTGAGACTGGAAGGAGCGGACCGGGAGAGAGCACAGCGAGAGCGGAGCAGCTAGAAGGAGCAGTCGCGAGCGGCAGGAGCCTGAGACGGGAAGGAGCGGGTCTGGAGCGAGCACAGCGAGAGCGGAGCAGTTAAAGGAGCAGGCCCGAGGGGCAGGAGCCCGAGACCGGAAGGAGCGGGCCTGGAGCGAGCACAGCGAGAGCGGAGCAGTTAAAAGCAGTCCCGAGCGCCAGGAGCCCGAGATCGGAAAGGAGCACAGCGAGAGCGGAGCAGTTAAAAGGAGCGGCAGCAACTCAAGAGGCAGTTTTTGAAAAAGTGACGTCAGCACAAGGGAAGGAGCTGATTGGTGAGTAGCTAGTGAGTGTATTTTTTTTTTTTTAAGTTCATAAGTTTATTTTTGCTGGGTTAGTTCTTAGTCTATTAAATAGAGGAATGGCAGGGCAGCTCAGTCCCGTGGGTTGCACATCCTGTGCCATATGGGAAGTCCTGGACAACCACGTGTTGCAGACGGAGTGAATACACATGCTGAAGATGGGCTGCTGAGATTTTAGTATTTTTAGTGTCTAACGTGGGGAAAAAAAAGTTTCATTTCATTTCAATTTTTAAAAAAGGTTTTAAAATTAAATTTAGTTCTAGTTAAGTTAGTTTAGTTTAGGTTAGTTTAAGTTTAGATTAGTCTAGACAAAGTAGAGAAGGAAAAGACCGCCAGAAAGACTACCAAAGAAAAAAAAAACCCAGAGGAAAATAGAGGAAAAAAAAAGCCAAAGCAAAAAAAAAAAGAAACAAGAGAAGAACTACACAAACCAGTGAACAGCAGCCACACGGGGCTTCAGCAGCGGTGGTTGAGTCGGCGGCATCGGGACCGAGTTCGAGGAGGCGAGGTGACTCGGGCCGCAGCCCAGCGGTCCAGCAACCGGCACAGCCGAGGGGACTCGGGCCGCATCCCAGAAATCGGCACAGCCGAGGAGATCCGGAACGCAGCCCGGCAATCGGCACAGCGGAGAGGACTCGGGCCGCATCGCAGAAATCGGCACAGCCGAGGAGATTCGGAACGCAGCCCGGAAATCCAGCAATCAGCACAGCCGAGGGGACTCGGGCCACAGCCCAACAATCCAGCACGGGAAAGGCCCGAGGAGCCAGGCCAGCAGGCACAGAGACCTCTGAGGAGAAGGAGAGCAACCAGAAGGCTCGCAACCAAGACCGTGAGTACAGGGCCCAGGGAGGGAGGCCCAGGGAAAGGCCCGAGGAGCCAGGCCGAAACAGAGGCCCAGAGACCTCTGAGGGGGAGGGGAACAGCCCGAAGGCACCGGGAAACAGTGGCTCACAGACTCAGACCTGAGAAGGGTGAACCCAGGAGCCGAGGCCCAGGGACCACGGGGTCGGAGAGGGGGACCGGGAAAGTTCGCGAACAGGGAGAGGGTAACACCAAACCCGGGGCCCCAGAAAAGCTTATTCTAAGATCAACAATACTTTACCAAAAATGAGCGAATCAGAAGATCCACAACAGCCCCGCTTCCAGATTCCCCCCAACACCACAAAAAAAGCTATAAAAACGATCAAGCATGCTCAGATGAGAGAAAAACCAGAAACTCTCTTTACTGACTGTTACAACAATGGGACAAAAAGTAACCTCATATTCTACTCAGATCAGCCAGCGGCTTGGATCAGAGCAATAAAATCACACTATACCAGTGTTAAGCTAAAAAATACCGCAAATGGGTCCATAATGAAAATTAACACACCAGGAGACAGTTCAATCACGACTGTCAACGCGTACAATACCGGAACAATATTAGTGCAAGGCAACCTCGACAAATTTGCAACGGCCTTCAGGACACTGAAAAGATCAACTACGAGGGGAATGAACAGCCCCAGAGTGGCCCGCACTCCCCCCAACATTGACAACTTACCAGGAGAAAATCTGCATGGTCAAGGGATGAACGAGCCACACAGTTCAAACCAGACACTAACCCCGGGGAACCACAGCCACACGATACAACTGACAAACTCCAGCATAACTACCACGGAGGAAGCCACACATAGTTCCCCTACCATTCCCAGCCCACCAAGAGAAGAGCAGCATAGCCAGGAAGTGAGTGAGCCTTCCAGGGCCGACCAGCTTAGCCAGGAAGTGAGTGAGCCTTCCAGGGCCGACCAGACACATACCCCGGGATCACACAGCCAGATACAACCAAAAGATAAATTTTATCAATTAGAGATAGAGATGGTTAAACTTAGAGAGGAGGTCCTCAAATTGAATGACAAACAAAAGCAGGAGAGGGAGAGACACAAGAGAGAGCTGAATAGACTTGATAACCAGGTGAATCTACTTAAGAATCAGGTGAAAGAGCTGCAGGAAAAAGAAGAGAGCCATAGAGGAGAGAAAACACCATTAGACCAGCAACCAGAGACTAGAGATAAGACAAGACAGAGCCGGACGGAACGGCTGCACTCCCACACGGAACAAAAGCAACAGACACACAATACAAGGGGTGCCACACAGACCGACCAGCATGCTGACACGCAATCTTCCCCCACCACCATGGAACCACAAGCGAGCCGCTCACAAGAGGTACGCACACACCAGACACCCCAGCCCAGCACACACACTATGAGTCCAGGCGAAAGCCACCAGACAGTAAACACAAACAAGGCTGACGTCGTAATACTCATAGACTCAAATGGGAAATTTCTATGGGAGAAAAAGCTCTTCCCTAGAAGTAAAGTAGAAAAGATTTGGTGCCCAACAACAGACAGAGCCATGGGATGGCTGACCAAAGCCAGATTAGGCTCCCCCCAACACATAATAATACACACGGGCACAAATGAGCTAAAGGCCAAACAGAAAGAGGTAGCAACATCGCTCAGAGCAATGATTAGGAAGGCAAGCAGTACATTTCCAAACACTAGAATCACTGTTTCCACAATATTGCCGAGAACAGACTTCAACAACAACACAATTCATGAGATAAATGCCAGCATAGCAACAGAATGCGAATCAAACCACAACGTACACCTGGCCCAACACCCCACCCTCGATGAAGAATGTCTTTACGACCACGTCCACATCCAAAGGCAAAAAATATCGATCTTTGCTAAAGCCCTGAAGGACGTCGCTTTTAACCGGGTCCATACCCAGACTCCAAGAGGACCCCCCCCCGACCACCAGAGATCAGCGGGGTACATATCAGGAACACTACAAAGACCACCACCACACCAACCGAGACCGGAGAGGATCCCCATGCAAAACAACATTATCAGACCTGCACCACTCCTGTCCCACAGGGGAATAGGACCGCTACCAGCCAGACAGAGGGAGAGATGCACAGGACGTACACAATACCTCAGACAGAAACAATCCATTAAGAGACAATAAGCAGATGTGCAGCAGCATCTACTTCCGCCTTATGGATCAAGGACTAATTAATAGAAAGAACTGTAACCAAATTGTATTAACTTTTGTAGACAACTGGGGTGATCTTTTTTTCCCCCACACTTAGACACGACAAACACGTACCACTCTTTAACCTATCATAGAAAAAGATAAAACTTAACATGAAATCCTTATATATTTCGACCTGGAATATCCAAGGTCTACGCTCTTCACTGCGAGAAGTGAAGAGTAGGACCCCAGAGTTCATAGAGGAAACTAAAGATCTAGATATTATCATTTTACAGGAAACTTGGTATAAAGGAAAAGGACACACCGGCTGTCCCCAAGGGTACACTGAGCTAGTGGTCCCCTCCAATAAATTACCAAGTGTAACCCAAGGCAGAAACTCCGGAGGCATACTGATCTGGTTTAAAACAGAACTTAAGAATTACATCAAATTTATAAAAAAGGGCGAAAACCATATGTGGCTCAAACTTGAGAGGGAGATTATCTCAAACACCCAAGATGTTTACATTTGCGCACTTTATATCCCTCCAATCGATTCCCCGTACTACAAAGAGGACACCTTCTCCAACATGGAGGGGGAAATTATCCAATACCAGGCCCAGGGGAACGTGTTGATCTGTGGGGACCTCAATTCAAGAACGGGCGAAGAACCAGACTTCACCAATAATCAGGGAAACAATTACGTATTCGGGAATAACCACTTTGACATCCCTTCCCTTCCATACAGGCATAACTGCGACAAGCAGTCAAATACCAACGGTAAACAGCTACTACAGCTCTGTCGAAACCTGGGTCTGTACATTGTCAATGGTAGGTTCATAGGAGACCTCCTAGGAAGATCGACCTACTGCTCACCTCTTGGCTGCAGCACAGTAGACTATATGATTACAGACTTGGACCCATCCTCTTTCAGAGCATTCACAGTCAAACCACAAACAACACTGTCAGATCACAGTCAAATTACTATGTTTCTCAAAAAGACAGAAACAAACAACATAGAAACACAACCCAGTAAACTGTACAACACCAAAAAATCGTACAGATGGGCCAAAAACGACACGGAAAAATACCAGAAAACAATTAGCAATGCATCAACTCAAGCTCTCTTGGACACCTTTCTGGATAACATATACACTCACAATAAAGAAGGCGTAAACCGGGCAGTTAGTAAACTAAACAATATTTTTGATAATTTGGCAACAAATGCAAACTTGAAAGCTCGCAAGAACAAACCCAAAACAAAAAACTATGAAAAATGGTTTGACCATGATTGCCATAACATGAGGAAAAAACTTAGAAAACTATCAAACCAAAAACACAGACATCCAGAAAACGAGGAATTACGCCTTACTTATTGTCAGACGCTAACACAATACAGAAACACACTCAGGACCAAAAAAGAGCAATTTATTAAGAATACACTCAGCTCCATGGAGGAATCCATTGAGTCGAATTGTTTCTGGGACAACTTGAAAACACTACACAAAAAACAACACGACGATTTGTCCATTCAAAATGGGGACACATGGGTAAACCACTTTGAAAAATTATACCAGAAAAACACACTAGGACCAGAGCAACACCAAATACGCAAAAAACTTGAAAAGCTTGAAATGGCCATAAAAGATAACCAAAACCCGCTAGACGCCATAATAACAGAAAAAGAACTTCTTGAAAAACTCAAGGACCTGCGACCAGGAAAAGCTTGCGGGACAGACGGCATACTAAACGAGATGATTAAACACGCAGACGACAAACTGAAACTGGCTATGCTAAAACTCTTCAACTTGGTTCTGAGTGTCGGTTATTTCCCTGACATCTGGAACAAAGGACTCATAACACCCATATACAAAAGTGGGGACAAAATCGACCCAAACAACTATCGAGGCATCTGTGTAAACAGTAACCTGGGGAAGGTATTCTGTAGCATCATAAACAAAAGACTTATAAACTTCCTTGAAGAGCACAATGTCTTGAGTGAAAGCCAAATTGGATTCCTGCCAAACTATAGAACATCCGATCATATCTTCACCCTACAGACCCTAATTGACAAACACGTTCACCATAACAAAAGCAAAATCTACGCATGCTTTGTAGATTTCCAGAAGGCTTTCGACTCCATCTGGCATGACGGTTTATTCCTGAAACTTATCGAAAGCGGGGTAGGAGGTAAAACATATGATGTAATTAAATCAATGTATACAAACAATAAATGTGCAGTTAAAATTGGAGACAAACAAACAAAATACTTCCCACAGGGGCGGGGGGTGACGCAGGGCTCGCCAATCTCACCGACACTCTTTAATATTTACATTAATGGATTGGCAAAACTACTTGAACAATCTACAGCACCCGGCCTCACCCTATATGAATCCAAGGTTAAATTCCTCCTCTATGCCGACGACCTGGTTCTGCTGTCACCAACTAAGGAGGGTCTACAGCAGAACCTGGACCTGCTGGAGTCGTACGGCCAGACTTGGGCCCTGACAATAAATCCCCAAAAAACCAAAGTCCTTGTGTTCCAGCAAAGATCCAAACAACATGGACCCACAATAAATTTCACAGTAGGAACAACCAAAATTGAACAAACCACTCACTACACATACTTGGGCTTAAAAATCAGTTCTACGGGAAACTTCAAACTGGCTGTGAATGAACTGAAAGAGAAAGCAAGAAGGGCTTTCTATGCCATCAAAAAATCAATCCAAATAGAAATCCCAATTAGCATTTGGCTCAAAATTTTCAAATCAGTAATTGAACCAATTGCACTCTATGGCAGTGAGGTCTGGGGACCACTAACACAACAAGATTTTGCAAAATGGGACAAACACCCAATTGAGATCCTACATGCGGAATTCTGTAAAAGTATCCTCCGGACTCAAAGGAAAACAGTAAACAACGCATGCAGGGCGGAACTAGGCCAATATCCATTAATAATCAATATCCAAAAAAGAGCCACCAAATTTTGGAATCACCTACAAATGAGCAACCCCCAATGCTATCACTACGACGCCCTGAAATGCCAAGAGCTGACCATAAAGAAGAATACCCTCAGTCAACTAGTCCTGGGACTCAATAAAGTAACTAATAACAATACTAACAATAACCAGCCCCAGGACAGTGACAGGGTAACACAAAGAATTCGACCCAACACAATCGTCGCTAAGCAAAAGGAAAAATATCTGTCATATTGGGCAGAAACAACAAAAACCCAAAGCAAACTCAATTGCTACTTGGCCCTAAACAGACAATACAACATAGCTGATTACCTGACCATGGTAAAGGATAACAAACTGAGAAGAACCTTGACAAGGTACAGACTTAGCGAACATAGCCTAGCGATCGAAAAAGGCAGACACAGGCAGACCAGGCTGCCAAGAGAAGACAGGATATGCTCTCACTGCAGTCAGGGAGTAGTTGAGACAGAGATGCACTTCCTCACAGCCTGTGGAAAATATCAGGGCATCAGAGAGAATTTCTATCAAAAATTCTCACAAATATGCCCTGAATTCAGAAATCTGACTGACAACCAAAAACTCCCATTCCTACTGGGGGAGGAGAGAAGCTGTGTAACACTGGCGGCACACTATGTTACAGCTTGCCATGAACAGAGGGACAACCAGTAAACTAAGACAAGAGTATATATAAACAAGGCGAAAATATATTTATAAACTCAGGGATATACCTGTTTATACACTGTATGAATGGAACCGCGTTTATGTGTTCAACCATAAATGTATTTTGATGCTTTGGCAACATAAGATGTACCTTATCATGCCAATAAAGCGATTTGTATTGTATTGTATTGTATTGTGTGAAGTGTCACCACCTACAGCTCGAGCTCCGGGTTTCAGAGCTTGAGCGGCGGCTGGAGTCACTGCGGGGCATTCACGAGAATGAGAGTTATGTGGACAGCATGTTTCTAGAGGTGGTCACCCTGCAGCTTAAGAGTGTGCAGGCAGAGAGGGACTGGGTGACCGCCAGAAAGAGGATGACCAGTGCAGGAGTCCCCGGAGTGCATCTCACTCTCCAACCAGTATTCTGTACTCAGTACTGGTGGGGGCGATGGTTCCTCTGGGGAGTGCAGCCAGAGTGAAGTCCATGACACCACGGGTGGCTCAGCTGCACTGGGGGGCAGGGGCGGATGGAGGAAAAAGACGGGTAGAGCGATAGAGGTAGGGGATTCAATAGTTAGGGGAGCAGTCAGGCGTTTCTGTGGCCGCAGACGTAGCTCCAGGATGGTATGTTGCCTCCCTGGTGCCAGGGTCAAGGATGTCACTGAGCGGCTGCAGGACACTCTGAGGGGGGAGGGTGAACAGCCAGAGGTCGTTGTCCAGATAAGTACCAACGACATAGGCAGAAAGAGGGATGAGGTCCTGCAGGCAGAGTTTAGGGAGCTAGGAGAGATATTAAAAAGCAGGACCTCAAAAGGTAGTAATCTCCGGATTACTCCCAGTGCTACATGCGAGTGAGTACAGGAATAGGAGAATAGAACAGATGAATGCGTGGCTGGAGAGATGGTGCAGGAGGGAGGGCGGGCTTTAGATTCCTGAGGCATTGGGACCGTTTCTCAGGAAAGTGGGACCTGTACAAGCCAGACGGGTTACATCTCAACAGAGCCGGGACCAATATTCTTGCGGGAAGGTTTGTTAGTGCTGTTGGGGAGGGTTTAAACTAGCTTGGCAGGGGGTGGGCACCAGCATATAGGAATAGAAAAGAGGAATAAGATGCATAAAAGAGCATGTGTGTTGGATATTACTAGAGAAGATAGTACTAGAGGCAGTGGTAGTACCATATTAGATAGGAGCAGATTAAGAAAGACTTCAAAAAATTCAAAAATGGGTTTAGAATGCATGTACGTAAATGCAAAAAGTGTGGTGAATAAGGTTGGTGAGCTACAAGCACAATTAGCCAGGTGGCAATTTGATGTTGCGGCAATAACGGAAACGTGGCTTAAAAACGGTGAGGACTGGGCACTTAATATTCAAGGGTACAAGGTGTTCAGAAAAGATAGGGAAGGAAAAAAGGGAGGCAGTGCTGGTTAAGGAAGACATTGTAGTGTTAGAAAGGGAGGATGTTCTTGAGGGGAAAAGGACAGAATCCATTTGGTTAGAGATGAGGAGCAAAAAGAGTATGCTCACGCTATTGGGGGTATTCTATAGGCCTCCAAATAGTGCGAGGGAGGTAGAGGAGCAAATCTGCAGGGAAATCACAGATATGCAAGAGCTATAGAGTGGTGATATTGGGGGACTTTAATTACCCAAATATCGATTGGGATAATGCTAGGGTAAAGGGAAAGGAGGGGGAGGAATTCTGAAATGTGTTCAGGAGAATTTCCTTGACCAGTATATTCTTGGCCCAACTAGGAAGGAGGCATTGTTGGATCTGGTGCATGGGAATGAGGTGGGCCAGGTTAACCAAGTGTCTGTGGGAGAACACTTGGGTACGAGTGATCATCGCATCATAAGATTTAGATTAGCAATGGAGAGGAGCAAGGAACAATCTAGAGTGGAACTTCTAAACTGAAATAGGGCTAACTTCAATGGGATGCGAAAGGATCTAGCCAGGGTAAAATGGAACCAAAGACTGACAGGAAAAACTAACGGAACAATGGGTGATCTTTAAGTTGGAGATGTTCCAAGTACAGACTAGGTACATTCCAACAAGAGGGAAGGGTAAGGGAACCAAAGCAAGGGCTCCTTGGATGACGAGGGAGATAGAGGTGATGAAACAAAAAAGAGGGTGTATGCTGCATGTCAGGTGAACTCTTCAAGGGAAAACCAGACCAAACACAATCAGTTGAGAGGAGATGTGAAGATGAAAATAAGATTGGCAAAGAGAATGGCGGTTAACATAAAAGGGAACCGGCATGTAAACAGTAAGCGGGTAGTAAGAGGCTGGGTGGGGCCGATTACAGACAAAGAAGGTGATATATGCTTAGAGGTGCAGGGCAAGGCTAGAATACTCAATGAGTTTGTATCGGTGTTTACTAAGGAGGTGGATGCTGACAAAATATCGGTAGAAGTGGAAAAGGTAGAAGCAACGGAAGGGGTGAAAATTGATAGATAGGATGCACTAGAAAGGCTGGGTATGCTTAGAGTGGACAAGTCGCCTGGTCCAGATGACTTGCATCCCAGGTTGCAAAGGGGATTGGGGGAGGAGATAGCGGAAGGGCTTGCCATAATTTTCCAATCTTCCCTAGATGCGGGGGAGGTGCCTGAGGATTGGAAAGTGGCAAATGTGACACCATTGTTCAAGAATGGGTGCAAGGACAATCCTAGTAACTACAGGCCAGTCAGTTTAACATCAGTGGTGGGTAAAGTTTTAGAAACAATAATCAAGGAAAACATTAACGGGCACTTGGAGAGGTTTAAACGAATTGAGAGCCAACATGGGTTTGTAAAAGGAAGATGGTGTTTGACTAATCTAATTGAATTTTTGATGAAGTAACAGGGAGGATTGATGAAGGGAATGTAATGGATGTTGTCTACATGGATTTTAGGAAGGAGTTTGACAAAATATCACATAGAAGGCTGGTTAACAAAATTGAGGCTCATGGAATAGGTGGGTCAGTGGCAGCTTGGATAAGGAATTTGATTAAGGACAGAAAACAGCGAGTAATGGCTGTTTTTCAGACTGGAGGATGATAGACAGTGGTGTTCCCCAAAAGTCAGTGCTGGGGCCACTGCTTTTTTTTGATATATATATAAAAATTACCTGGATATTGGAAGAGAGTAGAATTTCTAAATTTGATGACACCAAACTTGGGGATGTGACAAACAGTGATGCTATCAATCGACTGCAACAGGACATAGAAAGGCTAGCAGAATGGGCAGATGGAATTTAATACAGAGGAGTGTGAGGTGATGTATTTTGGCAGAAGGAACAGGGAGAGGTAATATACACTTAATGGCACAGTTTTAAAGAGTGTGCAGGGACAGAGGGACCTGGGAGTTAATGTGCATAGGTCCCTGAAGGTGGCAGGACATATTGAGAGAGTGGTTAGCAAAGCATATGGGATCTTGGGCTTCATAAATAGAGGTACTGAGTACAAAAGTAGAGAAGTTATGCTGAACCTTTATAAAGCGCTGGTTAGGCCATAACTGGAGTATTGCGTCCAGTTCTGGTCACCACACTTTAGGAAGGATGTGAAGGCCCTTGAGGGTGCAGAGGAGATTTACCAGAATGGTTCTGGGGATGGGGGATCTTAGCTACCAGGACAGGTTGGAGAAGCTGGATTTGTTTTCATTGGAGCAAAGGAGGTTGCGGGGTGATTTGATAGAGGTGTACAAGATTATGACGGGTTTGGATAGGCTAGACGAGGAAAGGCTGTTCCCACTAGTTGATGGTACAAGGACTAGAGGGCACAGATTTAAGGTTTTGGACAAGAGATACAGGGGGGACGTGAGGAAAAACTTTTTTACGCAGCGAGTGGTGAGGACCTGGAACTCGCTGCCGACGGAAGTGGTGGAAGCGGAGACACTCAATGTTTTCAAGGGGAGACTGGATAGACACTTGAGGGAAATAAACTTGCAGGGCTACGGGGATAGAGCGGGGGAATGGGACTGACTGGATTGCTCTACAGAGAGCCGGCACGGACTCGATGGGCCGAATGGCCTCCTTCTGTGCTGTTATGACTAAGTAGAAGTCCCATTAAAAAGGTGGTTAAACAGGCTATGCCTGATGGGCATGAATGATGGTTGAAGGAGTTGAAACTTCAAATTTCATACTTAACGACGAAACATACGATGTGGGTCTCCTGCCTCCAAATGTTTACACTGATTGACGTCCATGTTAAGTTTGGACATATCCTAATGAGATTGGAAGGTGCCTTGGACGTAGCTTATCAGCAAAATGGGCGCAACATTCAGTGAATCTTCGGGTCTAAATTGCAGGTTGCACCCACAGGAGGAAACGCCAGAAGCATCAGGTGCAGTAGGAGGCAGGCCTGAATCACATGCCAAACCTTCACAATGCACAGTCCAAAGAAAGAAAGTTTCACTTATACCAAGCCTTCACACAATTCTCAGAAACTTCCCAAAGCACTTCACATACCTTTCCTTGTCAGTCACTATCATTGTGTAAGCAAGCAGCAGTATTCCCACAGACAGTACAGGATGGATGGCCAGTTAAACCATTGTTGGTAGTGTTGGTTCTATTTCGAATCTGGGCCAACCCACTGATCCATGGCTGACAGTGGTCTCTGAAGATGGTTTTTAAAAACCACGCACTGTAAGGGTCACAAGGATCCCAAGGACACAGCAGGGTCCCAGAAAGCTGCGGATTGCCCGAGCTAAGGGGGCATTTCCCCAGAAACCTGTTTAAACTGTGAGATTTTGAATTGTGTGTGCGTGGTAATTTCTAGTTTAAGCTGAGGGGAAGGTGGGGGTCTCCCAGTTGGGGAGAGGCCATACGAGAACCTCTACCCAGAGTTGGAAGGGGTCCCCGGACCCCGGAAAGGAGGAATTTTTGGATCCAATGAAAAACATTTTCTTTAAAAAGGCAACACATCATTCTCAACCGACAGAACATTCCAGAAGGAAGGGTGAACTGGGGGCCATTAGCATCTAAAGGCCCTGGTCACCCCAACCCAAAATACCAGATGCAACACCTCTACAGGGCAAGAGCTCAACCCAAAACAAACCTCACAAAGAGGGAACAGACTGGTCAGAGCCAGGAGCTTCCAAAGCCAAACAAGACAAAGGAAAAGGATTAACGGACAATCTAGTCTACACTTCGCACCTACTCACACTTTGAGCACCGGACCGGACACAAAGGGACAGCCATCACCGGACCAGCACGGTGGCATAGTGGTTAGCACTGTTGCCTCACAGCGCCAGGGATCCGGGTTCGAATCCGGCCTCGGGTGACTGTGTGTGGAGTTTGCACATTCTCCCCGTGTTTGCGTGGGTTTCCTCCGGGTGCTCCGGTTTCCTCCCACAGTCCAAAAGATGTGCGGGTTAGGTTGATTGGCTATGATAAAAATTGACCCTTAGTGTTAGGGGGATTAAATACGTGGGGTTACGGGGATAGGGTGGGATATGTGTCTTTGCAGGCTCGATGGGCCGAAATGGCCTCTATCTGCACTGTGGGGTTTCTGTGATTTTTGGTATCTAAAGACAAAGGACTCTCAAGCCCAGATACAGTATAACTGGGGTGAGAATCTCACAGACAGCATGTGCGTGTGGAGGCAGAGTCGAAGGAACGCCCGACGAGAAGGAAGGAAGAAGAAGCCCGCGGACCACGGAGGCATCGGAACCAGAGACCGGAGAGCGAGGGGGGAGAAAAGCGCGCTGTTCCGGACCGAAAGCGTTTTCAAAACCGTACGGAAGGGGACTGTGAGTATGAGCTTTCCTCAATGAGGATCACCCCACTTAGTGATAGGAGGATGGGAGGCTTGTGGTAATAGGAATAGGGTTTAAGGTCATTTTAGTTCGGTTTCACCCTATGTTTTCCCTTCCCAGAACGATTGGTTAAGTTTAAAGTTCTGTGTTTAAGGTGCTGTTTTAAGAACTTGTTCAGGTTTAAAGACATCAAGGAACTTTCAGTGGGAAGTGCTGTGTGGAGTTCGGTACTGAGATTATTGCCTTGCTTGTGTTTCACGTGTCCAAATAAAGTGAGTTGTATCTTTTATCCGGTGTCTGCTTCTGGTTACTGCAATTTGAATCTGTCACAAATGTCCAAGCTGTAATTCGCGTTGTAGAACAGTAGTGGGGGAAGTGGGATTCAAAACCTCACGCTAGTAATTTGGGGGATGAGCTGCAATTGGGAATGAGCAGTTAGATTAAGTGGGACAGGCCGAAACTCTGCCTGGGGTTGTATCTGGTATAAACAACCAAGAAACACTTACTCAGAGAAATTCTCTGAGGACTGTGATTTGCTATAAACAGTCAAAAGCCCCAAACTCCTCAGGGACTGTACATCAGCCTGAGGTACCCAGGACTACCTGGGTGTAAGATAACCCCCCTTACAAAATGGCGAGCCAGGTAGGAGAATGTGTAAGCAAAGACAATGTGACAGACAGCAGTCCAGAGGTTGAACTAGAAACTAGAATGAAGGAGAAACTAGGAGACTATATCTGTACCAAGCTCAATGTTAGAAAACCATGGGTGATGGGCCTGCTGCGCAGTGCAGGCCCAGAGGCAGCTGCAGCAAAGTGGACCCAGGGTAAAGACCACAAAGCTAATGTGGAGAAGGCAGTCTGGCTGCTGTGCCTAGAAAAGCAAGTAAAGTTGCTCGACAGGCAGGTGGCGACCCTCCAAGCAGAGGTGGTAGATTTGAAAGAAAGGTCCCGTGCCGAGGTGTTAGATTTAGAGGAGCAGGCTCGGGCAGCAGGGGAGGTAGCAAAGGAAAAGATAGCAGCTGGGGAAGAGAAGCTGGCTGAGGCACTTGAGCAACTAGCGGACAAAAGGAGAGAAAGGGCTATGGAGGCAGAGAGTTCTCGAATTTACAAGGAGTACCTGCAGGCGCAGGTAACAGGAGCCCAAACTGCAGCATTGAGGCTGCAAGAGAGAAATGCTCGCTATGCTCAAGAGAACGCTGAGTTGGGGGAGGATTTAAAGGAGGTTAGGGCAGCCTGGAAGCTCACGTGGCAGGAGGCGAGTCAAGCCCCGGCCACGGACCACGGCCCCTGCCTGGACCAAATCAAGTACCTCACCCAAGCTATAGCTAAGTCCCAGAGAGGCGTAGTGTGTTCGGTCACACCGGCCCCAGAAAGGGGGCAGGAGGAGGAAGGGGAGGTTAGACCCCTCCCCACAGCCCCTGTAATGGAGCCGGAGCTTGAGCCACAGGAGCCAAACAAGCCGGTGGGACCAGGGCCAGTGTGTCCCGTCGCCCACGTTAAATTTGGTCCAGCTGTAAATGGGGTCCCGGGAGCAGTGACTAGCCGTTTCGTTCTGCCCCACTCTGTGCCTCAGTTACAGGCGATGGTCACCCACTTCTCTAAACTGAGATATAAAGGGGATGCCACTGCTCACTTTCTTAAAGTAGAGCAGGCAGGGGATTTAAACGGTTGCGACCAGGGAGAGAGAGCCAAGATGCTACTATTTTCCCTGGAAGAGGAGGTGGCCGACAACCTCTCCTCTGATAGTAAGATAGGGAGGAACACATTCGCCCAAGTCAAGGAGGAGGTCCTGGATGTGTTGGGGGCGGATGAGGGTAGCTTCTTCTCCCGAGTTGAGAAGACTCAGCAAAGGGCAAAGGAGAACCCCAGGTGTTTTGCAGACAGACTGTGGATAGCGTTCAATGAGGCCCGTGCAGGGGGTCTGGACCGAGCGGCCCTGGGAGCAGATGATCGGGTTCGCTGGTTTCGCACCCTGATAGCCAACAGCACTCCGGAGCTGCGAACCCAGGCACGAGCCTGGTTTGACCCCCGAGACCCCCAGCTTGCAGAGGAGACAGTCCTCCGGCAGCTTACCATTTTCTTTAAAAGTGCCCAAGCAGAAGGGAAGACAGGGAAGGGTAAGATCTGTGAGATCACACCCGCCCAGGGGCGAAGGGAATGGAGGCAGGAGGGCAAAAACTCAAACAGCCAGTACAGACCCTTCCGTCCCGTGGATAGCCCACACCCAATTAGGAGAGAGATGGGCTGGGAGGGAAGAGATGGCTCCAGACCAAGCAGGGAGAAAGCCTGCTTCGGGTGTGGGGAGCTAGGGCATTGGAGAAAGGAGTGTGAGAATCCTTGGAGGGATCAAAGGGCCCCTGCCCCTGCTGAACCAAGCGCAGACCAAGCCCAGAAAGCCAAACAGGCTGCAGCTCAAACCCAAAAGAGGCAGGCTCCTCAGCCACCAGCAGCCCCAGCTCAGAAATCCAGCCAGCCAGCAGCCCAGAGCGCGCCGCAGCAGGGCAGCCTGAAGGACATACTGAAGGGAGCGCTGAAAGTTTTAGAGGATCAGGAGCGGGGCCAGATAGCTACAGTGCAGGGGGAGAAGATCTCCCAGGCTGCAGAATCCTGACTAGCCCCCGGGGAACCTGTCTACCTGTGCCCGGTGAGCTATGATGAGTGGAAGCGACCGCGCGTTGAACTGGAGGTGCAGGGTGTCAGGGGATCATATCTGCTGGACACAGGGGCTTCGGTGACCCTGGTCCATGCAGACAGCCCCAGCACCTCACCCCTGTCCAGCGGCGTCCCTTTCGGCCTCACAAGCTTCACCAACAGCAAGCAGACAGGATTCCTCACAGTTCCAGTCCAGCTGCGCTTGGGACCTCTCCAGGAGCAATGGACTTGCATTTTAACCAAGTGGAAGGGGACAGGTCAGGGGATACTGGGAGCTGATTTTACCAGCCACCAAGGCATCCTCATCGACCTGAGGAACCACTGCCTTTGGGGGGCAGTGGGGGACTTAGGTACGGAGGAGCTCGCGATCATACAGGGCGCACAGGAGAAAGGGGTCCTGTGCACAGTCAAACCCAAAGAGGGTTATGATCTGGCAGCCCTGATCAACAGCACCCCGGTACAGTTCCAAGCAGTTATGCAGACAAATTTAAAGGCCTTCGCCACTCACAAACACGACTGTGGAAGGATGCATGGGGTAGAAGTCAGGGTAGGTGGGGACCCCATGACGCGCCCGCAGCGACAGTACAATTTCCCGAGGGAGGCTGAGGCAGATTTAACCATCGCTCTGGGATCCCTGGTGGAGCAAGGGGTTTTAAGAACGATAGCAACCCATGTGAACTCTCCACTTTGGCCGGTGAAGAAGCCGGACAATTCATGGAGAGCCACGGTGGACTATCGAGTCTTGAATAAAAATATCCCAGCCTGCGCCCCTACAGTGGCTGCAGTAGCCCACCTCATTGGAAGTATTCCAGCCTCCGCAACCACCTTCACAGTGCTGGATATTTCCAATGGTTTCTGGTCTGTCCCACTCAGAAGGGAAGATCAGTATAAGTTTGCCTTCACTTTTAAAGGGCAGCAGTATACTTGGAATTGTTTGCCACAGGGTTTCCACAATTCGCCAAGTATATTCCACCAGTGCATGGCTGACAGTTTAAAGAACTTCAGCCAGCCTGGGCAGCTGGTGCAATACGTGGATGACCTGCTGCTATTCTCCGAGACAGAGGAAGAGCATGGCCCCCTATTGGCCGAGCTACTGGAAACGCTATGGGAAGCAGGGTTGAAGGTAAACCCCAAGAAAGCGCAGGTAGGGCAAAGGGAAGTAAAATTCCTGGGTCTGACCCTACGCGCAGGAGAAAGAGCGATAGATGGGGCTCGGAGGAAGGCAGTGTAGGAGCTGCCTGCCCCCACCACAGTCACAGGGGTCCGATCATTCCTGGGATTGACCGGCTACTGCAGGGACTTTATTGAGGGGTATGCTGCCACTGCAGCCCCTCTACTCCGTCTTCTGCACAAGGGTGTGGACTGGGAGTGGGATGAGGGGTGCAGGGAAGCATTTGAGCGCCTCAAGAGGGACCTCCAGACCGCGCCGGCCCTGGGAGCAATTAATGGGGAAGAGGAGTTCTACCTGGAAGTAGCCACCAGCGGGGACAGCTTAAGCTCAGTGCTGCTTCAGGAACGGCACGGCCAGCTGAGACCTGTGGTCTACTCCTCCAGGGTCCTCACCGACGTGGAGAGAGGATACTCCAATTATGAAAGGCATCTGCTGGCCACTCGCTGGGCAGTGAAACGGTCGCGGATTTTCACAGGTGCATCCACAGTGACCCTCCTCACCCATCACACCCCGACTCAGATGCTGCTGGATGGGAGAATCAAGGATGGGACTGTGAGCAGTGTGCGCATTGCTCGCTGGACCCTCCTGCTCTCATCAATGCCCCTGAAAGTAAAAGGACTGTGTGATCCCAAGCTGGCAGCCAATATGCTTTATGCAGGGGAGGCTCATCAGTGCTCAGTCGAAGGGGTCTGGGACATCGACATCGGTCTCCGGGCAGGGATACACCCCACGGGCCGGGAGATCTATGTGGATGGATCCAGTACAATGTCAGCAGGGGAGAGGCTCACAGGGTGCGGGATTTATGATCCTGGGGCTGGCATTGCCCTGACCATAAAGCTCCCGAGCACCATGAGCGCCCAGCATGCTGAACTGTCGGCGGTGGTGTATGTAGTGACCCACCCCGAGGAGTTCCCTAGACCCTACACGATTTGCAGCGACAGTATGTTCACCTGCAACTCGTGCACTGAGTATCTGGCCATCTGGGCACGCCGGGGGTACACCTCAGCGGATGGGAAACCCCTGGCAACAAAGCCGTTGCTACAGAGGATAATGGCTGCAGTAGGGACCGAAGGGGATATTTATATCCATAAGGTAAAGGCTCACTCCAAAACAGAGCCTCGAGCGGAAGGGAACGGTATGGCCGACGCACTGGCCAAAGAAGGGGCTCGAGAGGGCACCTTCTGGAATCCTTACGAGGGGGGTCCAGTAGCCGCTCTCCAGGGCGGGACAGGGGCACAAGGGAGCGCAGGGGTAGCATTGGCCCCAGACCTACAGGTGGTCCAGGCGCAGGATCCCGTCCTTAAGGCCGTCCTGGAGAAGCTAAAAAAGGGGGAAAAGGTCGAAGGACCTTACGGAGGGGCAGCATTCCAGATCAAAGAAAGGATGCTGTTCAGAGGGGATCAGTGGGTCGTACCGAAGCAGCACCAGAGGGAGTTCCTCCAACTGGCCCATGAGGGTCCAGGAGCGGGGCACCCCGGACCTGAGACCACCTGGCAACGGGTGGAACAGGTGGGGTGGTGGGTAGGACTCAGGGAAGACGTCCGAGAGTTCTGCGCAAGCTGCCTGGTGTGTGCAGCAAACAATCCAGATCCCCAGAAAAGAAAGGTGTCGATGGGACACATTAGGAGGGTAGAGGGACCATGGCAGTCGATCCAGGTCGACTACATCGGGCCCCTACCCACCGCCCAGGGAGGTTACAAGTTCTGTTTAGTGCTTGTGGATGTGTTTTCAAAATGGGTTGAAGCCTTCCCCTGCCGAACAGCCACAGCACTAGGAACCGCTAGAATTTTAGTAAGGGAAGTGTTCTCCAGATGGGGACTTCCCCAGTATGTGGAATCAGACCAGGGAAGCCACTTCACAGGACAGGTCATGCAAGCAACCCTCAAGGTGCTGGGCATAAAAGGGAAGTGGCACGTCTCACACAACCCACAGTCTTCAGGCATTGTGGAGCGTTCAAATCGTACCATCAAAGAAAGGCTGCGTAAGGAAACGGCAGACTCTCCCAAGAAGTGGGCGCAGGTCTTACCGTTGGTCCTTATGGGTGTCCGGGCCAGCCAGTCAAAGAGCACCGGGTATTCCCCACATGAGCTAATGATCGGGCGGACCATGAGGACCCCCACCCATGTACTAGCCCCAGTACTCACCGAAGGACAGGCCAGGGAGGTAAACCGGGACAAGTTTACCAAGAATCTGCATGAGCGCCTCAAGCAGATTCACTGGCAGGCAGCTAGTAACATGAGCAGACAGCATAGGAGTAACAAGCTGTTACTGGAGCCTAGGAAGCACCACGAGTGGGAGGTGGGAGACCAAGTCATGGTGAGGAACTTTGCCCGGGTGGGGGTGTTCGAAGCATTATACCAGGGACCTTATGCCATTGTGGGCAAAGCCAGCCCCATGGTGTATGCAGTGAAACTACCTCGCAGAACCAAGTGGTTTCACATTAACCAATGTAAACTATTCAACCCGGGGGAGCCTCGCACAAAGAAAGGAAAGGCAGGAGTAGGGGCCGGTCCGGGAGACAACAGCCTCCCGACCACAGCCAAGACACTGGTGCCTGCAGCAGGTACAGCCACCGCGCCAGCCCCAGCAAAGGGGGCGGTGGGCTGTATGACTGGGCAGCTCACACCTATGCATTGGGACTCAAGACGAGACCCCAGATGCCCCACCCATTCCGAGTCCACGGCGAATGAGCCCAAGGGAGCCGTGGACACTGGCCAATCTATGGCCTATGGGGAGTCCCCTATCAGGAGCCACTGGGGGGGGGGGGGGGGGGGGGGAGAAGTCCCCCAGGGAAGGGGAGCCCACCCCAGTCGGACAGCCTACAGGAGGAGGGGTTAGAAGGGTGCATTTTGAAACTCCGCCCAGGAAGGAGGATACCGATAGGTCAGTTTCTCCACAGTCCAATAGGTAGAATGAAGAGATAGAAGGGGAGTACACAGAGGACAGGGCAGACCTCTGGGACCGAAGCCAAGCATCTAACGGGGGACCCGAGACTAGTGTAGGGAAGGCAGCCACAGCAACCCCGCCGCCAGTGCTCGAGTGGAGAGCGCGCGGAGGAGGGAGTGAGGGCTCCGGGAGGATGGTTTGGGATTCCGGGGGCACCCAGGGACCGGGGACAGACCCACCCGGGAGACCCGTCCGAGTGCCAAAACAAGTGGTTAAGTGGACTCCAGACTGCGTTACCGGCCAAGGAAGAAGCTGAAGAAACGCTTCCTCAGGGCCAGCCCTGGCCACCCGGAGACGGGTGGCAGCAGTACAGACTAAGATAAAACTTTAAAGTTCGGTCCTGGGATAAAAAAAAAAAGGGGGGGGGGTCTATTATGATGTGAAAGAGTATTTTTGAGGATATTATGTTATACGAGCCAAGCCTGGGTGAACCTAAGGCAAGGCCCTCTGTTTTGTGTTACAGAATGATGGAAAAGATGGAAATAGCGCTATTCGGGATAACCACACTAATCGCACTGGTCCTGATACGAGTGAGCGAGGGACGCAGAGGAGACCGCGAATTGGCTTATGTATACGGGTGCTCGGGAGGAAAGCCTCCCACAGTCACGACCGGAGGCGGGACACCAAGGGTAGAGGGGACCGAGGAGTACTTCCATGAGTGAAGGTGGCCAGGGTGGTTGGGGTCCAAATTCGACCAAGTATTCTAGCCAGCCCGGGGTCACGTATGGGGAAGCATCCGTCCACTGCCCTAGGAGAACCATGAACGCCTCCCGGGTTGAAGTGACAGAGGGGAAGAGAGTTTGTTTACATTGTGAGGGGAAGATCCTGCTGGGAAGGTGGTGGTGGCTCAGGAAGCTGAGCGAGGATATGGGGAACCCGGAAGCTGACTGGGAGCGACTGGATAACAGCACCTACCGGACTGTAACGGGAAAGGGAGGGGGAGTGAGTGTGTGTGTTGGGACAAGTGGTGGAAGTCTGAGGAAGGCATGTATGTGTGCTATAGCCTTTTTGAGACACTGTTTGGACGAGGGGAGCGGCGTCAGGTGGAACATCTCTGGAGCCGCCTGTGTCACCCCAAAAATCCCTATCAGCATGAACGCCACTCACCTGACAGCACGACCAAGACAACCCATACCTACCGCACCGACAGCTCCAATAGCAGTTGACAGATGTCCACCCACCACCCAGGGAATGGTCTAGTTCTAGTCCCCACCGACAAACTACTTTACTAGGGGATACACTACGCGGTGGCTTCGGTGATCCTAAATCTAACAGAAGTCCACTTACCAAAGTGGTGCCCGAAAGAGACCGAACGGTTGTACCAGACCCTCCTCCGGGAGATGTTCAGGCAGTTCTACGAATTGGACCTGGGACACACCGGGGACGAAACAGCATACGAAGCGGAAGCAGCACAGGAAGCAGATACAGTGTACATAGGCAGGCAAAAAGGGGGTTTGATAAATGATGGGTTCACCGCTTTTAACACAGGGACCTCCATGATCAATAGCATGGATAATGCCCAATTGGCCATGCAAATCCAGGGGTTAAAGAACCAGCTCAGGAAGATACTGGGGGATGAGAATAGGGTAGTAGGGGAGGAGTTACATGAGGACCAGGCAATGACCATCCATTTAAAGGAGGTCATTGCCGAATTGGAAAAGCATGCCAGGGTGATCAATGAGTTGATCAGGGAAGATAGGAATGCGTCAGGACAGGCTGCCTAAAATGAGGTTTGTGTCCTATATGGGGCCTGGCTGCTGGGAGAGGGGCGGAGCAATTTAGAGGACCTGAAACAAGGCCTCGTCCCCTCCTGGATCAGCAATAAGCACCTGGAGGCACTCCACCCGTTCAACCACTCATTGAGCCCATGTCAGCTCCGTTTGGCCTCAGAGACGTACCCTGTTCCTGTAGATTGCGGGAAGTCGAACCACACCATCATGGGGATAATAGTGAGGATACCTGTACTGGGGGAGGCAGCCGTGCCTGCGCCCTTGTACAGGGTAGAGAACATTGGAGTTATCCACGGAGGGGTACATGTCCGGTTCCACACGGTCCCCCCCTATGTCATAAGGTGGGAGCACTAACAGGGACAGACCTTTCTGGGTGCCGAAGCAAGGGGTCACATATAGTCTTGTGTCCCCAGCACTTGAACAGTTTTGCTAGACCCCAGTGTGGGTTCAAGGCTGCCAACTCCGCACCTATAAATTGCACCATGGAGGTGATGGCCGTGGACCATGTACCACCCCAGGTGGCATATGTAGGGGGTGGGACCTATTGTGTTACCACCAGCGTGAAGCACTACCGGTACGGACAGAACGTGTCATGTCCGGTCAGCGACAGCAGTTTCTGCTTCAAGCCACAGGCTGAGGTTCAAGTGGCCCAGGAACAAATTACCCCGATCCCGGACCCCTCCACGGTTCACCTCACTATAAAACACAACACCTCTAACTTGCAGGATTATGCTGCACATTTTGGATACCCTATTCCCTTCCTGCCTGAACACTTAACCACATTATTGAAAGCAGTTGCATTATCACAGAAACATTTTTATACCTTACTACAAAAAACGATAGAGTTGGGGGCAGAGATCGAGGGAATTGCAGCTAGACCATGGTGGGACATAGGGCTCGACGTAGAGACCACCCCCTGGGAACGCATCGCATCTCATGCCCTGGTGATCGGTCAGCTAGTAGTAATGTTTTATTTAATATTCATCACCTGTAAGATGAGAAGAGCAAACCGTCAGGCCCGCTATGTACACGCGATGGAGGGATTAGGGGCCAAATAGGACTGTGACGCAAAGCAGAGAAAAGTCGTATATGGAGCAGTGTATAATGGAAATGTGTGGAGTGATTTGGTGTATTGGGAAATGTTATTTGGATAGTGTGTGTGTACCCTAGATATGTACATTTGTAATTAGTGTGTTAACAAAATGTCCGTTTACTTTGTAAGGAAACCAGGATCATTGCTTCCGCGCTTGGTGACACTCTATATTGGAGAGTGTCAAACGGGGGCCTGTAAGGGTCACAAGGATCCCAAGGACACAGCAGGGTCCCAGAAAGCTGCGGATTGCCCGAGCTAAGAAGGGGGCATTTCCCCAGAAACCTGTTTAAACTGTGTGATTTTGAAGTGTGTGTGCGTGGTAATTTCTAGTTTAAGCTGAGGGGAAGGTGGGGGTCTCCCAGTTGGGGAGAGGCCATACGAGAACCTCTACCCAGAGTTGGAAGGGGTCCCCGGAAAGGAGGAATTTTTGGATCCCATGAAAAACATTTTCTTTAAAAAGGCAACACATCATTCTCAACCGACAGAACATTCCAGAAGGAAGGGTGAACTGGGGGCCATTAGCATCTAAAGGCCCTGGTCACCCCAACCCAAAACACCAGATGCAACACCTCTACAGGGCAAGAGCTCAACCCAAAACAAACCTCACAAAGAGGGAACAGACTGGTCAGAGCCAGGAGCTTCCAAAGCCAAACAAGACAAAGGAAAAGGATTAACGGACAATCTAGTCTACACTTCGCACCTACTCACACTTTGAGCACCGGACCGGACACAAAGGGACAGCCATCACCGGACCATTATTGGTATCTAAAGACAAAGGACTCTCAAGCCCAGATACAGTATAACTGGGGTGAGAATCTCACAGACAGCATGTGCGTGTGGAGGCAGAGTCGAAGGAACGCCCGATGAGAAGGAAGAAGAAGCCCGCGGACCACGGAGGCATCGGAACCAGAGACCGGAGAGCGAGGGGGGAGAAAAGCGCGCTGTTCCGGACCGAAAGCGTTTTCAAAACCGTACGGAAGGGGACTGTGAGTATGAGCTTTCCTCAATGAGGATCACCCCACTTAGTGATAGGAGGATGGGAGGCTTGTGGTAATAGGAATAGGGTTTAAGGTCATTTTAGTTCGGTTTCACCCTATGTTTTCCCTTCCCAGAACGATTGGTTAAGTTTAAAGTTCTGTGTTTAAGGTGCTGTTTTAAGAACTTGTTCAGGTTTAAAGACATCAAGGAACTTTCAGTGGGAAGTGCTGTGTGGAGTTCGGTACTGAGATTATTGCCTTGCTTGTGTTTCACGTGTCCAAATAAAGTGAGTTGTATCTTTTATCCGGTGTCTGCTTCTGGTTACTGCAATTTGAATCGGTCACAAATGTCCAAGCTGTAATTCGCGTTGTAGAACCGTAGTGGGGGAAGTGGGATTCAAAACCTCACACCAGTAATTTGGGGGGGGGGATGAGCTGCAATTGGGAATGAGCAGTTAGATTAAGTGGGACAGGCCGAAACTCTGCCTGGGGCTGTATCTGGTATAAACAACCAAGAAACACTTACTCAGAGAAATTCTCTGAGGACTGTGATTTGCTATAAACAGTCAAAAGCCCCAAACTCCTCAGGGACTGTACATCAGCCTGAGGTACCCAGGACTACCTGGGTGTAAGATAACCCCCCTTACAGCACACACACACACACAAAAACAGACATGCATATGCAGCAAGGCCTGTTTAATACAACTCAGTAAGGCCTGCACATGGTCCAGACTGCTAATCGTCAGCCTTAGCTGCTTTGACCCATTGAAGAGGACAGGATGAGGGGAGGGGTCACAACAAGAATACTGAACAAAAACAAACCACCACTTCTATTGGGCTTCAGCAGCCATCCAGCTGGGCACAGAGACACCCATGGACCTTCTCAGCTACAGGAAAGGATGGGGAACCTAGCTGGAGAAGAGCATTATGTCCATATTTTTCCAAGGTGGTGGATGTCCAAGTATGCTGGGGCAATGTGCTACACCACAAAATGGCAATGTGGCTTTCCACGCCTCTGCGCATCATAGCAAGTTCCTAAATGCAGCCAAGCCATGAGGAGAAAGGAGCAGACAGCAAAAGAGGCAACAGCATTTCCAACAACAACTTGCATTTATATAGCGCCTTTAACGCAGTAAAATGTCCCAAGGCACTTCACAGGCGTATTAGAAGACAAAAATTTGACACCGAGCCACATAGGGAGAAATTAGGGCAATGACCAAAAGCTTAGTCAAAGAGGTAGGTTTTAAGGAGCGTCTTAAAGAAGGAAAGAGAGGTAGAGGAGTGGAGAGGTTTAGGGAGGGAATTCCAGAGCTTAGGGACTTGGCAGCTGTAGGTACAGCCGCCAATGTTTGAGCAATTATAATCAGGGTTGCTCTAGAAGCCAGAATTGGAGGAGTGCAGATATCTGGGAGGGTTGTAGGGCTGGAGGAGATTACAGAAATTGGGGTGGGGTGGGTAAGGCCATGGAGGGATTTGAAAACAAGGATGAGAATTTTAAAATCGAGGCGTTGCTTAACCGGGAGCCAATGTATGTCAGCTAGCACAGGGGTGATGGGCGAACAGGACTTGGAGAGAGTTAGGACACGGGCAGCCGAGTTTTGGATGACCTCAAGTTTATGCAGGGTAGAATGTGGGAGGCCAGCCAGGAGTGCGTTGGAATAGTCAAGTCGAGAGATACCAAAGGCATGGATGAGGGTTTCAGCAGCTGATGAGCGGAGGCAGGAGCGGAGATGGCGATGTTACGGAGGTGGAAATAGGAGGTCTTACGTTATGCCATGGATGTGTGGTCGGAAGCTCATTTCAGGGTCAAAGTTCCGGGTAAAATTGGAAGCTATATGAAACTTGCTCTTGTACATCTCCTAATTCTAAACTGGCATTAGTAGGGGCTGATAGATATATATCTAACGAAATACTCATCACGTACAGAAAATAGCTGACACCCACATGTCCCAAGATTAGTGAGCTGAAAGGCAGGCCAAGATTTCAGATCCTGATGGCAATGCAGCAACCCTACAAAAACAAGTGTTTGGATCTGGCTCAACTATGAAATCCCTGTGGTCAACCAATCTACCGATACTCATCGTCAAGACTCAAGATCCAAATAATGGAGCACGGTAAAGTAATGGGGGATATTGATACCTAGAATCACAGAATCATAGAATAGTACAGCACAGAAAGAGGTCATTCGGCCCATCGAGTCTGCGCCGGCTCTTTCGAAGAGCAATCCTGTTAGTCCCACTCCCCTGCTCTTTCCCCATATCCATGCATTTTTTTTCTCCTTCAAGTATTTATCCAATTCCCTTTTGAAGGCTACTATTGAATCTGTACCCACCGCCCTATCAGGCAGTGCATTCCCAATTCTAACCACTCATTGCGTAAAGAAGTTTTTCCTCATGTCGCCTCTTTCTCTATATTTACTCGATCTAAAGCCTTCATGATTTTTAAACACCTCCATCAAATCTCCTCTTAGCTTTTTCTGCTCCAAGGAGAACAAACCCAGCTTCTCCAGTCTATCCACATAACTATAATTCCCCATCCCTGGAACCAGACTAGTAAATCTCCTCTGTACCCTCTCCAAAGCCTTCACGTCCTTCCTAAAGTGTGGAGCCCAGAATTGGACACAATACCCCAGCTGAGGCTGAACTAGTGTTTTGTCGAGGTACCAATGTAATCTTAACCCTTCAACAAGTCAATGTAAAGGAGTGGAGGGCAGGAAATTGGCAAGGGAAAAATATATGCTCATAACACTTCAATTCTGAACTTCTTTTCCATTCACAGACACTTTTATTCAAGTTCAAAATGACCCTACATTTAGCATCAATTGCGGAGCTCAGGTGCCCGATTTCTATTTTAGAACAGGTAGGCCACAAAGCACAGGGTAATACAAACATACTGAGGTTGAGGCAGGAAGACTAGATGGTCAAAGAATCAAAACACCCAGCTACCTCAAATGAGCTCAGACTGGCTCAGATGGTCAGTTATCACAAATACTGTTCGACAAGTTTCAAACACTTACTCATTTCATTTCAAGGAGGAAACAAACTGAAAATCTAGTTATATGATGCACTGGAATATCCAGATCTCACAACAAAATTTTTTTGACAGCTTACCAGATCCCAATAATTTAGTGTGCACAGTCTCATGGAAGATTATGACTGATGGTCCCAGAGTCGATAACGGAACATCCAATCCACATCTTGCAGTGGTAGCTTTCAACTCTTTGGTGAAATGTTTAAGGTAGGCTTCAGATGCATCGCCAAGAAACTTAAAGAGGTCATTGTGTAACCTGTCTGCGTGAGTTCTGTAAATAATTGTATCGGATATAGCAAGTACTTTAAGTAGCAATCTGGTTCTTTGACTTAGGTTGACGGTAGCTCCCAGCAAACCTTCAGTATCTATGACAACAACATGATGAACAGGATCATAAGCCGCCCACACTCCAACAGTGCATGACTCCTGGGCTGGAGAGGTCTTGAATACTTCACATCCGTAGAAGAATGTATGGTTAAGGGTATGAGACTTGCCGTCTCCTGTGTTGCCAAAGATTGAAATGACCTTGAGGTTTTCATCTGCTTTGCAATCAAGTTTCTGAATAAATTCTTCTTCATCTGCCACCTAATGAACACAGTATTAGACAAACTGCAATTACTAGGGAAAATCCAATTAAAATTACACATTCCTTATTCTAATCAGATAAAAATACACTGCAAAACACATCAGACTCTACACTCAACAACTGTTTATAGAACAAAACATAAGTACCTTTTTTTTGGAAAAGAACTTCTCCCTCTCCAGCCTCATTTCCACAGGCCGCATAGCATCGATTAACCCAATACCAATCCTCCACTGAAGCCGTGCTTGGTTTGCTTTTTTATGGCCTTATTAACCTGTGTCGCTGCTTTTAGTGATTTGTGTATCTACACCCCCAGATCCCATTGCCTCTACCTCATTTACACTTTTATTTTCCCAGCAGTATGTGGCCTCCTTATTCCTCCTACCAAAATGCACCAGCTCACACTGAGCTGTATTGAAATTCATTTGCCAATTACACACCTATTCTGCAAGTTTATTAATATCTTCCTGCATTTTGTCTCCCTCAGTATTAACTACACCAACTAATTTGGTGCCATCAGCAAATTTTGAAATTGTACTTCCGATTCCAGAGTCCAAGTCATTAATGTAAAGGGTGAACAGCAGTGATCCCAGCACCGATCCCTGTGGAACACCACTTCCCACCTTTTGCCAGTCTGAATAGTTACCCTTAAACCTTACTGTTTTCTGTTTTGTAGCCAGCTTGCTATCCATTCTGCTACTTGTCACCTGCCTCCACATGCTCTGACCTCAGTCATGAGTCTATTATGACCTTTTGAAATTCAAAATATATTACATCTACTGCATTAGCCTCGTTTACTCTTTGTTACTGTTTCAAAGAATTCAAGCATGACCTTCCCTTTTGAAATCCGTGCTGACTACTTAATTATATTTTTGGTTTCTAGATGTTTTTCTATTTTTCCGAGTAAATATTCCATTATCTTTCCTACCACTGACGTTAAGCTAATTGCTCTACAGTTCCCTGTTCTATCTCCCTTTTTAAATATAGGAATTACATTACCTGTCCACCAGTCCTCTGGCACTATTCCCTTCTCCAATGAATTGTTCTATATGTAACAGTGCCTCTGCTATCTCCTCCCTAACTTCTTTTAATATGCGCGGTTGTAATCCATCTGGACCTGGGGTTTTACCCTCTCCCAGTTTAACTAGTTTATCAATTATCTCACCCTGTCTATCTTAAATGACTTGATATCCTTTTTACTCTCTTCTAATGTCATACCCACCATGTTAGTCTCACTGGTAAATACCAAAGCAAATTATTTCATATTTCTCCTGAACTCTATTGATCACCTTTTTAAATATTTCACACTGCTGTTCCAGTCGTTTTTGTCTGTCAAAAAAAAATCCAGTTTACCTTCCCTAGTTCCATTCTCATCCCCTCAAAATGAACTATTTCCAATCTACTACTTTGGTCTTTGTCTCATGTCCTTCACAATCATTATTTCAACCTTATTACCTTATGTTCACTATTGCCTAGATGTTCCCCTATGCTTGCTTCTCTTAGCTGCTCTGGTTTAATTTCCCATTACTAACTCCAGCAGTGATTCCTCTCTTGTTGGAATTCTTACATATTGGGTAAGAAAGGATTCCTGTACATGCTAAAAAAAACACCATTTCATTTTTCCCTTTCCCCACCCACTCTTGATAGTTTATTGGAGGGAAGTATTGAAATCTCCCATGATTATTACTCTATGCCTTTTAGTCACTTCATAGATTTGCCTACATATTTCTTCCATTATTGGATGGTCTGTAGAATACCCCTATTAGCACGATCGATCCATATGGATTCTGTTTCCATCTTAATGTTAGTTATGCCCCTTTTTTCTACAGCAATTAATTTCTTTCCATAGTAATTAGTACAGCTATCCCACCTCACTTCTGCCTTCCCTGTCCTTCCTAAATATATTATATCCTGCAATATTTAACTCTGCATAATCTGCAGCACTGAATCAAATCAATTTATGATACCATGATCATAACAGTAAGCTTGACGCAATGGGCCAAATCTTCCTGGGAAAAGAACTGCAAGGAGGGGCCAAGGATATATCCCTGGGGGACACCAGAGGTAATGATCCGGGAGTGGGAAGAGAAGCCATTGTACCAGGATAGATCTGTGGGGGACACCAGAGGTAATGATCCGGGAGTGGGAAGAGAAGCCATTGCACCAGGATAGATCTGTGGGGGACACCAGAGGTAATGATCCGGGAGTGGGAAGAGAAGCCATAGCACCAGGATAGATCTGTGGGGGACACCAGAGGTAATGATCCGGGAGTGGGAAGAGAAGCCATTGCACCAGGATAGATCCCTGGGGGACACCAGAGGTAATGATCCCAGAGTGGGAAGAGAAGCCATTGTACCAGGATAGATCCCTGGGGGACACCAGAGGTAATGATCCGGGAGTGGGAAGAGAAGCCATTGCACCAGGATAGATCTGTGGGGGGACACCAGAGGTAATGATCCGGGAGTGGGAAGAGAAGCCATTGCACCAGGATAAATCCCTGGGGGACACCAGAGGTAATGATCCCAGAGTGGGAAGAGAAGCCATTGTACCAGGATGGATCCCTGGGGGACACCAGAGGTAATGATCCGGGAATGGGAAGAGAAGCCATTGCACCAGGATAGATCCCTGGGGGATGTAGTGTATGTACCTTTAAGAGCCCCTGTGTACTGTAATACCGGTAGTGACCACTCGGGTATATAAGCCTGTTAAACCAACTCCTGCATTCCGTGTCTCCATTAACACACGGACACAACAGTGGCGACGAATTGGAAACGGACTTACCTGCAATTCGGCAGCACCTCAAGGAGATCGATTCCTCAGACGAAGGTCAAAGGAAAAAAAAACTGTGGTTTCACCAGCTAGCCGGGCTGGTGGCAGGTACTGCACTAATCCTTCCTGGGCGGCGGGCTGGGGCTCGATCGGGTGGCTCTGCAGCGGTGCCGAGCAGCGAGTCGGAAGGCGGAGGCAAACAGAGACGGAGGGTGGAGCACTCGGGAGACGGCCGGCGCTGCAAAGCAGGTCGGCATTCGGACCAAGCAGAGGGACAGAAAAGTCCCAGAGAGTCCGGCGGGAACGAGTCTCCAACTATTAAAAATATCTGTGTAAATAAAAAACCGCGGAGAACAGCGTTGTCAGCAGCGGGAGGCGCCATTTTTCTCGGCAGGGAAGAAAGGAAAGTGCGGGAGGCGCCATTTTTGATTTTCAGGATGCCTAAGACTGGCAATATTACTGCTTTCGATAGTGATATAGAGGATTGGACCACATATGTGGAAAGAGTGGAGGTATATTGCACAGCGAATGAAGTAGAGGATGATAAAAAGGCATCGGTACTTCTAAATCTGATGGGCGCAAGGACATACGGGCTGTTACGAAACTTAATCACTCCAGCCAAACCGATGGACAAGAATTTTAAGGAGATTGTTGATACCCTACAGGAGCACTTAAACCCAACACCGCTGCTGATAGCGGAACGATTCAAATTCTTCAGGAGGAATCAGCACAAGAATGAAAGTAACGCTGATTACCTCACCGAATTAAGAAAGCTGTCAAAGCACTGCCAATTCGGGGCAGGACTGGCAGATTCTCTACGAGACAAATTCGTCTGCGGTCTCCTAAGTGAAGGAACACAGAAAAGGCTACTTTCTGAGAAAGATTTGACACTGGACAAAGCTTTCAGTGTGGCTGTATCATACGAAGCAGCAGCAAGAGGAGCTGCAGAGATACAGCAAAAGCCACAGGACTTCGGCACCCATGAAATGACACGGGGTTTCGAGAGATGTTATCGCTGCGGCAGATCCACCCATGACCAGAGGGACTGCTGGTTCAAGGACAAAGCATGCAGGCAATGCGGAAAGATGGGGCACATTGCACGTGTATGCCGATCTGGAAACAAAAAATCCACTGACAGAAAAAAAATCAATAAGGAAAAGTACAGAAAAGGTACAAATGATGACGGACAGTAGCTCCGAAGACCAGAAGAGCGATAGCGACTCCAGAAACAAGAGACTAAGCTGTCTCAAATTACATAATGTAATTGCCAAAGAGGATTACCAGACCATTTAGGTTACCCTCACGATAGCGGGGTCCCCAATTAAAATGGAGCTAGATACAGGATCAGCTCTGACCGTCATAAGTCGACGGGATTACGAGCGGCTATTTCCGCATATACCTTTGAAAGACACATCCATTATCTTGAAGACATACACGGGGCAGAAAGTATACCCCAGAGGGAAAATAAAGGTGCCTGTTGTATACAACGGCAAGGAAATACAGAAGTTGTATTTATACGTTCTGCAAGATGGTGGTCCACCGTTGTTGGGACGTGAATGGATCAGGAAGATACGTTTAGACTGGCACTTCATTCAGGCACTGACGGTAACCAGTAAGAAAAAAAATGATGATGTCATACCTGAACGATTAAAAGACATCTTGGCTAACACCAAAGAAGTGTTTCAACAGGAACTAGGAACCTTGAAAGGCGTCACCGCCTCAATAAAAGTGGAAGATGCGGCAATTCCCAAGTTTTTTTAAGGCAAGGCCAGTGCCATACGCAATTTGTCCAGCAGTCGAGGCAGAGCTGGAGAATTTGGAAAAAGCAGGCGTGTTATCCAAGGTAGATTGGAGCGAGTGGGCAACACCCATCGTCCCGGTCATGAAGAAAACTTTGAATAATGATAAATCTGAAGAACAGAGACAAATTCACATCTGTGGGGACTTCAAGGGGACTGTAAACCCATCCTTCACACGATACAGTATCCTCTTCCAAGGATAGAAGATATTTTCGCCTCACTATCCGGAGGGAAACGTTTCACCAAAATTGACTTGGCACAGGCATATCTACAGATGGAGGTTCAGGAGGCCTCTAAAAAGTATCTCGCGATAAACACACACAAATGCCTGTACCAGTACAATCGACTGGTTTTCGGAATAGCATCAGCTCCAGCTATCTGGCAAAGAGCTATGGAGCAAGTCCTGCAAGGGATTCCGGGGACTCAATGCTACCTAGACGACATCCTTGTAACAGGAGAAAACGACAACGAGCACCTTGCCAATTTGGAGCAGGTGCTCACTAGGCTGAGAGAACGGGGCCTACGAGCAAATCGCCCCAAGTGCGAATTTTTCCAGAAACAAATATCATATTGTGGCCATATAATTAACGAAGAAGGGTTGCATAAGTCACCTGAAAAAATTGAAGCGGTCATAAAAGCCCCAGCACCTGAAAATGTCTCACAATTAAGGTCATTCCTGGGATTGATAAATTACTATCATAAATTTTTACCGAACTTGTCAACTGTTTTGCACCCTCTTAACGCACTGCTACAAACGGGAGTAAATTGGAAATGGAGCGAAGACTGTAAACGTGCCTTCCATAAATGCAAAGGCTTGATCACGTCCAAGGAAGTGTTGGCTCATTACAACCCATCACTGCCAATCAGACTGGCGTGCGATGCATCCCCTTACGGTGTAGGAGCGGTATTATCGCATAGATTCCCTGATGGCTCGGAGCGGCCGATAGCTTTTGCGTCACGCTCATTGAACTCAGCTGAGCGTAACTATGCCCAGATCAACAGGGAAGCACTCAGCCTGGTGTGGGGAGTGAAGAAATTCAACCATTACCTACACGGACAAAAATTTACCTTGTTGACTGACCATCAACCCCTCGTCTCCATATTCAACCCTAAAAAGGGCGTTCCCATTATGACAGCGCAAAGGCTACAGAGGTGGTCCCTTTTCCTAGGGGCACACCAATATGACATAGAATACAAAGGATCAGAACAGCATGGGAATGCTGACGGTTTATCGCGCCTACCGTTGCCAACGGTAGAAGAGGCACCTACAGTGGACCCAGTGGAGATGTTCCACTCAACCATAGTAGAATGTCTACCAGTAACAAATTCTACCATTGAAAAGGAAACGAGAAATGACCCGACTCTCTCACGAGTCTACGATTTAACGGTGAAGGGATGGCCAGCACATGGCGAACCACTGTTGCCAGCATTCTCGCAAAGAGGAGAACAGCTGTCAGTGTGCCAAGGAACCTTGATGTGTATCCAGAGTGATGATTCCACCCAAACTCCAGGATAAAGTGCTAAAGGAGCTTCACGAGGGGCATCTGGGTGGAGTGAAAATGAAGAACCTAGCCAGAGCGTTTGTGTGGTGGCCAGGTATCGATGGAGACATCGAAGAAATGACCAAGAGCTGTCTAGGATGCCAGAAGGTCCAAAACGCCCCACCACAAGCCCCTCTACATCCATGGGAGTGGCCCTCATCTCCATGGCAAAGGGTACATATCGACTTTGCTGGTCCATTTATGGACTCAATGTTCTTAATCGCAGTTGATGCACACTCCAAGTGGCCGGAGGTAATAAAGATGTCCTCCACCACCACGGAAAAAACCATCACAGTATTAAGGACCATATTTGCCAGGAATGGGCTGCCTGAACAGATCTGTTCTGATAATGGACCGCAATTTGTGTCCGAAGAATTCAGGAAATTCTTAAAAAAACAATGGGGTTAAGCACTACACGTCCACCCCATACCATCCCGCCACCAATGGATTAGCTGAAAGGTTTGTCCAGACCTTCAAGAAGGCCATAAAGGCCATGGGTAATGAAGACATAAATCTACAACATAAGGTAGATAACTTCTTGTTTGCATACAGGAATGCAACACATGCGGTTACAAACCAAACTCCCGCCATGATGTTTTTCAATAGAAGACTAAGATGCCGGCTGCATTTGATCAAGCCAAACATCAGAAGGGACAACCTACACTACAACTCTATACGCCTAATGATGAAGCAGAGATACCCATAGTATCTACCTCCGATCCGGTGATACTGGAACCAGATGAACCCGACACTGGCATTCAAGCCGAATCGACCTTGCCAAAAGAACCTACTACACCACCGAGGCATTATCCGGACCGAGTCAGGAAGCCTCCAGAGAGACTGACTTATAATTGATTAACTGCAGCAAATGTGTAGATTATTGTTCTTGTAAACATGTTAATTAATGATTACTTAAAATGTTATGTACTAATTATCTAACAGGGGAGGAATTGTAGTGTATGTACCTTTAAGAGCCCCTGTGTACTGTAATACCGGTAGTGACCACTCGGGTATATAAGCCTGTATAGCATCTTGTATCTTTTAGTTCACCTCCAGACTTTGTTCAGTAAACACCTGTTAAACCAACTCCTGCATTCCATGTCTCCATTAACACACAGGCACAACAGGGGACACCAGAGGTAATGATCTGGGAGTGGGAAGAGAAGCCATTGCACCAGGATAGATCTGTGGGGGACACCAGAGGTAATGATCCGGGAATGGGAAGAAAAGCCATTGCAGGCGATTCTCTGGCTACGAATAGATAGATAAGAATGGAACCAGGCGAATGCAGTCCCACCCAGCTGGACGACAGTGGATGCATAGGAGGAGGATGGAGTGGTGAACCATGTCAAAAGCTGCAGACAGGTCGAGAAGTGATAGTTTACCATTGTCAGTCAGAAAAGATGTCATTTGTGACTTTGATAAGAGCGATTTCAGTACTGTGGCAGGGGCGGAAACCTGGTTGGAGAGATTCAAACATGGTGTTCTGGTAAAAATGGGCACGGACTTGGGAGGCGACAGCACGTACAAGGACTTGAGAGGAAAGGGAGTTTGGAGACAGGGCGGTAGTTTGCAAGGATGGGGTGGGTGGGGGGAAGGGGGGTGTCGAGGTTTTTTTTGCGGAGATGGGTGATGACGGCAGATTTGAAGGAGAGGAGGACAGTACCCGAGGAGAGAGAACTGTTAACAATATCAACTAATATGGGAGCCAGAAAAGGAAGTAGGATGGTCAGCGGTTTAGTGGGAATAGGGTCAGGGGTGCAGGAGCAGGGTCTCATGGAGAAGATGAGCTGGGAGAGGGCACGATGGCAGATCAGAGAGAAACTAGAGAAAGATGCGAGTTCAGGGCTCAGGCAGAGGGGAATCCAAGAGGAAGTTAGGCTGAACGGATGGTCTCAACCTTAGTGCCAAAGAAGTCCATGAGCTCCTCGCACTTGTTGTTGGAGGCGAGAGTGGAGGAGACAGGGGAGAGGAGTTTAAGAAGATGGTTAGCAGCAGAGAAAAGAAGCCGGGATTATCTTTGCATTCCAGAATGATCCTGGAACAGTGAGCAGTTTTGTCAGTCGAGAGCAGGACCCGATACTGCTTTATGTGCTCCAGCCAGATCTGGCAGTGATTGGCTAAACCAGTTGTTCACCATATGGGTTCAAGCCTGCGTCCCTTGGACTTAAGGGACCGAAGACAAGGGCCGCAACAGGAGGAACAGCCGGGGCGAGAGAGAATAATGGTTTTGAGGGCAAAGAAAAGTTGAGTTTCCCGTCAGCCAATCTTGTGCACCTCTTAACTGATGTGAATTTCAGTGATGTTGATATTGGTGAAGTATTGTAAGCACAGGACCAAACAGAGAAAAGGGAGTAACACAACTGTAGAAACAGAGGAAGAGCAGTAGTTGAAGATAATCAGAAAGCTGCTTATAACTTATATCATCCCACATTACTTCACTAAACTAACAACATCGTACCTGCTTCCACACCCCAATCTCCAGCCAAAAAGGCAACTTGCTCCCAGATTTACGCCAAAGCCTCTATCAGCTTGCCAGGAGCGAAGCAAGAGCAAACTGTGATAACCCTCTGGTAAAGCACCGGACCTCCACTAGGCCCAGCTAACAGCAGGAATCGAGTGTGTGGAGAAATCAGAGACACAAGCCCACCTTCCCACTGCTCCATGCTGAAGTTCCAGCAGAATGCTACAAATTGATGATTTCTCCAGCACAATGCAGTGAGTGCAGGACAGTTACACAATCCCAATGATGTGTGTAAAATCAATCCCAGTCACTTACAGTAGTGCCGTCTCCAGGCGTGACCGATGAGGAATTAGCCATCGTCGCCATCCTGCCCGGGAATAGTGGAGCATCTGCAACAACATCCCGCAGTCCATCCCACAGCCAACTCTTAATCTTTATAGTGGACACCCATTAACAGAACATGATGTATAATTATATATTCCATGCATCAATCCCCCATCTCACTTCTCCACTGTACATTTAGATCTCATATCCATAAAACTATCGAGTTGTCTAATAAATTCCAGATTTAAAAGATGTTTTGAGATGGTACTTTCAATTAAAGTTTTAAATATGTAGTGAATGCAAGTTTCTGATCCAAATGCCAAGTCCTCAAAACTTCAGCCAGCGTGAAACTATTACTGGGACGTGTTTGGTATGTGATCCACATATTGGCTATCATTAGACACCACAAGGCAGCAATCGCAACACGCCCAATAATTCAAGTGCTCAAGGTCTGAACCATAAAAGGAGCTATTAACACACAAACATGTACACTTAAGTATACATATCTGCTCCATCACCAAACCGCCCACTTCTGTAACATCCCCGACTCCACCCCCACCTCAGCTCATCTGCTGCTGAAACCCTCATCCATGCCTTTGTCACCTCTAGTCTTGACTATTCCAATGCTCTCCTGGTCACCTCCCATTTTCTACCCTACATAAACTCCAACTCACCCAAAACTCTGCTGCCTCTATCCTAACTCGCACCAAGTCCCTTCCATCCATCGTCCCTGTGCTCGCTGACCTACATTGGCTCCTGGTCTGGCAATACCTCGATTTTAAAATTCTCATCCTTGTTTTCAAATCCCTCCATGGCCTCGCTCCGCCCTATATCTGTAAACTCCTCCAGCCCCACATCCCTTCCACACCCCACCCGAGATATCTGCACTCCTCCAATTCTGGCCTGTTGCACATCCCCGATTTCAATTGCTCAACCATTGGCGGCTGTGCCTTCAGCTATCTCAGCCCTAAGCTCTGGGATTCCCTCCCTCAACACCTCTTTCTTTCTTCCTTCAAGACACTCCTTAAAACCTACCTCTGATGTTCATCTGCCCTAATATCTCCCTATGTGGCTTGGTGTCAAGTTTTTTGTGTTATAAAACTCCTGTGAAGCGCCTTAGGATGTTTTACTACAAGTTGTTATTACAAAGACCTACTAGCTGAACCAGACAAGGAGACGACAGGTTCAATCACTGCATTGTGCAGAATTAGATGATGTCAGCAGGGGCAGTAGTTAGACTCTTCCCTCCCCCCCCCCCCCCTCACCCCACCCTCAGGGGCAGAGAAATGGGAGCGGGCAGAATTCTCAGAGTGTGGAGTTTGCACATTCTCCCCGTGTTTGCGTGGGTTTCCTCCGGGTGCTCCGGTTTCCTCCCACAGTCCAAAGATGTGCGGGTTAGGTTGATTGGCTATGATAAATTGACCCTTAGTGTTAGGGGGATTAAATACGTGGGGTTACGGGGATCGGGTGGGATATGTGTCGGTGCAGGCTCGATGGGCCGAAATGGCCTCTATCTGCACTGTGGGGTTTCTGTGATTCCTGATTGCTATCCACTGATTCCTGCTGGGAAGTGTTTAGGCACGGACATCAGGTGAGCCAACAGGCTATTTACCAAACAAACCACAGCGTTCAAGAATGGAAACAAAGCCTGATCACCACCCCACTGCCACCCCCCCCTCAATAGCCCCAGGCCACTGAAATCACTTACAGTACCAACTTCCAGTACTAAGAACAGATACCTCAGCACACATGGCCCCAGCTGGAGTACTGGGTCCAATTCTGGACACCACACTTCAGGAAGGATGTGATGGAGAGTACAGAAGAGATTTACGAGAATGGTTCCAGGGATGAGGGATTACAGTTACGTGGATCGACTGGAGAAGCTGGGGCTGTTCTCCTTGGAGCAGAGAAGGCCAAGAGGAGATTTGATAGATGTGTTTCAAATCATAAAGGGTTCAGATAGAGTAAATAAAGAGAAACTGTTTCCAATGGCTGATGGGTCGATAACCAGAGGGCACAGGTTTAAGGCGACTGGCAAAAGAACCAGAGGCAACATGAGGAAAAACTTCTTTATGCAACGAGTGGTTAGGATTTGGAATGCACTGCCTGATAGGGTGGTGGATACAGATTCAATAGTAGCCTTCAAAAGGGAATTGGATAAATACTTGAATGAGAAAAAATTGCAGGGATACAGGGACAGAGTAGGGGGAGTGGGACTAACTGGATTGCTCTTCGAAAGAGCCGGCACAGACTCGATGGGCCGAACAGTCTCCTTCTGTGCTGTACTATTCTATGATTCACACCCAGCATATAAACCTGACACCTTCCCGGCATGTCTAATCCTTTTACTAGGGTAATTTGAATTGTAATGGCCCCAAAAGTGAGATTATCCTGTCGTCACTCCTGTGCAGTACACTGCTCATGGAGGCAAATTTGCTCCTGTATCATAGAAGAAGAATATACATCATCTATACTGGACTCAAAATTTAAACAATCACTACAATTTTTACTGGAATTTATTCTAATCTGTTTCCAAGCAGTTATACAACAAATCACCACTTTATAAGCCAAGCACAAGCACCCGTTGAGATACACACATTTGTGTTTATTAGAATCATGTGAGGGTAATCCACAACAAACGGTAAGCTTCATCGAAGTGCAATATTTCTTCCCTAGTCTCCTGAAGACACTAACACTTGCACGGACACATTTCCAGGTGATGTTAACCCTTCCGGTAAGCACTTCATTCAAGTGCCCGCTTATCATGTGACACTTAAATTGTGGAGGCATCACAGCAGAGCCACAGGCCAGCCTCACCGGACTCTGACACACACTTTTGCACAGGGAGCATATTGATCACAAGTGGGTCCGCCAGCTGATTTCCAACACTAAACCATAGCACTGCAAGCACCCGCCAAATCAGGAATCAAGGCCACGGGTGAGCCAATTGGCGCCCAGGCCCACCCAAATCTGTGTGTGCGAGTGCCACTTAAAGCAAAATCCAGTCGAAGCAGAACATAGATTGCCCAAAATGAGCAGTGAAATCCATCCTTAAAACACACACTACCAGGGAGTCCAGCCACAATAACAAGGGATAAGGCAAGCGGACGTGAGCTGCACCGTCCTGTGTGCCAGTCTCTAAAATATTTCAACACTACATCTGTTGGGGAGATTGAGAGGCAGTGGCATTTAAAACATAGCAACCACTTGAATTCATAGAATGATTCGGCACAGGAGGCCATTCGGCCCATCATGCCTGTACCTGCTCTTTGGTAGAGCCATCCAATGACTCCCACGCCCCTGCTCTTTCCCCATAGCCCAGAAATTCTTTTCTCTTCAAGTATTAATACAATTCCCTTTTGAAGGTTATCATTCAATCTGTTTCCACCACCCTTGCAGGCAGTGCGTTCCAGATCACAGCAACTCGGTGTGTAAAAAATGTTTTCTGATGTCACCTCTGGTTCTTTTGTCAATCACCTTAAATATCAGTTCCCTCTGGTTACTGACCTTTCTGCCACGACAAACACTTTCTCCTTATTTACTCTAGCAAAACCATTCATCATTTTGAACATTTCTATCAAATGTCCTCTCAAACTTCTCTGCTCTAAGGAGAACAACCCCAGCTTCTCCAGTCTCTCCACATAACTGAAGTCTATCATCTCTGGTACCATGCTAGTAAATCTCCTCTGCACCCCCTCTAAGGCCTTGATATCCTTCCTAAAGTGCGGTGCCCAGAATTGGACACAATACTCCAGCTGGGGTCTAACCAGTGTTTATAAAGGTTCATCATAAGTTCCTTGCTTTTGTACTCTGTTCCTCTATTAATAAAGCCAAGAATCCCATCTGTTTTTAACAGCCTCTCAACTTGTCCTGCCACCTTGACCAATTTGTGTACGTACACCCCCAGGTCTCTCTGTTCCTGCACCCCCTTTAAAATTGTACCCTTTAGTTCATATTGCCTCTCCTCGTTCATCCGACCAAAATGTTCCACTTCACACCTCGCTGCGTTAAATTGTATCTGCCATGTGTCTGCCCATTTCACCAGTTTATGTTCTCCTGAAGTCTGTCACTATTCTCCTCACTGTTTACTACTTTTCCAAGCTTTCTGTCATCTGCAAACTTTGAAATGATGCCCTGTATACCCAAGTCCCGGTCATTAATATATATATATCAAAAAGAGCAGTGGTCCCAACATTGACCCCTGGGGAACATCACTGCACACTTCCCTCCAGTCTGAAAAACAGCCCGTCACTGCTACTCTCTCCTTTCTGTCCCTTTGCCAATTCCATATCCATGCAGCCACTGCCCCTTTTGTTCACAAGCCTATTGTGTGGTACTTTGTGAAACACCTTTTGAAAATCCATATACACAACATCAACCGCACTACCCTCATCCTCATTACTTCATCAAAGAACTCGATCAAGTTAGTCAAACACGAAATAACAACAGAAAATGCTGGAAAAACTCAGGTCAGGCAACATCCGTGGAGAGAAATTTGAGTTGACATTTCGTTTTCAAAAAGGGTTTCGACCCGAAACGTCAACTCAAATTTCTCTCCACGGATGTTGCCTGACCTGCTGAGTTTTTCCAGCATTTTCTGTTGTTATTTCGGATTTCCAGCATCTGCAGTATTTTGCTATCGTACTAGTCAAACACGACTTGCCTTTTACAAATCTGTGCTGGCTTTCATTAATTAACCCCATACTTTTCCAAGTGCCAGTTAATTTTGTCCCGGACTAATGTCTCGAAGTTTCCCCAGTTATGCTGCCTGGCCTGCAGTTGCCGGGTTTAACCCTCTGCCTGTAGAAGGCCTTGGCATTGAGCTTTAGGCACTATCCATGCCTGGTGCCCAGCCCGTCCCGTACCTGGATCCGCTCGTTGTGGTCCACCAGAAGGAAGCTGCTGCCGGCCTGGGGCTGGGGCAGTGCCTGGGGCTGGGCCCGCTCCCCCTGCCCCTCGGCCGGGTAGTTCTCCAGCCGGTGCTTGCGCCGGTTGCTGTGGGCGCGGCGCTGGCAGTCGGTGCAGACGTTGAGTTTGCAGGAGTGGCAGCGGGCGGCGGCGGGGCGGCGGGGAGCGCTCCCGGGCCCGGCCCCAGCTCCCGGGCACTGGTCGCAGCGCGGGTTGTAGCCGGAGCCCAGGCGGCTCCGCTGGTGCTGCCGGAGCCGCGTCTGTCGGTGCAGTTCCCGCTCGCAGCCGGCGCACTGCAGGCTGCCGCACTCGTCGCACTCGAAGGCCGCCGCCGCCCCGCTGCACGCGTAGCTCTCCTGGCAGCTCAGGCCGGGGCCCGGAGCGGGGCCACTGGTGCCCGCCGCCCCACCGCTCTCAACACAGCTCTGGCCGCTCATCCGCGCAGGCCCGACACACACTCGCCCCAACTGGGCCCGGGGCCTCGCACCGGCCGTCAGCAGGAGCGGGGAGAGTCAACAACCGCAGCACCCGCCCGGCTGATCTCGGGGCTGGGGCTCGCTGTGCGGAGTCAAGGGACCCCAGTGCGCATACGCGGCCCGCCGGGAGTTGTTCTGGCCGGGAGCGGGCTGACACTGAGCATGCGCGGCAGCATGGCTCGCCGGGAGTTGCAGTTCTGGCCGGGACCGGGCTGCACTGAGCATGCGCGGCAGCATGGCCCGCCGGGAGTTGTAGTTCTGGCCGGGGTCGGGCTGACACTGAGCATGCGTGGCAGCATGGCCCGCCGGGAGTTGTAGTCCTGGCCGGGAGCCCGCTGATTGCGGCCTCCAGTGTCTCTGAGCCATGCTACATCACGGCAGCAGTTGTTGTCCACACTGGGCACTGCCAGCTTCCAGACAGCACTGATTCTGTGCCGAGGAAGGCCATTCTGGCAGCGGCCGTCTGACCAGCCCCAAAGCCCCTCAGCCACAGCAGCTGGAAAATCGCAGCAAATTTGCTGACTGCCATTCACACCATGAAATACAGCTCCGCACATGTCAGGGGCTCTTTGAAAAATGAGTTTTGTTGGCTATTATAAATTTCACAGGCCACAATGTTGACATCTCCACCAGCCAAACCTCAGTGGTGGGAAAAATACTGGAAAAAATTCTGAGGGACAGGATAAATCTTCATTTAGAAAGACACGGCTTAATCAGGGATAGTCAGCATGGATTTATTAAGCAAAGGTCATCTCTGACTAACTTGATTGAATTTTTTGTGGAGGTCACGAGGGTAGATGAGGGTTGTGCGTTTGATGTAGTGTATCTTCTTCTTAGGCAGTCCCTCAGAACCGAGGATGACTTGCTTCCACATTAAAAATGAGTTCTCAGTGTAATGATCAATAACATGTCATTCTATAGTGGACACTAGGTGGAGCCGTAGAGCTGTATATAAGACTACACTGCCCAGCTGTATATATATTAAGACTACATTACCCATGAGGCACTAGGCTACCCACAAGGCAACAGTCAAGATGGAAGCCTCTACAGATACTGTACCAGTCCACATGTGCTGAATAAAGTAACTAGCAAAAGCTAGCTGTGTTCATAATAAGAATGTCTATTTATTAATGAACATAAGAAGGTACCAGGGTGGTGAAGATCTGCTGAAAATTGTGAAAAGCGAAATGGAGAATTTGAAGCCACCAGAGCGTTTGAATCTCGAGGGAAATGTCGACTACAATTGGCGGATTTTTAAACAACAATTCGAACTCTACATTGCAGCCATCGGATTCGGTACGAAGCCAGACGCAAGAAAAATAGCGTTGCTGCTTACGGTTGCAGGCCCACAGGCGATAGAGGTATTTAATACATTTGTATTTAATCCAGTGGAGAACAGAGAAAAATTAGAAGATGTGCTAAAAAAATTTGATGCACATTGCTCTCCCAAAAAGAATGAGACCTATGAAAGATACATCTTCTGTTCTCGGACACAGCAGCAAAATGAGACTTTTGATAGCTTTATAACTGAGCTGAAACTGAAAGCACAGACATGTAATTTCTCTGAGCTCAAAGCATCCATGATTCGTGACCAGATTGTGTTTGGTATTCATGATAAAAAAGTCAGGGAACGTCTGTTGAGAGAAACCGAACTAAATTTGGAAAATGCGGTGAAAATATGCCAAGCCAGCGAGCTAGCTCGAAAGCACGCGAAGACTTTCAGTGAAATCAATAATGATGCGATTGTAACGAGTGATAATGCTGCTGTCGGTGCTGTGTCCTATAAGGGGAAGAAACATGGGCAGAACAGAAATGAAAAGCAATCGGAGGATGAAATTTTTAATTGTAAATGCTGTGGTTACAAACACCAGCTAAGACAATGCCCAGCATTTGGAAAAATGTGCACAAAGTGTAATGGAAAGAATCACTTTGCCAAACAATGCTTTTCAAAAGTACAAACTAAGAAAGGGCAACGAGTTAATGTAATTGAGGACACTGATTTAAGTGAGACATTTTTTGTAGGAATGGTGTCATGTGACAATATCAAAAAGGATACAGAAAATGTGCAGCCCTCAGAAATGGACAATGCTGAACATAAAGTTAATGCAGTAAAAGAGGACAAATGGATGATCCCACTGCAGGTAAATGGAGCATTAGTTACATTGAAACTGGACACTGGGGCAAAAGCAAACTTAATCAGTATGAGTGACATAAAAAATATGAAAGAAAAGCCCAAAATACAGAAAAAGTCAGTACTACTGAAGGACTATAATGGACAGAAAATAGATAGCTTAGGTGTATGCAGACTTAAAGCGACAGTCAAAGACAAAGTGCATCATCTCATGTTTTCTGTTGTGGCTGAAAGGCTTGATTCACTACTGGGTGACAAAGCTTGTGAGGACTTAGAACTGGTCAAAAGAGTCTACCGTATAAACTGTGCCATAAGCAGACCAGATGACTCGGTGGATTCTATAGTGAATAATTTCCAGGATGTGTTCAAAGGATTTGGAGTTCTACCATTCACTTACAAGATCCAGCTAAAGCAGGATGCTCAGCCAGTGGTACATGCTCCACGAAGAGTTCCAGCACCCCTGCGTGACCGGCTCAAGAATGAACTGGACAGAATGACCACACTAGGAGTCATCAGGAAAGTCGAAGAGCCAACAGACTGGGTTAACTCCATGGTATGTGTAAAGAAAAAGAACAATGATCTAAGAATATGCATGGATCCAAAGGACTTAAATGCAAACATAAAACGTGAACACTACCAGATTCCCAAGTGAGAAGAAATCACCAGTGAAATGTCAGGTGCCAGATACTTTACAAAGTTCGATGCCTCACAAGGATTTTGGCAACTAAAACTGGATGAAGAGAGCACCAAATACTGTACCTTCAACACACCATTTGGCAGGTATTGTTTCCTCAGAATGACTTTCAGGATAATATCTGCATCTGAAATCTTTCATAGAGCGATGGAACACATAATTGAAGGTCTGGAAGGAGTTCGGGTCTATGTTGATCACATCATCATCTGGGGCTCCACGCTGAAAGAACACAATGAGAGACTGACTAAAGTGCTACAGAGCATACGCCGGAATGGACTGAAGCTCAACAAAGCCAAGTGTCAGTTTGGCATCCAGGAAGTCACTTTCCTAGGAGATAATCTATCTGGTAAAGGAATAGAGCCAGATATAGTAAAAGTAAATGCCATACTCAAAATGCCCCGACCCACTGACAAAAAAGGAGTGCTACGCATCATGGGGATGATAAACTTCATTGGAAAGTTCATTCCTAACTTGTCAGCCAAGACAGCCTGTCTGCGAGACCTGCTACATAAAACAAATGAGTTTGCATGGACAGAAAGACATGAACAAGAGTGGATAAACCTCAAAACAGTGCTGACAACCACACCTGTACTCACCTTCTTTGACCCAACAAAAATAATCAAAGTGTCAACGAATGCATCAAAAGATGGCCTAGGTGCGGTCTTGCTACAAGCAGAGGGTGAAGATTGGAAGCCTGTTGCCTATGCCTCCAGGTCTATGACTGATACTGAGTGTCGATATGCCCAGATTGAAAAGGAATGTCTAGGCTTGGTAGTTGGACTAGAAAAGTTTCATGGCTACATATATGGACTTCCCACCTTCACAGTTGAGACAGACCACAGCCCTCTGGTTGCCATCATAAAAAAAAACCTGAATGAGATGTCTCCAAGGATTCAACGACTCATGATGAAGCTGCAAAGATATGACTTTGATCTGATCTACACACCAGGCAAATACATAGTGTTAGCAGATGCACTATCCCGAGCACCCACAATGAGTCATGTGAGCTCTACTGAAGAAGACGTGGATGTTCATGTGAGTATGGTCATTGCTGCGCTGCCCGTGTCAGACACAAAATCAAAGCAAATAGCAGAAGAAACAGTAAAAGATACAGTATTACAAACAGTAATAGAGAACATCATGGTTGGCCAAAAGGTTCCTGTCCAAAATATTTTCACATAAGGTCAGAATTGAGTGTCGCAAGTGGACTATTACTGAAACAGAACAGAATAGTCATTCCACAGGCTCTACGTCAAGACATGCTCAAAAGGATTCATGAGGGACACCTCGGAATTGAAAAATGCAAAAGGAGAGCAAGAGACAACTGTTTATTGGCCTGGCATAAATAAGGACATTGAGAACATGATAGGCAAATGTGAGACATGTCAGAAACACCAAAACAAACAAGCAAAGGAACCAATGATAGTAGCTGACATACCAACAGCAGCATGGCAAAAGGTTGGTATGGACCTTTTTCATTTAAATGGTAAAGACTATCTAATAGTGATTGACTACTATTCTAACTATCCTGAGATGGCGCTGCTCTCAAGCACCACAGCAAGCAGTGTCATAATGCATGTGAAATCCATCTTCGCCAGACATGGAATTCCCAGGATTGCCGTTAGCGACAATGGTCCGTGCTTCAACTGTAAGGAGTGGCAACAGTTTGCAGCACATTATGACTTTCAGCACATCACATCCAGTCCTTTGTATGCTCAGTCAAATGGTAAGGCAGAGAAAGGTGTTCAAGTTCTCAAGCAGTTACTGAAGAAAGCGACAGAAAGCAAGTCTGATCCTTATCTCGCCCTGCTGAGCTACCGAGCCTCACCTTTAGACTGTGGTTCTTCACCTGCTGAACTACTAATGGGTCGCAAGTTGCGCACCACGCTACCCCGCTGTGCAAAAGAACAGCAAAGTGAGGAACTGAGACAGAGACTTCAACTGTTAAAGCTGAAACAGAAATCATACTATGACAAGTCATCCAAAACTCTAAAACCATTGACAAGGGATGATGTCAGGTTTGAGGGTCCAGATGCATGGAACAGGAAAGCTACAGTTCTTGAGGAAGTAGGACCAAGGTCATACACTGTTAGAACTGAGGAAGGACAGATTCTCAGGAGGAACCGCCGTTCCCTCCTAAAAACACAAGAGACTATTCAAGACCAGATTGATGACAATGCCGCAACTGCATCGTGTCATTCACCGCCAGAACAATCTCATGAAGACACATCAGACTTACCCGTGTTGAGAAGATCCACACGTGAAGTAAAAGAGCCTGATAGACTTAATCTTTGAGTACAATGTAAAGCTTTGAAAATGTGTTGACTGTTTTGAAAGTGTTTATGTTTATAGAGCACTAACAAAAGTGTTACTGATATTATCTTTATTGTTTTCTTGAAAGTTGATTGATATTGATTTTGTTAAACCTCAAAGAAAGGGGGATGTAATGATCAATAACATGTCATTCTATAGTGGACACTAGGTGGAGCCGTAGAGCTGTGTAGAGCTGTATATAAGACTACACTACCCAGCTGTATATATATATTAAGACTACATTACCCATAAGGCAACAGTCAAGATGGAAGCCTCTACAGATACTGTACCAGTCCACATGTGTTCATAATAAGAATGTCTATTTATTAATGAACATAAGACTCAGGTGACTGATGAGTCCAATGTGGGACCTACAGTCTCTGTCACAGGTGGGGCAGACGGTGGTTGAAGGGGCGGGTGGGTGGGGTGCTTCGGTTGACATGCATTCCTTCCGCTGTTTGTGCTTGGCTTCCGCTTGCTCCCAGCAAAGAGACTCGAGGTATTCGGCGCCTTCCCGGATGCTTCTCCTCCACTTTGTGCGGTCTTGGGCCAGGGATTCCCAGGTGTCAGTGGGGATGTTGCACTTTTTCAAGGAGGCTTTGAGGGTATCCTTGAAGCGTTTCCTCTGCCCACCTGGGGCTCTCTTGCCGTGTCGGAGCTCCGAGTAGAGCGCGTGTTTTGGGAGTATCGTATCGGGCATGCAGACGATGTGACCCGTCCATCGGAGCTGATCGAGCATGGTCAAAGCTTCGATGCTGGGGATGTTGGCCTGAGTGAGAACACTGACGTTGGTGCGCCTATCCTGCCAATGGATTTGCTGAATCTTGCGGAGGCAGCGTTGGTGGTACCTCTCCAGTGCTTTGAGGTGCCTGCTGTACATGGTCCATGTCTCTGAGGCATACAGGAGGGCGGGTAATACTACTGCTCTAGACCATGAGCTTGGTGTCGGGTTTGAGGTCCTGGTCTTCAAACACTCTCTTCCTCAGGCAACTGAAGGCTGCACTGGCACACTGAAGGCGGTTTTGGACTTTGTCATCGACGTCTGTCCTTGTTGACAGTAGGCTCCCAAGGTATGGAAAGTGGTCCACGTTATCCAAGGCCTTGTCATGGATTTTGATAATCGGGGGGCAGTACTGTGTGGCGGGGGCAGGTTGGTAGAGGTACCTTTGTCTTACGGATGTTTAGTGTAAGGCCCATGCTCTCGTAAACTTCGGTGAAGGTGTTAACAATGGTTTGGAGTTCAATCTCCGAGTGCGCGGACGCAAGCGTCGTCTGCATACTGTAATTCGACGACAGAGGAAGGGACGACCTTGGATCTGGACTGGAGGCGACGGAGGTTGAACAGTTTCCCATTTGTTCTGTAAATTAGCTCCACTCCAGCGGGGAGGTTACTGAGGGTGAGATGGAGCATTGTTGCTAGGAAGATCGAGAAGAGCGTTGGTGCGATGACACAGCCTTGCTTGACCCCGGTCCATACATGAATTGGGTCTGTGGTGGAACCGTTAGTCAGGATCATGGCTTGCATGTCGTTGTGAAGCAGGCGGAGGATGGTGACAAACTTTTGAGGGCAGCCGAATTTGAGGATGACACTCCATAATCCCTCACGGTTGACAGTGTCAAAGGCCTTTGTGAGGTCAAAGAAGGCCATGTACAGCGGTTGGTGCTGTTCCCTGCATTTCTCTTGTAATTGGCGCGCGATGAAGATCATGTCCATTGTGCCCCTTAGTGGGCAGAATCTGCATTGCGATTCTGGGAGGAGCTCTTCAGCCACTGGGAGAAGACGATTGAGGAGGATTCTTGCAATGACTTTCCGTGTGGCAGACAGCAGGGAAACTCCTCTGTAATTACCGCAATCGGACTTGTCACCTTTCTTGAAGATGGTCACAATTACGGCGTCTCTAAGATCCTCTGGCATGCTCTCCTCCTTCCAGATAAGAGAAATGAGTTCATGAATTCACGCCAGTAGTGCTTCTCCGCCATGCTTTAGTGCCTCAGCGGGGATTCCATCTGCTCCTGAGGCCTTGTTGTTCTTCAGTTGTCGGATGGCCTTTTCAACCTCATGCCGGGCTGGGTTTGTGCTGAGATAGTGGTGGGTAGCATGCTGCGGGATGGAGTTGAGGACACTTGCGTCGAAGACAGAGTCTCGGATAAGGAGATCTTCGAAGTGCTCCTTCCAGCGGGCACTGATTGCCTCTCTGTCCTTGATGAGTACCTCTCCATTCTTGGCCCGCAGTGGGGTAGGGCCTTGGGTGCTTGGGCCGTAGGTGGTCTTGACTGTGCTAAAGAATCCACGCACGTCATGGTTGTCAGCTAGCTGCTGGATCTCCTGCGCTTTCTCCACTCACCATCTGTTCTTTAGGTCGCAAGTTTTTTGTTGGACCTCGGCCTTCAGGCGTCTGTAGAGCTGCTTTCTTGCTCTCGGGTTCTGTTGCTGTTTCCAGATCAGGAATGCCTTGCGCTTGCGGCTTATTAGCTCCTGGATCTCCTGGTCGTTCTCGTCGAACCAGTCTTGGTGTTTCCTGGTCGAGTGACCGAGCGTCTCTTCACAGGTGCTGATTATAGAGGCCTTATTATGTAGTGATTATATAGTGTATATGGACTTTAGCAAGGCTTTTGATAAGGTCCCACACGGCAGACTGGTCAGGATAGTAAAAGCCCATGGGATCCAGGGCAAAGTGGCAAGTTGGTTCCAAAATTGGCTCAGAGGCAGGAAGCAAAGGGTAATGGTCAACGGGTGTTTTTTGTGACTGGAAGGCTGTTTCCAGTGGGGGTTCTGCAGGGCTCAGTACTGGGCCCTTTGCTTTTTGTGGTATGTATAAATGATTAGGGGGTATGATTAAGAAGTTTGCAGATGATACAAAAATTGGCCATGTGGTTGATAATGAAGAAGAAAGCTTTAGACTGCAGGAAGATAGCAATGGACTGGTCAGGTGGGCAGAATGGAATTCAATCTGGAGAAGTGTGAGGTAATGCATTTGGGGAGGGCTAAAAAGGCAAGGGAATACACATTAAATGGTAGGACACTGAGAAGTGCAGAAGATCAGAGGGACCTTGGAGTGCATGTCCACAGATCCCTGGAGGTAGCAGGGCAGGTAAATAACAACAACTTGTATTTATATAGTGCCTTTAACTAGTAAAACATCCCAAGACGCTGCACAGGAGTATTTTAAGACAAAAAAAATTGACACTGAGCCACATAAGGATAAATTAGGGCAGGTGACCAAAAGCTTGGTCAAAGAGTAGGTTTTAAGGAGCATCTTAAAGGAGGAAAGAGAGGTAGCGAGGCGGAGAGGTTTAGGCAGGGAATTCCAGAGCTTAGGGCCTAGGCAACAGAAGGCACGGCCACCAAAGGTTCAGCGATTATAATCAGGGATGCTTAAGAGGGCAGAATTAGAGAGTTGCAGATATCTCGGGGGGAGGGGCGGGGGGGGGGGGGTTTGTGGGGCTGAAGGAGATTACAGAGATAGGATGGGGCGAGGCCATGGAGGGATTTGAAAACAAGGATGAGAATTTTTAAAATCGAAGCGCTGCTTAACTGGGAGCCAATGTAGGTCAGCGAGCACAGGGGAGATGGGTGAATGGAACTTGGTGCGAGTTAGGACACGGGCAGCCGAGTTTTGGATGACCTCAAGTTTATGTAGGGTGGAATGTGGGAGGCCAGCCAGGACTGCGTTGGTGTCAAGACTAGAGGTAACAAATGCATGGATGAGGGTTTCAGCAGCGGATGAGCTGAGGCAAGGGCGGAGACGGGCAATGTTATGGAGGTGGAAATAGGCGGTGTTTGTTGTGCTGCGGATGTGGTCGGAAGGTCATTTCAGGGTCAAATGTGACGCCAAGGTTGTGAACAATGTGGTTCAGCCTCAGACAGAGGTGGTTAAAAAGGCATACAGGATACTTTCCTTTATTAGCCGAGGCATAGAATATAAGAGCAGGGAGGTTATGCTTGAACTGTATAAAACACTAGTTAGGCTGCAGCTAGAGTACTGCGTGCAGTTCTGGTCACCACATTACAGGAAGGCTGTGATTGCACTAGAGGGGGTGAAGTGGAGATTTATGAGGATGTTGCCTGGGCTGGGGAATTTTAGCTGTGAGGAAAGATTGGATAGGCTGGGGTTGTTTTCTTTGGAAAAGAAGAGACTGAGGGGAGACCTAATTGAGGTGTATAACATTATGAGGGGCCGAGATAGAGTGGATAGGAAGGACCTATTTCCCCTAGCAGAAGGGTCAATAACCAGGGGGCACAGATTTAAAGTAATTGGTCTTAGGTTTAGAGGGGAGTTGAGGAGAACTTTTTTCACCCAGAGGGTGGTGAGGGTCTGGAACTCACTGCCTGAAAGGCTGGTAGAGACAGAAACCCTCATCACATTTAAAAAGTACTTGGATATGCACTTGAAGTGCTGTAACTTGTAGGGTGGATAGCTCTTCATCGGCTGGCACTGACAAGATGGGCTGAATGGCCTCCTTCTGTGCTATAAATTTCTATGATTCTATGATGGAGATCATACGGCTAAGGTTTAGATCCAGCCTGATAACTCAGAGGTAACCAATCTCATTCAGAACAAATGAGTGACCATTTTTGGAAAGTACTGGCTGGATGAATAAGAACATAAGAAATAAGAGCAGGAGTGGGCCATACGGCCCTTCGAGCCTGCTCCGCCATTCAATAAGATCATGGCTGATCTTCGACCTCAACTCCACTTTCCCACCCGATCCCCATATCCCTTGATTCCCTTACTGTCCAAAAATCGATCACTCTCTGTCTTGAATAGACTCATCGACTGAGCCTCCGCAGCCCTCTGGGGCAGAGAACTCCAAAGATTCACCACCCTCTGAGTGAAGAAGTTCCTCCTCATCTCAGTCTTAAATGGCCGACCCCTTATCCTGAGACTATGAGCCTCTAGGCTCTCCAGCCAGGGGAAACAATCTCTCAGCATCTACCCTGTCAATCCCCCTCAGTATCTTATGTTTCAATGAGATCACCTCTCATTCTTCTAAATTCTGGGGAATATAGGCCCATTCTACTCAATCTCTCCTCATAACATAATTCCCTCATCCCAGGAATCAGTCTGGCGAACCTTCGTTATGAGAACAGGAGAAGCACCAAACCCAGGCAAGTGTCCCAAGAGTGAGTCTGCAGTCAACTGTTTACTTACAGCTTGTATTAGAATAGGTTTGATAGACAATTGTCTCACAGCGCCAGGGACCCGGGTTCGAATCCGGCCTCGGGTGACTGTCTGTGTGGAGTTTGCACATTCTCCCCGTGTTTGCGTGGGTTTCCTCCGGGTGCCGGATCCGGTTTCCTCCCACAGTCCAAAGATGTGCAGGTTAGGTTGATTGGCTATGATAAATTGACCCTTAGTGTTAGGGGGATTAAATACGCGGGGATAGGGTGGGATATGTGTTGGTGCAGGGGTTACGGGGATCGGGTGGGATATGTGTCGGTGCAGGCTCGATGAGCCGAAATGGCCTCTATCTGCACTGTGGGGTTTGTGTGTGTGTGATTTGTGTGTGTGTGTGATTATAGTGTTCAATTAAGTTTGCATGGACTTTCGACTAATAAAGTAATGGGCCAGAATTTACGATGCATGCTGTTCTTAACGTGTAAATCATCCAGTAATTTGAGGCGAGGAAGAGCTGCCTCGTGGATTGCGAACCAACGCAAGTTGCTGCACGATTTGCACCGCTCTGCCAAAATAGCATCTCGCCCTTAACCTCCCTGTGAGTTTCGTGAAGTTGCTGCATTTGCACGTGAATTACTCATTAAAATTGCCACAGAAAGTTAATCTAGTAATTAACAGCGTAAGTAGCCTTTCAACAATGTAAAAATCAACCACTTTGGCCCAGAAACTGAACAATTAAAAGTGTGGAGTCTCATTCCTTCAAGTAATGAATTGTTGGAAATTTTAAAAATGTTAAATTTTTAATTTTAAACTTTTTTTCTTTTCCTTTCTGTCTCATTTTTACTCTCTCTCTTGAGCCAATCTTTCTCTTTCTGTACCTGATTTGACTCAAATTCACCCTATTTCCTTCTCCATCGCTCCTCTGTTTCTTTCACAATCCTTTAGCCTGGGCAGTGGGTACTTTTGCTGCCTCCTACATACCCTTACTTCATGTTCATGTGTACCTGGGTTTGGAAAGAAGTTTCAGGTAAAAAAGGAACAGATTCTGTGCTGGAGGATGATCCTGTGCAGACAGACCTGATAGCGTCCTCCATTGTAAGTTGAACACCTGGAGAGGGATGGGCAATAACAGATAGGCCAGGGGTACCCAACTCTCAAAAATAACGTCAACTCCTAGCCCTTTGGTAAGATAAAGGGCTTCAGGCCAATTGCAGCACTGCACACTTCTGTGAATTTTCTTCCCCTATACGTTCTTCAATTTGTTTTGTTCCCTTTACGCCGTTTTCCCCTTTTCAATTGCTGTACTATTATAAAAGAACCAACATGCAACACCCACTTCCTCCACCTCAACAAAAATTAAACGCATTTTTGATCTGTAACACAATAACCTCCCAGGCAGTGTAACTATGGATCAAATGAGGTTCAAATAACAGACAGCGGCACTAACACAGGCAGTTTATTTATGCACAACGACCTGCACATTCTTTGTTCTTCCCTGAACCCACAGAGCTACACTGACATCACTCACCATGTGAGCCAAGAGCAAAGTGCAGCAAACAGTCCTTCATCGTCGCTGGGTCAAAATCCTGGAACTCCCTCCCTAACAGCACTGTATCTTCACCACACGGACTGCAGCGGTTCAAGAAGGCAGCTCACCACCACCTTCTCGAGGGCAATTGGGATGGGCAATAAATGCTGCCCTTGCCAGTGACGCCCACATCCCGTGAATGAATTAAAAACCAGGCTTTCCCACACAAGACCTCTCTTTCTCCCCTACGTGGCTCATTTTGTTCATGCTCAGCTTCACACTCAGACCTACAGCGTAACTATCTCCTCCGTATGACCTTAACAGTGGGACAGCCTCTTCTGTAGAAAAGGTACTTTAATGTTACTGCTGGGCTTCAGGAGTGTTCATATGGAGACCCATCGCACTCTCCTTTTTCATGTACCAGTACATCACTGGTCCCAGGAGAAATGAGGCTGTGTGTTGCACTGCTTCCAACCTCTGCTCTTGGCGTGGGGGTGGGCACAGCTGGTTTTATTGGGGCTAAATTCAAACACTCTGAAGCAAAACAATTTTAGCTTTGAATTTTGTATACTCCCCTTTGCGTGTGACAAGTTCACCATTGACCAAAATCATTCTTCATCGCAGACGTATCTGTGATTCTCACGCTCTCTGGGGTAAGTTTTCCAAACTAGCACTTTCAACACAGTACCTCACTGAATGAGAAGACCGAAAGGACAATCAGCTGCACAGCTCAGCACAGCAATTTATTGTCCTCCCAATATTCTGCTTATTGATTTTAAAGACTTGAAAATCAGGAGGGTCACCAATCAGGTATGCCAATCTTTGCATCCGAGTGTCCCATTTGCCACCCCCACCAAAAAAAATTGTAATGGAGAAAAAAATGAGACTAAAAATAGACAAATCTCCAGGACTTGATGGATTCTAGTCGTGATCTTCCAAAACTCTTGATTCAGGAATTGTGTCCTTGGATTGGAAAATTTCCAATGTCACTCCATTATTTAAGAAGGTGAGGAGAGATAGACTAATAGGCTGATATTTTCCTAGTCCAACGTAAGTTGGGGGAAGTTACTAGAATCATTGGCACCAGAGTGACTGAGCATTTGGACAGATATGAGTTGATCATAGAGCCAGCAGGGATTTGTAATGGGTAAGTCATGTCTAACAAACCTAGTTGGAATTTTTGAGGAGGTAACCAATGTGATGTGGTGGATAAGGGAGTGTCTATGGATGTTATTTATATGGACTTTCAGAAGGCATTCAACAAGGTTCCACATAAGAGACTGTTAACAAAAATGAGAGCGCATAGAACATAAGAATTAGGAGCAGGAGTCAGCCATACGGCCCCTCGAGCCTGCTCCACCATTAAATAAGATCATGGCTGATCTTCAACCTCAACTCCACTTTCCTGCCCGATCCCCATATCAATTGATTCCCCTAGAGTCCAAAAATCTATCGATCTCAGCCTTGAATATGCTCAACAACTGAGCCTCCACAGCCCTCTGGGGCAGAAAATTCCAAAGATTCACCGCCCTCTGAGTGAAGAAATTCCTCCTCATCTCAGTCCTAAATGGCCGACCCCTTATCCTGAGACTGTGGCCCCTAGTTGTAGACTCTCCAGCCAGGGAAAACAACCTCTCAGCATCTACCCTGTTAAGCCCTCTCAGAATCTTATATGTTTCAATGAGATCACCTCTCATTCTTCTAAATTCCAGAAAGTATAGGGCCATTCTACACAATTTCTCATCATAGGACAGCCCGCACATCCCAGGAATCAATCTAGTGAACCTTCGTTACACCGCCTCCAAGGCAAGTATATCCTTCCATAGATAAGGAGACCAAAACTGGGCACAGTACTCCAGGTGTGGTCTCACCAAGGCCCTGTACAATTGCAGCAAGACTTCCTTACTCTTATACTCTAACCCCCTTGCAATAAAGACCAACATACTATTTGCCTTCCTAATTGTTTGCTGTACCTGCATGCTAACTTTTTGTGTTTTGTGTACATGGACACCCAAATCTCTCTGAATACCAACATTTAATAACAACAGAAAATGCTGGAAAAACTCAGCAGGCCAGGCAACACCTGTGGAGAGAAATTAGAGTTGACGTTTTGGGTCGAAACCCTTTTTCAAAACTGGAAAGGAAATAAAATACATCGAAGTCAGGGCTGCGATAGAACAAAAGAAGTAAAAGAGACATTAAGAGGTATTCAAAACCAGACGAGATGCTAATAGAACAGTGGAGACAAAAGACGGCTGAGATAAGGTGTGAAGTGTACTGGCAGGATAAGAGACAGCTGCCATGTGGGAGAGAGAAGAGAGAAAAAAAAGGAAAGGTGGGGGGGAGAAGGGAAGACCCAAAACAAAGGGGTGGAAAAAATATAACTAAAAATGTAATGGGGGCCGAGGTTATGATCTGAAATTGTTGAACTCGATATTGAGTCCGGAAGGCTGCAAAGTGCCTAATCGGAAGATGAGGTGCTGTTCCTCGAGTTTACATTGAGCTTCCGCAGAACAATGCAAGAGGCCAAGGACGGTAAGGTCCGAGTGGGAATGGAGCGGTGAATTAAAATGACAGGCGACCGGAAGCTCGGGGTCACCCTTACGGACTGAATGGAGGTGTTCCGCAAAGCGGTCACCCAATCTGCGTTTGGTCTCCCCAATGTCGAGGAGACCACATCGTGAGCAGCGAATACAGTATACTAGATTGCAAGAAGTACAAGTAAATCGCTGTTTCACCTGGAAGGGGTGTTTGGGGCCCTGGACAGTGGGAAGGGGGAGGTATAGGGGCAGGTGTTACATCTCCTGCGCTTGCACGGGAAGGTGCCAGGCGAAGGGGAAGGGCTGTTGCGGGTGATAGAGGAGTGGACTAGGGTGTCTCAGAGGGAGCGGTCCCTACGGAATGCTGAAAGGGGAGGGGAGGGGAAGATGCGTTTGGTGGTGGGATCACTTTGGAGGTAGCGGAAATGGCAGAGGATGATCCGTTGAATGTGGAGGCTGGTGGGGTGAAAGGTGAGGACAAGGGGAACCCTATCGTGGTTCCGGGAGGGAGGGGCAGGGGTGAGGGCAGAAGTGCGGGAATAGAATGGACACGGTCGAGGGCCGTGTCAATCATGGTAGAGGGGAATCCTCGGTTGCGGAAAAAGGAAGATATGTCGGAAGCACTGGTGTGGAAGGTGGCATCGTTGGATCAGATACGGCGGAGACGGAGAAACTGGGAGAATGGAATAGAGTCCGTACAGGAGGCGGGGTGGGAGGAAGTGTAGTCCAGGTAGCTGTGGGAGTCAGTGGGCTTGTAGTGAATATTGGTCGATAACCTATCCCCAGAGATGGAGACGGAGAAGTTGAGGAAGGGAAGGGAAGAGTCAGAGATGGACCATGTGAAGGTGAGGGAAGGGTGGAAATTGGAGGCAAAGTGAATGAAATTGTCTAGTTCGGGGCGAGAGCAGGAAATGGCACTGATACAGTCATCAATGTATCGGAAAAAGAGGTGAGGGAGGGGACCTGAGTAGGACTGGAACAAAGAGTGTTCCACATATCCCACGAAAAGACAGGCATAGCTAGGACCTATGCGGGTACCCATAGCAACACCTTTGATTTGGAGGAAATGAGTGGAGTTAAAGGCGAAGTTGTTCAATGTGAGAACAGGTTCAGCCAGGCGGAGGAGGGGGATGGGGACTGGACGGACCTCTGTTCAAGGAAGACGCGGAGCGCCCTCAGGCCATCCTGGTGGGGGATGGAGGTGTAGAGGGATTGTACGTCCATGGTGAAAAGGAAGCGGTTGGGGCCAGGAAACTGGAAATTGTTAAAGTGGCGGAGGGCGTCCGAAGAGTCGCGGATGTAGGTGGGAAGAGACTGGACAAGGGGAGAAAAGATAGAGTCGAGATAAGAAGAGATAAGTTCCGTGGGGCAAGAACAGGCTGAAACGATGGGTCTACCAGGGCAGTCCTTTTTGTGGATCTTGGGAAGGAGGTAGAAGCGGGCTGTGCGATGTTGTGGAACTATGAGGTTGGTGGCCGTGGGGGGAAGATCTCCAGAGGAGATGAGGTAAGTGACAGTCTTGGAAATGGTGGTTTGATGTTCGGTAGTGGGGTCATGGTCCAGGTGGAGGTAGGAGGAAGTGTCGGAGAGTTGGCATTCAGCTTTCGCTAGGTAGAGGTCTGTTCGCCAAACAACAACAGCACTACCCTTGTCAGTGGGTTTAATGACAATGTCAGGGTTGGATCTAAGGGAATGGAGTGCTGCAAGTTCAGAGGGAGGTAGGTTGGAGTGAGTGAGGGGAGCAGAGAAATGGAGACGGCCGATGTCACGGCGGCAGTAGCAATGAAAAGATCTAGAGCGGGTAAGAGGCCAGGGGGAGGGGTCCAGGTAGAACGGGAATTCTGCAAGCAAGAGAAAAGGTCAGTCGTGCGGGGGAAGACTCCGGGCCAAAGAAGTGGGCACGGAGACGAAGGCGGCGGAAAAAGAGCTCAACATCGTGCCGAGCTCGAAATTCATTGAGGTGGGGGTGTAAGGGGATGAAGCTCATGCCTTTGCTGAGGACTGATCGTTCGGGGTCAGAGAGTGGAAAGTCAGAGGGGATAGTGAAAACGCGGCAGGGGGTGAGATTGGGAGAAGGGGGTCAGAGGAAAGTGAAGGGGAAGAAGGTTCCGGAGGGGCATTGGTGTCCAAGAGTTGATGAAGCTTGCGATCCTTGACTTCGGAAAGGAAGAAAAAAGGTTTTTTGTTGAAGTGTCGGATGAGTCGAAGGATGAAATGGAACTGTGGACCCGGACAGCTTTGAGATAGAGTTGCTGAAGAGAGAGGTCAAGAGGCTAGATCTTTTCATCGCTAACTGCTGCCATGACATCGGCCGTCTCCATTTCTCTGCTCCCCTCACTCACTCCAACCTACCTCCCTCTGAACTTGCAGCACTTCATTCCCTTAGATCCAACCCTGACATTGTCATTAAACCCATTGACAAGGGTAGTGCTGTTGTTGTTTGGCGAACAGACCTCTACCTAGCGGAAGCTGAATGCCAACTCTCCGACACCTCCTCCTACCTCCACCTGGACCATGACCCCACTACCGAACATCAAACCACCATTTCCAAGACTGTCACTTACCTCATCTCCTCTGGAGATCTTCCCCCCACGGCGACCAACCTCATAGTTCCACAACATTGCACAGCCCCCTTCTACCTCCTTCCCAAGATCCACAAACAGGACTGCCCTGGTAGACCCATCGTTTCAACCTGTTCTTGCCCCACGGAACTTATCTCTTCCTATCTCAACTCTATCTTTTCTCCCCTTGTCCAGTCTCTTCCCACCTACATCCGCGACTCTTCGGACGCCCTCCGCCACTTTAACAATTTCCAGTTTCCTGGCCCCAACCGCTTCCTTTTCACCATGGACGTACAATCCCTCTACACCTCCATCCCCCACCAGGATGGCCTGAGGGCGCTCCGCTTCTTCCTTGAACAGAGGCCCGTCCAGTCCCCATCCACCATCACCCACCTCCGCCTGGCTGAACTTGTTCTCACACTGAACAACTTCTCCTTTAACTCCACTCATTTCCTCCAAATCAAAGTTGTTGCTATGGGTACCCGCATGGGTCCTAGCTATGTCTGCCTTTTCGTGGGATATGTGGAACACTCTTTGTTCCAGTCCTACTCAGGTCCCCTCCCTCACCTCTTTTTCCGATACATTGATGACTGTATCAGTGCCATTTCCTGCTCTCGCCCCGAACTAGACAATTTCATTCACTTTGCCTCCAATTTCCACCCTTCCCTCACCTTCACATGGTCCATCTCTGACACTTCCCTTCCCTTCCTCGACTTCTCCGCCTCCATCTCTGGGTATAGGTTATCGACCAATATTCACTACAAGGCCACTGACTCCCACAGCTACCTGGACTACACTTCCTCCCACCCCGCCTCCTGTAAGGACTCTATTCCATTCTCCCAGTTTCTCCGTCTCCGCCGTATCTGCTCCGACGATGCCACCTTCCACACCAGTGCTTCCGACATGTCTTCCTTTTTCCGCAACCAAGGATTCCCCTCTACCATGGTTGACACGGCCCTCGACCGTGTCCGTTCTATCTCCCGCACTTCTGCCCTCACCCCTGCCCCTCCCTCCCGGAACCACGATAGGGTTCCCCTTGTCCTCACCTTTCACCCCACCAGCCTCCACATTCAACGGATCATCCTCTGCCATTTCCGCTACCTCCAAAGTGATCCCACCACCAAACGCATCTTCCCCTCCCCTCCCCTTTCAGCATTCTGTAGGGACCGCTCCCTCCGAGACACCCTAGTCCACTCCTCTATCACCCGCAACAGCCCTTCCCCTTCGCCTGGCACCTTCCCGTGCAAGCGCAGGAGATGTAACACCTGCCCCTATACCTCCCCCTTCCCACTGTCCAGGGCCCCAAACACCCCTTCCAGGTGAAACAGCGATTTACTTGTACTCCTTGCAATCTAGTATACTGTATTCGCTGCTCACGATGTGGTCTCCTCTACATTGGGGAGACCAAACGCAGATTGGGTGACCGCTTTGCGGAACACCTCCGTTCAGTCCGTAAGGGTGACCCCGAGCTTCCAGTCGCCTGTCATTTTAATTCACCGCTCCATTCCCACTCGGACCTCACCGTCCTTGGCCTCTTGCATTGTTCCACGGAAGCTCAATGTAAACTCGAGGAACAGCACCTCATCTTCCGATTAGGCACTTTGCAGCCTTCCGGACTCAATATCGAGTTCAACAATTTCAGATCATAACCTCGGCCCCCATTACATTTTTACTTATATTTTTTTCCACCCCTTTGTTTTGGGTCTTCCCTTCCCCCCGACCTTTCCTTTTTTCTTTTCTCTTCTCTCTCCCACATGGCAGCTGTCTCTTATCCTGCCAGTACACTTCACACCTAATCTCAGCCGTCTTTTGTCTCCACTGTCCTATTAGCATCTCGTCTGATTTTGCATACCTCTTAATGTCTCTTTTACTTCTTTTGTTCTATCGCAGCCCTGACTTCGATGTATTTTGTTTCCTTTCCAGTTTTGAAAAAGGGTTTCGACCCGAAATGTCAACTCTAATTTCTCTCCACGGATGTTGCCTGGCCTGCTGAGTTTTTCCAGAATTTTCTGTTGTTATTTCGGATTTCCAGCACCTGCAGTATTTTGCTATCGTGCCAACATTTAATAGTTTTTCACCATTTAAAAAGTATTCTGTTTTTATATTCTTCCTACCAAAGTGAATAACCTCACATTATACTCCATCTGCCACTTTCTGAATATTAAGGGAATCAGATTCAGATTCAGATTAGATTTATTTGCCATATATGTAACAAGTACAATGGAATGCTTGTTCCCCGTAGGGACACGTCAGCTATACATACAGCGCCGCATCAAGGGTTATGGGGATAGTGCAGGAAAGTGGAGATGAAGTAGATCAGCCATGATCTTATTGAATGGTAGAGCAGGCTCGAGGGGCCGAATGGCCTACTCCTGCTCCTATTTCTTATGTTCTTACCCACTCACTTAACCTGCCTATATCCCTTTGCAGACTCTTGTATCCTCCTCACAGCTTACTGTCCCACCTAGCTTTGTATCGTCAGCAAATCTGGATATATTACACTCGGTCCCTTTATCGACGTCATTGATACAGATTGTAAATAGCTGAGGCCCAAGCACTGATCCTTGTGGCACCCCACTAGTTACAGCCTGCCAATCTGAAAAAGACCTGTTTATCCTTACTCTCTGTTTTCTGCCCGTTAACCAATCCTCTACCCATGCTACTATATTACCCCCAACCCCATGAGCCCTGATCTTGTGGAACAACTTTTCGTGAGGCACCTTATCGAATGCCTTTTGAAAATCAAAATATACTACATCCACTGGTTCCCCTTTGTCTACCCTGCTAGTTACATCTTCAAAAAATATACTAGATTTGTCAAACACTATTTCCCTTTCATAAAACCATGTTGACTCTGCCCAATCATATTATGATTTTGTAAGTGCCCTGTTACCACTTCCTTAACAATGGATTCCAGCATTTTCCCGACAACTGATGTCAGGCTAACTGGCCTGTAGTTCCCTGTTTTCTCTCTTCCCTTCTTTCTTGAATAGCAGGGTTACACTTGTTACCTTCCAATCCACTGGGACCGTTCTAGAATCTAGGGAATTTTGGAAGATCACAACCAATGCATCCACTATCTCTGCAGCCACCTCCTTTAGAACTCTAGGATGTAGGCCACAAAGGATTAGAGAACCCTATATCTAAGTTTGCTGATGACACTAAGTTAGGTGGCACTGTGTAGTGTAGTTGGGAGCAGAATGTTGCAAAGGGACATTGATGGACTCAGTGAGTGGGCAAAACTGTGGCAGATGGAGTTCAACGTGGGAATGGGTGCAGTCATCCACTCTGGACCCAAGAAAGATCGATCAGAGTATTCTCCAAATGGCGAGAAGCTGGGAACTGTGGATGAGCAGAGAGATTGAGGAGTCCAAGTACAGAAATCAGTACAGCTGGTGGACATGTGCAAAAAATAATTGAACAGGCTAATGGAATGTTGGTCTTTATCACAAGAGGGCTGGAATACAAAGGGTGTAAAGCTATGTTACAGATGTACAGAGCTTCGGTTAGACCATAGTTAGGCACTATGTTCAGTTCTGGGCCCCGCATCTCAGGAAGGATATACTGGCCTTGGAGAGGGAGCAGCACAGATTCACCAGAATAATACCGGGGTAAAAGGGTTACATTATGAGGACAGGTTGCATAAACTAAGCTTGAGTTTAGAATAGTAAGGGGTGATCTGATTGAGGTGATTAAGATGATTAAAGTAGTTGATAGGGTAGATAGAAACTGTTTCTGCCAGTTGGAGAGTCTAGAACAAGGGGGCAGAACTTCAAAATTAGAGCTGAGCCACTCAGCATTTCTTCATACAAAGGGTTGTGAAAATCTGGAACTCTCCCCCCCACAAAATGCTATGGTGCTGGGGGTCAATTGAAAATGTCAAAACGGAGATTGATGGAATTTTGTACGGTAAGGGTATTAAGGGTTATGGAACCAAGGCGGGAAGATGGAGTTAAGATACAGATCAGCCATGATCTAAATGAATGGGAAAACAGGCTCAATGGCCTACACTCTTCCTATGTTCCTATGAAACTCCGGGCTATGAGCACTGCCATGTAAAATTGACTGCTTCATGGTGTATCCATTATTTTTCCTTCTGTCCGAGTGTGTATCTGTGGTTTTGTCTCTCTTTCTTTCACTCTCGCTCTCTCGGGGGTGTTATCTTTCTCTATTGCTGTGCGTATTTGTTGTTCCCTCTCAGGCTGGGAGTGTGTATATGACTCTTTGACGGGGAGTGCGTGTGTGACGAGGAGTGGGGTCATTTTAACCTCACCTGTCCGGCAGGAATGTGAAGGCAATGGAAAGTGAAATTGAGCCGGGTAAAAAGTGAGCCGCCCACCCGATCCTGTCAGTTAGGTTAACGTTGCCCCCATGTGTGTGACTGGGAGTGTGTGGGACACTAGGATTGTGCTGAACTGCCAACATTTATGAAGTTGTAAAAGGGAGAGAATCAAGAGACTGAGAGCATACGTGAATGAGGGACCTGAATGGAACAGATCTTAATAGATTGCTTATTAATTTCAGGTTGATATCTGGCTGTGATGACCTTGTGCATCCTCTCGAAATGCAACACATTCTGACACTTTTTATTCACGAAATGAAATCTAATCATTGAAATTCCTGGAAAGAACTGGTTCTTTCAGGCAGATCCACAATGGTGAAAAATAAAGGTGAACCATGTTGTATCAGTGTGTTAATGGAGACACGGAATGCAGGAGTTGGTTTAACAGGTGTTTACTGAACAAAGTCTGGAGGTGAACTAAAAGATACAAGACACTATACAGGCTTATATAGCCCGAGTGGCCACTACCGGCATTACAGTACACAGGGGCTCTTAAAGGCACATACACCACAATTCCTCCCCTTCTAGACAACCAGTACATAACATTTTTAAGTAATCATTAATTAACATGTTTACAAGAACAATAATCTACACATTTGCTGCAGTTAATCAATTGTAAGTTAGTCTCTCTGGAGGCTTCCAGACTCGGTCTGGATAACGCCTCGGTGGTGTAGTAGTTTTCGGTGGTGTAGTAGGTTCTTTTGGCAAGGTCGATTCGGCTTGAATGCCAGTGTCGGGTTCATCTGGTTCCAGTATCACCGGATCGGAGGTAGATACTGTGGGTATCTCTGCTTCATCATTAGGCGTATAGAGTTGTGGTGTAGGTTGTCCCTTTTCGGATGACTCTATGATCTGGTCAGCATGGCGCCTTATTATGCTTTCTCCAATGTCCACGGTATACATCAGCGGTCCTAGTCGTGTGCAAATAGTTCCAGGCTGCCATTTCTCGGTACGGTAGTCCCGGGCCAAAACTTGTTGATCTATCTGGAAGGTTCTAGTTGGCCTTTCATTCATGCCTTGAAATTGCCGGTTCTCTACGTCCCTTCTGATGTTTGGCTTGATCAAATCCAGCCGGCATCTTAGTCTTCTATTGAAAAACATCATGGCGGGAGTTTGGTTTGTAACCACATGTGTTGCATTCCTGTATGCAAACAAGAAGTTATCTACCTTATGCTGTATTTTTATGTCTTCATTACCCATGGCCTTTATGGCCTTCTTGAAGGTCTGGACAAACCTTTCAGCCAATCCATTGGTGGCGGAATGGTATGGGGCGGACGTGTAGTGCTTAACCCCATTGTTTTTTAAGAACTTCCTGAATTCTTCGGACACAAATTGCGGTCCATTATCAGAACAGATCTGTTCAGGCAGCCCATTCCTGGCAAATATGGTCCTTAATACTGTGATGGTTTTATCCGTGGTGGTGGAGGACATCTTTATTACCTCCGGCCACTTGGAGTGTGCATCAACCACGATTAAGAACATTGAGTCCATAAATGGACCAGCAAAGTCGATGCGTACCCTTTGCCATGGAGATGAGGGCCACTCCCATGGATGTAGAGGGGCTTGTGGTGGGGCGTTTTGGACCTTCTGGCATCCTAGACAGCCCTTGGTCATTTCTTCGATGTCTCCATCGATACCTGGCCACCACACAAACGCTCTGGCTAGGTTCTTAATTTTCACTCCACCCAGATGCCCCTCGTGAAGCTCCTTTCATACTTTATCCTGGAGTTTGGGTGGAATCACCACTCTGGATCCACACATCAAGGTTCCTCGGCACACTGACAGCTGTTCTCTTCTTTGCGAGAATGCTGGCAACAGTGGTTCGCCATGTGCTGGCCATCCCTTCACCGTTAAATCGTAGACTCGTGAGAGAGTCGGGTCATTTCTCGTTTCCTTTTCAATGGTAGAATTTGTTACTGGTAGACATTCCACTATGGTTGAGTGGAACATCGCCACTGGGTCCACTGTAGGTGCCTCTTCTACCGTTGGCAACGGTAGACGCGATAAACCGTCAGCATTTCCATGCTGTTTTGATCCTTTGTATTCTATGTCATATTGGTCTGCCCCTAGGAAAAGGGACCACCTCTGTAGCCTTTGCACTGTCATAATGGGAACGCCCTTTTTAGGGTTGAATATGGAGACGAGGGGTTGATGGTCAGTCAACAAGGTAAATTTTTGTCCGTGTAGGTAATGGTTGAATTTCTTCACTCCCCATATCAGGCTGAGTGCTTCCCTGTCGATCTGGGCATAGTTACGCTCAGCTGAGTTCAATGAGCGTGACGCAAAAGCTATCAGCCGCTCCGAGCCATCAGGGAATCTATGCGATAATACCGCTCCTACGCCGTAAGGGGATGCATCGCACACCAGTCTGATTGGCAGTGATGGGTTGTAATGAGCCAAAACCTCCTTGGACGTGATCAAGCCTTTGCATTTATGGAAGGCACGTTTACAGTCTTCGCTCCATTTCCAAATTACTCCCGTTTGTAGCAGTTCGTTAAGTGGGTGCAGAACAGTTGACAAGTTCGGTAAAAATTTATGATAGTAATTTATCAATCCCAGGAACGACCTTAATTGTGAGACATTTTCAGGTGCTGGGGCTTTTATGACCGCTTCAATTTTTTCAGGTGACTTATGCAACCCTTCTTCGTTAATTATGTGGCCACAATATGATATTTGTTTCTGGAAAAATTCGCACTTGGGGCGATTTGCTCGTAGGCCCCGTTCTCTCAGCCTAGTGAGCACCTTCTCCAAATTGGCAAGGTGCTCGTTGTCGTTTTCTCCTGTTACAAGGATGTCGTCTAGGTAGCATTGAGTCCCCGGAATCCCTTGCAGGACTTGCTCCATAGCTCTTTGCCAGATAGCTGGAGCGGATGCTACTCCGAAAACCAGTCGATTGTACTGGTACAGGCCTTTGTGTGTGTTTATCGTGAGATACTTTTTAGAGGCCTCCTCAAACTCCATCTGTAGATATGCCTGTGCCAAGTCAATTTTGGTGAAACGTTTCCCTCCGGATAGCGAGGCGAAAATATCTTCTATCCTCGGAAGAGGATACTGTACCGTGTGAAGGACCGGGTTTGCAGTCACCTTGAAGTTCCCACAGATGTGAATTTTTCGCTGTTCTTCAGATTTATCATTATTCAACGTTTTCTTCATGACCGGGACGATGGGTGTTGCCCACTCGCTCCAATCTATTTTGGATAACACGCCTGCCTTTTCCAAATTCTCCAGCTCTGCCTCGACTGCTGGACGAATTGCGTATGGCACCGGCTTTGCCTTAAAAAACTTGGGAATTGCTGCATCTTCCACTTTTATTGAGGCGGTGACGCCTTTCAAGTTTCCTAGTTCCTGTTGAAACACTTCTTTGGCGTTGGCCAAGATGTCTTTTAATCGTTCAGGTATGACGTCATCATCATTTTTTTTCTTACTGGTCACCGTCAGTGCCTGAATGGAGTGCCAGTCTAACCGTATCTTCCTGATCCATTCACGTCCCAACAGCGGTGGACCACCATCTTGCAGAACGTGTAAATACAACTTCTGTATTTCCTTGCCGTTGTATACAACAGGCACCCTTATTTTCCCTCTGGGGTATACTTTCTGCCCCGTATATGTTTTCAAGATAATGGATGTGTCTTTCAAAGGTATATGCGGAAATAGCCGCTCGTAATCCCGTCGACTTATGACGGTCAGAGCTGATCCTGTATCTAGCTCCATTTTAACTGGGGACCCCGCTATCATGAGGGTAACCCAAATGGTCTGGTAATCCTCTTTGGCAATTACATTATGTAATTTGAGACAGCTTAGTCTCTTGTTTCTGGAGTCGCTATCGCTCTTCTGGTCTTCGGAGCTACTGTCCGTCATCATTTGTACCTTTTCTGTACTTTTCCTTATTGATTTTTTTTCTGTCAGTGGATTTTTTGTTTCCAGATCGGCATACACGTGCAATGTGCCCCATCTTTCCGCATTGCCTGCATGCTTTGTCCTTGAACCAGCAGTCCCTCTGGTCATGGGTGGATCTGCCGCAGCGATAACATCTCTCGAAACCCTGTGTCATTTCATGGGTGCCGAAGTCCTGTTGCTTTTGCTGTATCTCTGCAGCTCCTCTTGCTGCTGCTTTGTATGATACAGCTACACTGAAAGCCTTGTCTAGTGTTAAATCTTTCTCAGAAAGTAACCTTTTCTGTGTTCCTTCACTTAGGAGACCGCAGACGAATTTGTCTCGAAGAGAATCTGCCAGTCCTGCCCCGAATTGGCAGTGCTTTGACAGCTTCCTTAATTCGGTGAGGTAATCAGCGTTACTTTCATTCTTGTGCTGATTCCTCCTGAAGAATTTGAATCATTCCGCTATCAGCAGCGGTGTTGGGTTTAAGTGTTCCTGTAGGGTATCAACAATCTCCTTAAAATTCTTGTCCATCAGTTTGGCTGGAGTGATTAAGTTTCGTAACAGCCCGTATGTCCTTGCGCCCATTAGATTTAGAAGTACCGATGCCTTTTTATCATCCTCTATTTCATTCGCTGTGCAATATACTTCCACTCTTTCCACATATGTGGTCCAATCCTCTACATCACTATCGAAAGCAGTAATATTGCCAGTCTTAGGCATCCTGAAAAAAAAATGGCGCCTCCCGTGCTTTCCTTTCTTCCCTGCCGAGAAAAAATGGCGCCTCCCACGCTTTCCCGCCGCTGCCGCTGCTGACAATGCTGTTCTCCGCGGTTTTTATTTATACAGATATTTTTAATAGTTGGAGACTCCTTCCCGTCGGACTCTCTGGGACATTTCCCTCCCTCTGCTTGGTCCGAACGCCGACCTGCTTTGCAGCGCTGGCCATCTCCCGAGTGCTCCACCCTCCGTCTCTGTTTGCCTCCGCCTTCGCTGCTCGGCCCCGCTGCAGAGCCAGCCGATCGAGCCCCAGCCCGCCGCCCAGGAAGGATTATTGCAGTACCTGCCACCAGCCCGGCTAGCTGGTGAAACCACAGTTTTTTTTCCTTTTTTTTTCTTCGACTTTCATCTGAGGAATCGATCTCCTTGAAGTGCTGCCGAATTGCAGTTAAGTCCGTTTCCAATTCATCACCACTGTTGTATCCGTGTGTTAATGGAGACACGGAATGCAGGAGTTGGTTTAACAGGTGTTTATTGAACAAAGTCTGGAGGTGAACTAAAAGATACAAGACACTATACAGGCTTATATAGCCCGAGTGGCCACTACCGGCATTACAGTACTACCAGCATTACAGTACACAGGGGCTCTTAAAGGCACATACACCATAATTCACGTTGATATATATATCTACTAGCAGGGGGTGCCCGGCATTTCCAGGGCAATTTTGGGCCGCGCGGTCTCCCTGCCCCGGTCTGTCCCCTCTCTCTCTCTCTCCCTTCCTCTCCCCCTCTCTTCTCCTGTCCCTCCCTCCCGCCTCTCCCCCTCTCTCTGTCCCTCCCTCCCCTCTCCCTGCATAGTGCCTCAGGCCCGGTGCCATTGTGATAGCGGCTGTGCGGGGCCTAGCGGTTGAGGGCCGGCCGGGATGTCGGGCCGAGACGGACCCGAGCTGAGCTCCCCAGGGGATCGCGTGGTTGACGGCCGGCAGCTGCCGCTCCCCCGCCCATAATGCGTGTGTCGGGCCTAGCGCTTGAGGCCCGGCCGGGCTCTCGGGGCGAGATGGACCTGAGCTGCGCTCCCCCGTGGGTGGCGCGGTTGACGGGCGGCCACTGCCGATGACCCGCCCGCTGTGTGTAAACTCACCTGCCGTTCCTGGAGTTGCAATGTGGGGGTTTGTTTGGCTGGTGCTGTCCCTGTGGGGATGAAAAAAATGGCGGCGAAGTTTAGGGAGACTGGAGGATTAGGTCCCGCCCGTGATGTACCGATTGGTCAACCATCAGGTCACTGAACTGTAGGATTGGGCAAGCAGCACGTCACTCAACGCTAATGAGAGGTCGGATTGGTCAACCGCTAATGAGTGGATTTTTGAGGATTTTTGAACGTTTTTTGCGTAGTATTTTTGTCTGACCAAAAAGTAAATATGCCTATGAGAGTCCCCTAATGATAAGCTTTCTTTTGATATAACATATGTGTAGGTATGCTCTATAACTTTTGATTGTATAAACGGACAGACAGACGGAAAGACAGAAAGACGGAAAGACAGAAGGAAAGAGAGACGGACCGTTTTATATATATGGGCTAGCTGGAGTGCCCGGCGGTGCCGAGGCTTTTTTGAGGGCATGTTGTTGTTGGAAGAGAGAGAGAGAGTGACTGGGGGGAAGAGAGAGAGCGACTGGGGGGAAGAGAGAGAGCGACTGGGGGGAAGAGAGAGAGCGACTGGGGGGAAGAGAGAGAGCGACTGGGGGGAAGAGAGATAGCGACTGGGGGGAAGAGAGAGAGCGACTGGGGGGAAGAGAGAGAGCAACTGGGGGGAAGAGAGAGATCGACTGGGGGGAAGAGAGAGAGCGACTGGGGGGAAGAGAGAGAGAGCGACTGGGGGGAAGAGAGAGCGGCTGGGGGGAAGAGAGAGAGCGGCTGGGGGGAAGAGAGAGAGCGGCTGGGGGAAGAGAGAGAGCGGCTGGGGGAAGAGAGAGAGCGGCTGGGGGGAGAGAGAGCGGCTGGGGGGAAGAGAGAGAACGGCTGGGGGGAAGAGAGAGAGTGACTGGGGGGAAGAGAGAGAGCGTCTGGGGGGAAGAGAGAGAGCATCCGGGGGAAGAGAGAGAGCGACTGGGGGGAAGAGAGCGACGGGGGGAAGAGAGAGAGCCACTGGGGGAAGAGAGAGAGCGGCTGCGGGGAAGAGAAAGCGACGGGGGGAAGAGAGCGAGCGACTGGGGGGAAGAGAGAGAGCGACTGGGGGGAAGAGAGAGAGCGACTGGGGGGAGGGGAGGGGGGGGAGGGAGGGGGAGGAGTAGCGGGGGAGGGGGGTTGGAGGGGAAGGGGAGTGGAGGGGGAGGGGGTGTAGGGGGGTGGGAAGTGTGTGGGGGGAAGGGTGGGGGAAGGAGGGGGGAGGGGGGAAGGGAGAAAGGGAGGGGGTAGAAAGGGAGGGGGGGAGCCAGCAGACCCTCTCCCCTCTGCCGGCGGTGGCTCCGCGGAGCTCAGTGCCGCCCCACGCACTGACATGGCCCAGCTGAGCGCTGCACCCCGGTCAGCCCGAGCCCTGCCCCAGCCCTCCTGAGCCCCATCCCACGCCCTCCCGAGCCCCGGCTTCAAGACCGCTGATTGCGGCTTGGCGTGCGCTGGAGCCAAGCTCCGGCAATAGGCGTGAGCCGGCTTGAGGCTGAGAGAGGGCAGGGCCCGGTTGCCGGGGTAACCTTTCCCCCCCCTTCCCGCTCTCCCGAGCACCGGCCTCACGAGCCCCGCCCTCCCAAGCACCGGCCGCCCTCCCAAGCACCGGCCCCCCGCCCGAGGGGATGGAAGGAGAGAGAGAGCCGCCACTCCTCCGGTCGATGAGTTGCAGGCCGACCCCTGATGAGCGCCCGATCAGCTGAGCCCGAGCCCCGCGGTGACTGCAACTCACCTCCCACTGGGCTCCCTCCCGCCCCGCCAGCCTTTACCAAAATGGTGGGGATTTCTATGCTCGGCCCAGTCCCGCGCCGCCAGCCTTTACCAAGATGGCGACGATCGTGGGGCGGGGCCCAGCAGGAGGGGCGGTGCCTAGCTTGGGCATGGCTGGGCAACAGAGGCCCAGGCTTCCAGGCCTGCAAAAACGGTGAAAGGTAGGAAAATTATAGAGGTTAGAGAAAAGATTGACAAATTAATTAACTTTTTAAAAAACAATTTGTGTTTTAAAAGCAACTTTTTTTTTGCTGGAAATCTAGATTTGAAAAGAAACACGCAGAAAGTAGGGGAAAAAAATAAACTTATGAATCAAGATGGCTGACACTCACCTCAGTTCAGAATGATAAGGCCCGCCCACACATGCACCGATTGGTCAACCATCAGGTCACTGAACTGTAGGATTGGTCAATCATCACATCACTCAACTCTAGGATGGCCCGCCCGCACACACAATGAACCCGCCCCCACTCGATGCTAATGAGCGGATAATGAGCGGAATTTTGAAAGTTTTTTGGATACCGTCGGCACAATTTTTATCCGACCAAAAAGTAAATATGCCTACAAGAGTCCCCTAATGATGCGCTTTCTTTTGATATAACATATGTGTAGGTACGCTCTATAACTTTTGATTGTATCGCCGGACAGACAGAGAGACAGAGAGACAGACAGACAGAGAGAGAGACAGAGAGACATACTGTTTTATATATATAGACCAGCTGGAGTGCCCGGCGGTGCCGAGGGATTTTTGAGGGCGTGTTGTTGTTGGAAGAGAGAGAGAGAGCAACTGGGGGGAAGAGAGAGAGCGACTGGGGGTAAGAGAGAGAGCGACTGGGGGGAAGAGAGAGAGCGACTGGGGGGAAGAGAGAGGGCGACTTGGGGGGAAGAGAGAGGGCGACTGGGGGGGAAGAGAGAGAGCGACTGGGGGGGAAGAGAGAGAGCGACTGGGGGGGAAGAGAGAGAGCGACTGGGGGGGAAGAGAGAGAGCGACTGGGGGGGAAGAGAGAGAGCGACGGGGGGAAGAGAGAGAGCGACTGGGGGGAAGAGAGAGAGCGACGGGGGGGAAGAGAGAGAGCGACTGGGGGGGGAAGAGAGAGAGCGACTGGGGGGGAAGAGAGAGAGCGACTGCGGGGAAGAGAGAGAGCGACTGCGGGGAAGATAGAGCGACTGGGGGGAAGAGAGAGAGTGACTGGGGGGAAGAGAGTGAGTGACTGGGGGGAAGAGAGAGAGTGACTGGGGGGGAAGAGAGAGAGCGACTGGGGGGTAAGAGAGAGAGCGACTGGGGGGAAGAGAGAGAGCAACTGGGGGTAAGAGAGAGAGCGACTGGGGGGAAGAGAGAGGGCGACTTGGGGGGAAGAGAGAGGGCGACTGGGGGGGGAAGAGAGAGAGCGACTGGGGGGAAGAGAGAGAGCGACTGGGGGGGAAGAGAGAGAGCGACTGGGGGGGAAGAGAGAGAGCGACTGGGGGGGAAGAGAGAGAGCGACTGGGGGGAAGAGAGAGAGCGACTGGGGGGAAGAGAGAGAGCGACTGGGGGAAGAGAGAGGGCGACTTGGGGGGAAGAGAGAGGGCGACTGGGGGGGAAGAGAGAGAGCGACTGGGGGGGAAGAGAGAGAGCGACTGGGGGGGAAGAGAGAGAGCGACTGGGGGGGAAGAGAGAGAGCGACTGGGGGGGAAGAGAGAGAGCGACTGGGGGGGAAGAGAGAGAGCGACGGGGGGAAGAGAGAGAGCGACTGGGTGGAAGAGAGAGAGCGACTGGGGGGGAAGAGAGAGAGCGACTGGGGGGGAAGAGAGAGAGCGACTGGGGGGGAAGAGAGAGAGAGCGACTGGGGGGAAGAGAGAGAGCGAGAAGAGAGAGAGCGACTGGGGGGAAGAGAGAGAGCGACGGGGGGGAAGAGAGAGAGCGACTGGGGGGGGAAGAGAGAGAGCGACTGGGGGGGAAGAGAGAGAGCGACTGCGGGGAAGAGAGAGAGCGACTGCGGGGAAGAGAGAGAGCGACTGCGGGGAAGAGAGAGCGACTGGGGGGAAGAGAGAGAGCGACTGGGGGGAAGAGAGTGAGTGACTGGGGGGAAGAGAGAGAGTGACTGGGGGGGAAGAGAGAGAGCGACTGGGGGGAAGAGAGAGAGCGACTGCGGGGAAGAGAGAGAGAGCGACTGGGGGGAAGAGAGAGAGCGACTGGGGGTAAGAGAGAGAGCGACTGGGGGGAAGAGAGAGGGCGACTTGGGGGGAAGAGAGAGGGTGACTGGGGGGGAAGAGAGAGAGCGACTGGCGGGAAGAGAGAGAGCGACTGGGGGGGAAGAGAGAGAGCGACTGGGGGGGAAGAGAGCGACTGGGGGGGAAGAGAGAAAGCGACTGGGGGGGAAGAGAGAGAGCGACGGGGGGGAAGAGAGAGAGCGACTGGGGGGGGAAGAGAGAGAGCGACTGGGGGGGAAGAGAGAGAGCGACTGCGGGGAAGAGAGAGAGCGACTGCGGGGAAGAGAGAGCGACTGGGGGGAAGAGAGAGAGTGACTGGGGGGAAGAGAGAGAGCGACTGGGGGGGAAGAGAGAGAGCGACTGGGGGGGAAGAGAGAGAGCGACTGGGGGGGAAGAGAGAGAGCGACTGGGGGGAAGAGAGAGAGCGACTGCGGGGAAGAGAGAGAGAGCGACTGGGGGGAAGAGAGGAGAGCGACTGCGGGGAAGAGAGAGAGAGCGACTGGGGGGAAGAGAGAGAGCGACTGGGGGTAAGAGAGAGAGCGACTGGGGGGAAGAGAGAGGGCGACTTGGGGGGAAGAGAGAGGGTGACTGGGGGGGAAGAGAGAGAGCGACTGGGGGTAAGAGAGAGAGCGACTGGGGGGGAAGAGAGAGAGCGACTGGGGGGGAAGAGAGCGACTGGGGGGGAAGAGAGAGAGCGACTGGGGGGGAAGAGAGAGAGCGACGGGGGGGAAGAGAGAGAGCGACTGGGGGGGGAAGAGAGAGAGCG